>NC_036847.1:7517648-7846723 GCF_002910315.2 Salvelinus sp. IW2-2015
TTGAAATGCACACACCTGTGTGTATTTAAGGTCCCACAGTTGACAGTGCATGTCAGAGCAAAAACCAAGCCATGAGGTCGAAGGAATGTTTCGGTAGAGCTCCGAGAGAGGCTTGTGTTGAGGCACAGATCTGGGAAGGTACCAAAGAATTTCTGAAGCATTGAAGGTCCCCAAGAACACAGTGGCCTCCATTCTTAAATGGAAGAAGTTTGGAACCACCAAGACTGGCCAAACTGAGCAATCGGGGGAGTAGGGTCTAGGTCAGGGAGGTGACCAAGAACCCGATGGTCACTGACAGAGCTCTATAGTTCCTCTTTGGAGATGGAGAACCTTCCAGAAGGAAAACAGCACTCCACCAATCAGGCCTTTATGGTATAGTGACCAGGCCACTATTGACCAAGCCACTCCTCAGTATAAGGCACATGACAGCACGCTTGGAGTTTGCCAAAAGGCACCTGAAGACTCTCAGACCATGAGAAACAAGATTCTCTGGTCTGTTGAAACCAAGATTGAACACTTTGGCCTGAATGCCAAGCGTCACATCTGGAGGAAACCTGGCACCATCCCTATGGTGAAGCATGGTGGTGGCAGGATCATGTTGTTGGGATGTTTTCAGCAGCAGGGACTGTGAGACTAGTCAGGTTCAAGGCAAAGATGAACAGAGCAAAGTACAGAGAGATCTTTAATGAAAACCTGCTCCAGAGCGCTCAGGACCT
The DNA here is from genome assembly GCF_002910315.2 of Salvelinus sp. IW2-2015. Taxonomy (NCBI): domain Eukaryota; kingdom Metazoa; phylum Chordata; class Actinopteri; order Salmoniformes; family Salmonidae; genus Salvelinus; species Salvelinus sp. IW2-2015. Next base: position 7,518,365 of record NC_036847.1, read on the forward strand.
CAGACTTGGGCAAGGTTCAGCTTTCAACAGTACACACCCAAAGCACAGAGCCATGACAAACACAAGGAGTTGCTTCGGGACAAGTCTCTGAATATCCTTGAGTGGCCCAGTCAGAGCCCGGACTTGATCCCATCTAACATCTCTGGAGAGACCTGAAAATAGCTGTGCAGCAACGCTCCCCATCAACTTGACAGAGCTTGAGAGGATCTGCAGAGAAGAAGGAGAGAAACCCTACGGGAGAAACTCTAATACAGGGTACCAAGCTTGTAGCGTCATACCCAAGAAGACTCGATGCTGTAATCGCTGCCAAAGGTGCTTCAACAAAGTACTGCGTAAAGAGTCTTAAATACTTCTGCGTTTTTAATTTTTTATAAATTAGCAAAAACTTCTAAAAACCTGTTTTTGCTTTGTCATTATGGTGTATTGTGTGTAGATGATGACGAAATGTTTTTTTTAAATCCATTTTAGAATAAAGCCGTAACCTAACAAAAATTTGGAAGAATTCAAGGGGTCTGAATAATTTCTGAAGACACTGTATACATCAAAACCCAAACTGTCTGCTCGGAGAAGTACCACACGTACACACACAACACAACACATGCATACAAGCTGAAAACACACAATGTAGCCATAGATACATATGTGTGCTTCCCTGGCCTGGCTGAATGAAGGCGTTTGTGCATTGGTCGTGCTTTTGTCACAGGGCTCTACATGTGACCATCCTCAGCCACTGAAGTCACATGGTCCCTTAGGGGCCAGGCAGACCACTGCTGTGATCCCTGTGCAATAGATTTACCTGACCTTCCTCTTCAGTGACCCCTCCTGCACACGTCTCTACTCTCTCTCTAACACTCTCGTCTCTCTCAATTCAATTCAAGGGGCTTTATTGGCATGGGAAACATGTGTTAACATTGCCAAAGCAAGTGAGGTAGATATATACAAAAGTAAAAAAACTTTAAAAAATTACAGAAACATTACACATACAGAAGTTTCAAACAATAAAGACATTACAAATCTCTCTGGGCCAAGCTTCCTGCCATCCAGGACCTCTATACCAGGCGGTGTAAGAGGAAGGCCCTAGAAATTGTCAAAGACTCCAGCCACCCTAGCCATGGACTGTTCTCTCTGCTARCYCYCGGCAAGCGGTACCGGAGCGCCAAGTCTAGGTCTAAGAGGCTTCTAAACAGCTTCTACCCCCAAGCCGTAAGACACTTGAACATCTAGTCAAATGGCTACCCAGACCCCTCTTTTACGCTGCTGCTACTCTCTGTTTATAATCTATGCATAGTCACTTTAACTACTTTAACTTTACCTACATGTACATATTACCTCAACTAACCTATTTTTTACTTAACACTTATTACAAAAAAACTAATCTTACAAAAAAACGAATGTTAACTTCTTAAAGCATTGTTGGTTAAAGGCTTGTAAGTAAGCATTTCACTGTAAGGTCTCTACACCTGTTGTATTCGGCGCATGTGACAAATGAAATTAGATTAGATTTTATTTTGATTTGAAAACATATCAGTGTGTACAGTGCATTCGGAAAGTATTCAGGCCCCTTGACTTTTTCCACATTTTGTTATGTTACAGACTTTTTTTTTTTATGTATTAAATAAATAAAAGATCCTCAACATTCTACACACAATACCCTATAATGACAAAGCGAAAAAAGGTTTTAGTCATTTTTGCTCATTTATAAAAGAAAAAGCTGAAATACCTTATTTACGTAAGTATTCAGACCCTTTGCTATGAGACTCGATATTGAGCTCAGGTGCATCCTGTTTCCATTGATCATCTTTGAGATGTTTCTTAAACTTGATTGGAGTCCACCTGTGGTAAATTCAATTGATTGGACATGATTTTGAAATGCACACACCTGTGTATTTAAGGTCCCACAGTTGACAGTGCATGTCAGAGCAAAAACCAAGCCATGAGGTCGAAGGAATTGTCGGTAGAGCTCCGAGAGAGGCTTGTGTTGAGGCACAGATCTGGGGAAGGGTACCAAAGAATTTCTGAAGCATTGAAGGTCCCCAAGAACACAGTGGCCTCCATTCTTAAATGGAAGAAGTTTGGAACCACCAAGACTGGCCAAACTGAGCAATCGGGGGAGTAGGGTCTAGGTCAGGGAGGTGACCAAGAACCCGATGGTCACTGACAGAGCTCTATAGTTCCTCTTTGGAGATGGGAGAACCTTCCAGAAGGAAAACAGCACTCCACCAATCAGGCCTTTATGGTATAGTGACCAGGCCACTATTGACCAAGCCACTCCTCAGTATAAGGCACATGACAGCACGCTTGGAGTTTGCCAAAAGGCACCTGAAGACTCTCAGACCATGAGAAACAAGATTCTCTGGTCTGTTGAAACCAAGATTGAACACTTTGGCCTGAATGCCAAGCGTCACATCTGGAGGAAACCTGGCACCATCCCTATGGTGAAGCATGGTGGTGGCAGGATCATGTTGTTGGGATGTTTTTCAGCAGCAGGGACTGTGAGACTAGTCAGGTTCAAGGCAAAGATGAACAGAGCAAAGTACAGAGAGATCTTTAATGAAAACCTGCTCCAGAGCGCTCAGGACCTCAGACTTGGGCAAAGGTTCAGCTTTCAACAGTACAACGACCCAAAGCACAGAGCCATGACAACACAAGGAGTGGCTTCGGGACAAGTCTCTGAATATCCTTGAGTGGCCCAGTCAGAGCCCGGACTTGATCCCGATCTAACATCTCTGGAGAGACCTGAAAATAGCTGTGCAGCAACGCTCCCCATCCAACTTGACAGAGCTTGAGAGGATCTGCAGAGAAGAACGGGAGAAACTCCTCAAATACAGGTGTACCAAGCTTGTAGCGTCATACCCAAGAAGACTCGATGCTGTAATCGCTGCCAAAGGTGCTTCAACAAAGTACTGCGTAAAGAGTCTGAATACTTCTGTAAATGTGATATTTCAGCTTTTAATTTTTTATAAATTAGCAAAAACTTCTAAAAACCTGTTTTTGCTTTGTCATTATGGTGTATTGTGTGTAGATTGATGACGAAATGTTTTTTTTAAATCCATTTTAGAATAAAGCCGTAACCTAACAAAATTTGGAAGAATTCAAGGGGTCTGAATAATTTCTGAAGACACTGTATACATCAAAAACCCAAACTGTCTGCTCGGAGAAGTACCACACGTACACACACAACACAACACATGCATACAAGCTGAAACACACAATGTAGCCCATAGATACATATGTGTGCTTTCCCTGGCCCTGGCTGAATGAAGGCGTTTGTGCGATTGGTCGTGCTTTTGTCACAGGGCTCTACCATGTGACCATCCTCAGCCACTGAAGTCACATGGTCCCTTAGGGGCCAGGCAGACCAACTGCTGTGATCCCTGTGCAAAGATTGACCTGACTTACCTCTTCAGTGACCCGACCTTCCTCTTCAGTGACCCTCCTGCACACCGTCTCTTACTCTCCTCTCTACACTCTCGTCTCTCTCATTCAATTCAATTCAAGGGGCTTTATTGGCATGGGAAACATGTGTTAACATTGCCAAAGCAAGTGAGGTAGATAATATACAAAAGTAAAATAAACTAAAAACAACAGTAAACATTACACATACAGAAGTTTCAAACAATAAAGACATTACAAATGTCATATATATATATATATAGGTTATAGATACAGTGTTGTAACAATGTACAAATGGTTAAAGTACACACAAGGGAAAATAACATAGCATAAATATGGGTTGTATTACAATGGTGTTTGTTCTTCACTGGTTGCCCTTTTCTTGTGGCAACAGTCACAAATCTTGCTGCTGTGAGCACACTGGAATTTCACCCAGTAGATATGGAGTTATCAAAATTGGATTGTTTTCGAATTCTTGTTGGATCTGTGTAATCTGAGGGAAATATGTCTCTCTAAATGGTCATACATTGGCAGGAGGTTAGGAAGGCAGCTCAGTTTCCACCTATTTGTGGGCAGTGAGCACATAGCCTGTCTCTCTTGAGAGCCATGTCTGCCTACGGCGGCCTTTCAATAACAAGGCTATGCTCACTGAGTCTGTACATAGTCAAAGCTTTCCTTAAGTTTGTGTCAGTCACAGTGGTCAGTATTCTGCCACGTGTACTCTCTGTTTAGGCCAAATAGCATTCTAGTTTGCTCTGTTTTTTTGTTGATTCTTCCAATGTGTCAAGTAATTATCTTTTTGTTTCTCATGATTTGGTTGGGTCAATTGTGCTGTTGTCCTGGGGCTCTGTGGATGTGTTTGTTTGTGAACAGAGCCCCGGACCAGCTTGCTTAGGGACTCTCTCCAGGTTCATCTCTCTGTAGGTGATGGCTTTGTTATGGAAGGTTTGGGAATCGCTTCCTTTAAGGTGTTGTAGACATTTAACGGCTCTTTCTGTGATTTTGATAATTAGTGGGTATCGGCCTAATTCTGCTCTGCATGCATTATTTGGTGTTCTACGTTGTACACGGAGGATATTTTTGCAGAATATCAATTTGGTGTTTGTCCCATTTTGTGAAGTCTTGGTTGGTGAGCGGACCCCAGACCTCACAACCATAAAGGGCAATGGGCTCTATGACTGATTCAAGTATTTTTAGCCAGATCCTAATTGGTATGTTGAAATTTATGTTCCTTTTGATGGCATAGAATGCCCTTCTTGCCTTGTCTCTCAGATCGTTCACAGCTTTGTGGAAGTTACCTGTGGCGCTGATGTTTAGGCCAAGGTATGTATAGTTTTTTGTGTGCTCTAGGGCAACAGTGTCTAGATGGAATTTGTGGTCTCTCTCTCTCTCTCTCTCTGTACTCAACTATCTGCACTCTCCTTTCTTTCTCTCTRCCTCCCTTTCTTTCACTTCTCTATCTTTCTCCCCCTCTCACTCTCAATTACTCCCTCTCTCTTTCTCTCCACTAGCCTTTACTCTGTGCTCAAACACTTTCTTCTGATGAATCTCTCATAGCTACACAATACCCTGTTCCCACGCTCTCCCTCTGCCTTTATGACAGGCGGCTTAGCCTTTTAACAAATGTCAAACGTTAGGATGCCTTTTTACAAGGGTCTTATCACTGCAGGGCTCTGCGATGCGACCATTTTACTCGCATTTGCACCTAAATATTTTGTTGTGCAACCCGGGATTTTAATGTAGGAMCACTAGTGCGCCTAGAAAACTTAAGGATTCTAGCTTTATTACCTCAAATATTTTTTGTTGCGCTCCTAAATTTCTTTGTGAGCGACTATGTTYACCTTGTAAAAAAAAAAAAAAAAAAAGTTAGCATGGAGCCCTGCACCGTCTGTGTGAGAATAAAGGGTGTGTAGCGTTGGTTATTATGTAGGCTAGGACTGTGTTGTCGTTGCCATGTCATGCTTCCATCTGTTCATCTCTGAATGTCTTTGCACATGTACGCCAGCAAATGAATGTGCTTTTGTGTGAGCGCGTTTGTGTCAGTGGCTCGGGACGCTACTCGCCGCCAGTCTGTGTGCTTGTACGTGCACTTTACTCTATYGTTACTGGTTTGTGTGTGTGTGCGCACGCCCATGCGTATGTATGTGTGTGTGGATTCTCCTACATGTCTGTTCGTTCGTAGTGTGTGTGCTCTCCCTCATGGTTGAGCAGTATTTCTTTCTCCCTGTAGCTTCATGCTTTAGTTGCGCTGATGCAGTCGAGCTGATTGAATCGTGGACAGACAGTGTTTTTTGAGGCAGCAACGCGGTGAGTGTCTCTCTCCCTCTCTCTGCACAGTGTGGACCGGAGAGCCGCCGCTGCCTGTTTTGTTTCATTTATCACCACATTAAATAAATAATCCCCTTAATTAATGCCAGGTTTTAATCTGCCCGGTTTATTTAAATCAATGTACAAGAGGCCAACTACAATAGAAACATTGATTTACGCACACGGTCCGGGAAAATATAGAATTGTCGCAACAGATGAAATCATATTGATTAAAATGTTTGTCATTTCTGACCAGGTGCGGTTGTGATATATTGCTAACTTTTTGAATAAACGAGTTGTTTCTCTCAGCTCTAACCGCTGTAGGAATGGCGGCATATATCTTCTGTTCAATTAGAAATTGGTAGATTACTGGCAATGAACATTGACCGGATTTAAAAGGCTCACACTGGGATTGTTTGAAGGTGTCCACCTGTCTGAAATGATCAACGCTGCTATAATACTCTCTGGTGTGCGAGAACAGTTGGAGATGAATGTTGTCCGGATGGCTGATGTAGCGTCCTCCTCCTCTTCTCTTCCTGTGTCTGTCTGTCTGCTGTAGAGCCGCCGTGACTGGCTCCCTCCCTGCCTCCCAGAGAGGAGCATGGGTAAAACGTTGATTGACTGTCTCACCCCCACCCTCTCCTGCCCCTGCCTTGGTCCCCTGAGCCTGCCTCTGCCCTGGCGGCTAGAAGGCGCAAAGGCTTTTTAAGCGTGTGTGTGTGTGTGTGCAAGCCTGTGCGTGTGTGTGCCAAGCGCTCTGAGACCTTTTCTGCTAGAAGGCGCAAAGAGCTTTTTAGGTGTGTGTGCTCGTGTGTGAGCGAGCACCTGTCCTTGCATGTACGCGGATGAGACCTTGGCGCTCAGAGACCTTTCCTCTTTTAAACACAAACAGTCTCCTTTGTGCCCCTTGGCCTGCTAAACACTCCCATGTATCAAAGTGACATTCAGAATTCACAGGGGCCTGCTGCGCGCCACTGTCACTCCTCAGGAAAGGGAGAGCTGAGGAAAGGGAGAGCTGAGGAAAGGGAGAGCTGAGGAAAGGGAGAGCTGAGGAAAGGGAGAGCTGAGGAAAGGGAGAGCTGAGCATGGAGGGAAGCAGGGATGGATTTATATTTTTCCAAGAGAGAGAAGCAATGCGATTTTTCATCCCTGCTTTTATCTTCCATTCATATAGAATAGAAACAGATCTATCCCCTAGCCAAAATATGCTGTTCTGATCATATCCCAGAGAGAGAGAGAAATGTAGATATTTCTGAGAAGAGGAAAGACACAGGTAGAGTAGAAGAGCAGTGTTCAAAGCAGGGATGCATGAGAAAATCAGCCTAGTCTCAATGAAGACACTGGTTCATCAAAGAGTATTGCTGCGGTTGACACTGTTCTCTCCACTATGTACTCTGTCACTCCCCCCTCTCTCTCCCCTATCTCTTTCTCTTTCTCTCTCTCTCTCTCTCACCCTCTCCTCTCTCTAGCTCTCTCGCAAACTTTCAAGGAAATTAGCGTAACTTGTTGCTCTGCTATCCTCTGCTTTTAAAGCCACTTTAGCCTCTGGTGGACAGAAAAGTAAGTGTGTGTCGCAGCCGGCCGCGATCGGGAGGTCCGTGGGGCGATGCACAATTGGCCTAGCGTCGTCCGGGTTAGGGAGGGTTTGGCCGGTAGGGATATCCTTGTCCCATCGCGCTCCAGCGACTCCTGTGGCGGGCCGGGCGCAGTGCGCGCTAACCAAGGGGGCCAGGTGCACAGTGTTTCCTCCGACACATTGGTGCGGCTGGCTTCCGGGTTGGAGGCGCGCTGTGTTAAGAAGCAGTGCGGCTTGGTTGGGTTGTGTTTCGGAGGACGCATGGCTTTCGACCTTCGTCTCTCCCGAGCCCGTACGGGAGTTGTAGCGATGAGACAAGATAGTAATTACTAGCGATTGGATACCACGAAAATTGGGGAGAAAAGGGGATAATAATTTATTTATTTTTAAWTTTAAAAAAGTAAGTGTGTGTTGATACCTAATGGCTGGTTAGATTGGAGCGAAACACTACGGCTCTGTCCCAAATGGAAACCTTTTCCCTACATTGACCAAGGTCTGTATGGAATAGTGTACGGTGCCCTTTCAACCCAATACCCATATCTTATCTGTTGTCTTTTGCCCAGATACCGTGTGTCCTCTTATAGCCTATAGCCTGCTGAAGCTTCCCATGTTATTTCAAGGGCACTTACTGCACTTGTTGTGTCCAGTGTTTGTGGTCCTTGCTGCCTGGTAGTACAGCATATTGATGTACTGTAGCATTGTGTGGAGACTGGAGAGGTGATCATATGTACCGTGCTGTACCTTCAAACAGTGTACATTTTGCCCATGCTGAAGAAAAAAACAGCATAGACTAACACTGGCTTGTCATGCTGGTGACCAGCCTTCGCTGTGTTTTTGCTGGTGACCAGCCTTCGCTGTGTTTTTGCTGGTGATCAGCCTTCGCTGTGTTTTTGCTGGTGATCAGCCTTCGCTGTGTTTTTGCTGGTGATCAGCCTTCGCTNTTTGCTGGTGATCAGCCTTCGCTGTGTTTTTGCTGGTGATCAGCCTTCGCTGTGTTTTTGCTGGTGATCAGCCTTCGCTGTGTTTTTGCTGGTGACCAGCCTTCGCTGTGTTTTTGCTGGTGACTTCCAGCCTTTGCTGTGTTTTGGACCAGCATGGACCAGCTTGGTCACAAGCATACCAGCATCCCCAGCATACGCTGGTCGCCAGCATACATGCATTACCAGCATCCCCAGCATACGCTGGTCACCACCATACATGCATTACCAGCATCCCCAGCATACGCTGGTCACCAGCATACATGCATTACCAGCATCCCCAGCACACGCTGGTCACCAGCATACATGCATTACCAGCATCCCCAGCATAAACTGGTCACCAACATACCAGCATGAGCTTGTCACCAGCCTAACCAGCTAGACCAGGGATGGGCAACACGGCCCGGATCCAGCCCGCGAGCACATTCAATCGGTTCTGGGGAAGTTTGAGTAAAAATACATATATATTATGTTTTGTGTTAAGAAAACACTCCAGGCCACTCTTGAACGTCTAAAACTAGATAGAAAGTAAGTAGGAATTATAATACATTTTCAAATAAATGCCCTTTTTCTGACCCGCAAATTGCTTTTGACGAACAAATCGGGCTGGAAAAAATCTGTGTGGTCTGTGAAATCCTGATGTGGCCCTCGAGACTAAATTATTGCCCACCCCTGACCATGTTGGTCAGACTAGCTTGATCAGCATAGACCAGAATGGACCGGCTTGAAATTTAGGCTGGTTTACGCTGTATTTCTTTCTGCAGGAACTGGCTAGGCTATATGGTTCAAAATTGCATCCAATTCCCTATATAGTGCACTACTTTTGACCAGGGTCCATATGGCTCTAGTCAAAAGTAGTGCACTATGTAGGGAATTGGGTGCCACAAGACTCAGCCTATGTCATTCGTAGACATTAAAGCTGTGGGTGGGAAAAAGCAGTCCACCCTCTGTCAGTGTCCGCTCAACTTTACTTTAGCTGTCTGCCTGTCTGCCTGTCTGTCTGCCTGCCTGCCTGCCTGCCTGCCTGCCTGCCTGCCTGCCTGCCTGCATCCGTGGACAACTAATAGCCTCGGCCTAGTGGTAGTCTGCCATAAAGTGGGGAATGAAACAAAACCTGCTGTGTGTTTTCATCTGTAAGCCTATGCGTGTTACTCTGTCCTGTCTGCCCGTCTCAGCAGCTAGATCTTCTGTAGTGCTACAGTAAACTAGCCTACGCGTTTTCCAGTTTGCCATATTTTCACGTATGGTTTCTTTTAATAGGGACAGGTCGCCTACAAATTCATTGACACGTTGAATAAACAGTTATCCGATGTGTTGCGCCCCAAGATCGTTGCTGCTGACAGAACAGTAGAGTAGTAGAGTACAGTACAGGAAGGACACCGAGGTGTCGTGTGCCTTTAAGAGCAGTAGAGGAGGGTGGCTCCCTCAGCAGGCGACCACACAGTCTTGATGAGGGGGATTTGTGTTGAGCTGGCAGGAATTAGGCCTTACTCTTCATGCATGAATACTTTTTATACTCTAGTAAATGCACACCGCCTGCCTCCCTTTCTACGCTGCCGTAACCCACCACCACATCCTCTCCATCGCTCTCCCGTTCTCCTCTTCTATCCTCCCTTTCCTGCCCTTTTTGCTTTCCCCCTTCCTTCTTCTCCCCTCTCTCTCTCCCTCCCCTGTCTTGCCTGTCCGTTTCTCTCAATCTCTCTTCATCCCTCTCAGCCCCTGCCTCACGTACCCTCCTCCCACTCTATCCCCCCCCTCCTGCTCTCCCTTGCGTCATCCTCCCTCCTCCTCTGGTTGCTCTCTCCCTCTCCCTGACCTGCTCTCTACCCCCCACCCCCTTTGACCTCTCATGTCCCCTCTCTATCACTGGTCTCTACTCTCTACCCTACCACCCTCAACATGGGACTAACCCACTCTCTCATCCCTCTCTCTTTCTAAATCTCTACCTCTTCGCTCTCCCTGCCCTTGCTTCTGGCCCGCTCTAGCCCCACCTCCCCTCTCCCGCTCTCCTCTCCCTCCCCCCTCCTTCACGGTCATTGACCTGCTCTATGGCTCAGGCTCTCCCCCCTTCCCCCTCCCCTCCCTCAGTGGAGGCTTTGGAAAGCTGACCCCAATACTGCCCTTACTGCACACACGCTCTCCACGCGGCACGCAGGCTTTAAGTCCAAATTTACACACACACACACATGCACTGGGAGAGGCACATGAACCCCTCTCGGTCCCACGCAGAGGGTTATGCATACAGGCCAGGCAGTGTGTCTGTGAGAATGGGGGTCTGTGTGATGAGCACAGGCTCTCCCCACCCCACCACAGCACTGCTCTCAGCTGCACAAGAGACACTACAGTCCCTACTCTTCCTAGTCATAATGGGGCTGTGTGTGTTGTCTTTCGTGTGCCGCGTGTGTGTGTCTAGTGTGTGTGTGTTTGTCTGCGCGTGTGTGTTTCTGACAGAGACGGGAACGAGGAGGACTGTGGGGGAAAACAGGCCATCCATCAGCGTGTCTCAGTGGCAGAGCCGTGCACTAAACAATCCCTTATTTACTAGCTGCCTCTGGTTGAGTTGAGAATGGGGAGGGGACAACTTTCCCTGGTGTGGAGAGAGGAGAGTGTTTGTGTTTGTGTGTGTGTGTGTGTGTGTGTAGAAACAAGTCTACATGCTCGGCTCATGGATGGTCAGACTTGGTATTAGTTTACCCTGGTACTATGATGTGCGCCATTGTACAGTGTAGCTTACAGTGTGTGACTGGGGTACAGGGGAGGTGGAGTGCCATGCTCTCATGAATAAGTATCACTGGCTGCCTACCTGGCCCCAGTCCAGCTCGGATGGCTTTAATTAACTAACAGAGCACAGCACCACATGTCCCTCTCTGCCTCTTTGCCTGTCTGTCTCTCTGCCTGTCTCTCTGCCTCTCTGCCTGTCTGCTTCTCTGCCTACCGCTCGGCCTGCCTGCCTCTCTGGCTGTCTGCCTGTCTGCTTCTCTGATACCGCTCTGCCTCTCTGGCTGTCTGCCTCTCTGTCTGTCTCTCTGCCTGTCTGCCTGTCTGCTTCTCTGCCTGTCTGCTTCTCTGGCTGTCTGCCTCTCTGCCTGTCTGCTTCTCTGCTACCGCTCTGCCTCTCTGCCTGTCTGCCTCTCTGCCTGTCTGCCTCTTTGCCTGCCTGCCTGTCCGCGTCTCTGCCTGTCTGCCTCTCGGCCTCTCTGCCTGTCTGCTTCTCTGCCTACCGCTCGGCCTGCCTGCCTCTCTGCCTGTCTGCCTCTCTCTGTCTCTCTGCCTGTCTGCCTTTCTGGCTGCCTGCCTCTCTGCCTGTCTGCCTCTGCCTGTCTGCCTCACCATGGCTGTAACACTCTGCTGACTGCGAATGCAAATAGAGCCACACCACACCAACACACTGAGTGTTCCATGTGTATTCTTACTGACTACAACAGCTCGCTCTACTGCTAATCAATGGTACTGACACACTGAGGCCTTGGCTGGGTTGAGAGTGGGATTCACACTCAAGGTGTGATGTAGGCTTCACTTTTGATTTCCCCAACCTCTCATTGACTGAATTATGTGGTTTTACATCTCGAAATACCATCTCTATGTGTTGTGTGTGTGATGTGATTCTACCAGTCTAACTGGTGTTCCTCCGTATGTGTTTCCACAGACGACTCATCCTCAGAGAGCGGCAGCGGGAACGGCATGCACACCATGACACCTCCGTCTGCGGGTGGAGCGGCCCTGGGGTCGGAGGGGGGAGCGGGCGGACCCCCTTACAGGGAGGTGGTAAACGGCAATGGGCCCCCGGCCCCGCTGGACTTCAGCACCACCTCCTCGTCCTCATCGTCCGAGGACCAACAGGCGCCGGTCAACCTGAGTGAGACCAGGCTGCCCGGGACTGCCCTGATGGGCCCCTTCCAGCCCGACCCCCCAGATGAGCTGCGCAGGAAGTACCCTGTCAAGCCCCTCCCCCATGCCGCTGAGCTGCGCCTGGACAGAGACTCGATCAGGGACTACGGCAACAAGGTGAGGCCTTCTGCTCATGCCTGGGTTTGAAATGATTGCAAATACTTTAGCTGAGATTTGATTGAGCTTATACAATACAATGCAACTTTCCTGGTACAGTGAACCAATAGAATAGTCACAAAACTGCAAGCGCTGCCCACCTGGCACTCCAGGCAGACTGAAGTAAACACTAAAAGTAGGTCTGACGGTAATATATTACACACAGTGCTGAGCAGTGAGCCCACCAGGACTGTGTGAATAATAGTCTGAAAGCTCAGCGTGACCATTGTTATAGATGACCACTGTCTTGCTATGAACTATGCAGGGTGAGGTATATGCGCAAGAAGGTGAGGTTCATTGGCAGGCCATTGGACAAAGCTGAGAGAGGTTTCCATTGAGATCCTGCCACACTGCAATTACCTGTTCATTCTCGGCTCGGGAATCCAAGACGTTATTCTTGACATGAAACCAGAAAGAGAATGTGCATGAGAGKAGCGAGAGTGGCTGTGCCACGGGAAGTAGTGTGTTGCTGTGCTTGTGATGAGCTGTGGTGAACGGCCGTACGGGAGTCTGTGGAGGACAGTGCCATTGGGCCTGTACGAAAGGAGACTAGGGAGAAACGGTCATTCCTTTCTGCTCTCTGGCTATTGAATGGGACACACACTTCACCATGCTCTGACAATGCAGCCTTGTCCTTGAAGGCATCTTCTTTGCCGCGTTGTCACAGACGAGCGCCATTGGAAGGATCTGACAAGTAGAAAAGTTTGAGCACAAAAACAGCGAGCAGTTTTCTGTCTCACTGTAATCAGTGTTTTGCCAGCTGCTTTCAATGTGAAGGGAGCATACAGACGGAATGAAAACCTTACCCCGCTTTGGATCTCTTCCTTCTATTTATGTGCCTGTTCTCTCTCTCTCTGTGTGTGTGTGTGTGTGTGTGTGTGTTTATGCATGCACCTGTGTATGTACGTGCGCTTCACATGTGTGTTCGTATGCACACATGCACCTATGTATGTGTGTGTGTGTGTGTGTGACAGTCTCCTCAGTACAGCTCAGGAAGCTACGACTCATTGAAGATGGAGACATGTGCCGAGGACCTGACCGTGACCAGAGGTGCGGCGGCGGCCGAGGACGATGACGATGACCATGAAGATCACGACGACAGTGACAAGATCAACGACACGGAGGGCGTGGACCCCGAGAGATTAAAGGCCTTTAACGTAAGGGCTGCTCTCACCTCAGCTAGACATGACCGGACACACACACACACACACACACACTGTACACTACACATATTAGAGCTCCTCTCACCTTTTCATGACCTTCACCTCAGGAACACAGGAAACAGCAAATAGCTAGCAGAGCAGACACACAAAGATTCTTCTTTTCAGATGTTTGTMCGTCTGTTTGTGGATGAGAACCTGGACCGTATGGTGCCCATCTCCAAGCAGCCCAAGGAGAAGATCCAGGCCATCATTGAGTCGTGCAGCCGCCAGTTCCCCGAGTTCCAGGAGCGCGCTCGCAAACGCATCCGCACCTACCTCAAATCCTGCCGCCGCATGAAGAAGAGCGGCATGGAGGTACCTCCCATACCTCGTCCTTCTCTTATTCCTACTCTCTTTCATATTCCACCCCTGTCTTTCTTATTCCTCTCTCATTCAGTGTGTCCAGACGTACCACGCCTACCGTACTCCCTCTCCTCTCGCTCTCTCATCCCTTTCTCTTTCACCCCTCTCGCATTCATAACCCCTCTATCAAATCAAATTCTATTGGTCGCATACACATATTTAGCAGGCGTTATCGCGGGTGTAGCGAAATGCTTGTATTCCTAGCTCCAACAGTGCAGTAATATCCAACATTACACAACAACACACATAAATCTAAAAGTWAAAGAATGGAWTTAAGAAATATATGTCCGGAGTATAAGTATACTGAACAAAAATATAATCGCAACATGGAACAATTTCAAATATTTTATTTTAGTTACAGTTCATATAAGGAAGTCAATCAATTGAAAAAAAATCATTCGGCCCTAATCTATGGATTTCACATGACGGGAATACAGATATGCATCTGTTGGTCACAGATACACTATATATACAAAAGTATGTGGACACCTKTTCAAATTAGTGGATTCAGCTATTTCAGCCACACTCTTTGCTGACAGGTGTACAAAATCGAGCACAGAGCCATGCAATCTCCATAGACAAACACTGGCAGTAGAATGGCTTTACTGAAGAGCTCAGTGACTTTCAACGTGGCACCGTCATAGGATGCCACCTTTCCAACAAGTCAGTTCGTCAAATGTCTGCCCTGCTAGAGCTGCCCCGGTCAACTGTAAGTGCCGTTATTGTGAAGTGAAAACATAGAGGAGCAACAACGGCTCAGCCGCAAAAGTGGTATGCCACACAAGCTCACAGAACGGGACCACCGAGTGCTGAAGCGCGTAGTGCGTAAAGAAATCKTCTGTCCTCGGTTGCAACACTCACTACCGAGTTCAAAACTGCCTCTGAAAGCAATGTCAGCACAAGAACTGTTCGTCGGAAACTTCATGAAATGGGTTTCCATGGCCGAGCAGCCGCACATAAACCTTAAGACGACCATGCGCAATGCCAAAGCGTCTGCTAGAGTGGTGTAAAGTTCCCCGCTATTGMACTCTGAAGCAGTGGAAACTAGTTTTCTGGAGTGATGAATCACACTTCACCATCTGGCAGTCCGACGGACGAATCTGGGTTTGGCGGATGCCAGGAGAACGCTACCTGCCCCAATGCATAGTGCCAACTGTAAAGTTTGGTGGAGGAGGAATAATGGACTGGGTCTGTTTTTCATGGTTCAGGCTAGGCCTCTTAGTTCCAGTGATGGGAAATATTAACACTACAGCATACAATGACATTCTAGACAATTCTGTGCTTCCGGGCTTTGTGGCAACAGTTTGGGGAAGACCCGTTCCTGTTTCAGCATGACAATGCCCTTGCACAAAGCGAGGTCCAGACAGAAATGGTTTGTCAAGATCAATGTGGAAGAACTTGAATGTCCTGCACAGAGCCCTGACCTCAACSCCATCAAACACCTTTGGGATGAATTGGAATCTTCACCTCCTTCKTGTAGGCTGTCTAGTCGTTATTGGTAATCAGGCCTACCACTGTTATGTCTTCTGCAAACTTGATGATTGAGTTGGAGGCGTTCGTGGCCACAGAGTCATTGGCAACCATTGRGAGTGTACCCATAGCAGAGACAGAGGCATCCCACTCACATTTTCTTTCTGGTTCATATAAGGTCAATGAACTAAGCAGATCAGGCTCAGGTGCTAATACATTGTGAGAGCCACCCCCTTAAGCAGATAGGAACTGACCATCTTTTATTTTGGGGGGGGGTAAAAGGCCTGAATGGGACATTTTCATTCATGCACCATTTGCCCATAGGAGAAAAGCAGGAAGTAAAAACAGGAATCAACTCAACGGACATCACAAAAAATACATTCCATTGTGTGAGCCATAGAAATGTTGTATCACCATTGTTTATTAGATCAGGATATTATACTTTCATTTTGTTCCTTACCTGGTGAAATATTCTGTTGAAAATGTAGTGCTGTTCAGTGCTCATGTATCTGGTTAGGAATGATACTATCTGAAATAGAGGAGTTGGAATAACTTTGTGTAATGAGTAGGTGCAACTGAACATATTATTAGTGTAATATCTTCTGTATTATTAATGTTGAATATGCCCCCTGTGGTCAATGTGGGTACTCTGGCGTGGGGATGAATTTGTGCTGATTGTCTCTCCCCTGCTAGACACGACCCACACCACCTCACCTCACCTCAGCCATGGCTGAGAACATCCTGGCAGCCGCCTGCGAGAGCGAGACACGCAAGGCTGCCAAGAGGATGCGCCTGGATGTCTACCAGGCACATGTGAGTGCTCTGATGGTGTGTGTGTGTGTCTGTGTGCACATCGGGGGGTGTGTGTGTACAGGTGTGTATCTTTTCAGGTGGGTGGATGTACTGTGTATGTGTTCTAATAGCCAATGGCAAAGTCTGTTCTTAACCTTGAGTATATTATATACATGGAAGTGGGACTGAAATCTCTCTCGTCTCCACCTCAGGAGGAGCAGATAGCACTTGACAAGCCCAGTTCTCGCGAGCCGGCCTCCCTGGCCCACTCTGCCTACTCCCTGGCCGCCTCGGCCTACTCCCAGGACCAGCTCTACACCAACGGTGGGCTCAACAATAGTTACCGTGGTTACGGGGGTCTGGGAGCTAGCATGCAACACCCAGTCTCCCTGACAACCGCCACTGCTCAGAGCAACGGTGAGAGAGCATGCTTCGCCTCTTTATTTGGCCAGAGCACGGCAGCTTAGAGTAGCAGCATACCTTAGCTTACCTGAAGCATGTTGCTCGTACTGTAGCAGCATCACTGGGCGAGTTTAGAACAGACGGACACTTATCGAAACGTATCGAGAAATCCAATTCTTGCCCATATTTGGACGTAGAATTTTTATTTTTTTAAATACAGGTGGAACTCATCTAAAATATATTTCCTACAGTGGATAAGAATGCATATTTATGATTTTCAATAGTTACAATTATAGTAAAATGTCCCCAGTATGTGTCTTCATTTGAGTGTGTTGTCTTTCCCCCAGGCCCTACTGACCTCAGCATGAAGTCCCTGGGGTCAAACTCTTCATCGGCAAGCTCAAACAGTCACGGGCGGAGTGCTGGTGTCATAGGTGGCGGGGCCTCGGCGCAGCTCAGCCCAACAGAGATCACGGCCGTGCGGCAGCTCATCGCCGGCTACCGCGAGTCGGCCGCCTTCTTGCTCCGCTCGGCCGACGAGCTGGAGACCCTGATCCTGCAGCAAAACTGAGCCGGAAACTCCTCCTCCCCG
Organism: Salvelinus sp. IW2-2015; assembly: GCF_002910315.2. Taxonomy (NCBI): domain Eukaryota; kingdom Metazoa; phylum Chordata; class Actinopteri; order Salmoniformes; family Salmonidae; genus Salvelinus; species Salvelinus sp. IW2-2015. Next base: position 7,535,483 of record NC_036847.1, read on the forward strand.
TCTCCCTCCTTCTCCCTCTCTCTCTCTCTGACTCTCCCACACAACCCCTAACCAACTACTCTCCCACTCACCAGATCCATCTGTCTGTGTTTCGTCCTCCACTGACCTGTATATTCTCCCCGTCTCCAGGAGGGAGGCATGCAACAGTACTACCTTCCTCTAGTCTGATATTCTAACCCCCCCCCCTTGATCGTTTTAACATCAGTGCGTGGAGAGAGAGAGCACTGTCTGCGACGACTTGGGAACAGCGTTTCTCCCCCTCTTCAACCACCTGTAAAGGAACATGCTCCCTCCCAATCATAACAGCTCTCCCTCACTTCCACAGCTCTGTGGAAAGAAGAGGGGTGACAGGGAGAGAGCCGGAAATTAGTCTACCTAGTGATGTGGGGGGGAGTGGTGGGGCTGGAGCACTGGAGAACACTGCAGGGTTATGCTGTGATGAGGAGAGAACAGCGCCCCCTTGTATGAGGAAGAGAAGTGGATCCTTTCGGTGTGCCAGTAAACTSAACCGTGTTATAGTACACAGATCACAGATCACCTCAAAAAGCTCGCCTTCCCCAATAACAATGAAAYCGAGACTCTCTGAACAGTAGTAACAAAATGTTTGTTAATGACAAATACGTTTGATTTGAGATCTGAATTTGTTTGTTTGACTATAAGAAGACATTTTGAACCACTTTTTGGATGAACAGAGGCTGAAGAAGGCTGGAAAGAAAGAGACAACATGTTGCGCTCGGTGTAAATAAACTGTGTCCTAAAGCACTTTCCCATGATTCAGACCTCACCTCCCCATTGAGTAATAAAGAACTCGATGTGCACGGGAGCAACACTTTAACTTATGCATTATGGAGATGCCATCTATTCCACATGGAAATACCTCAGATCTATCAACCAACCGTTCTAGTACTTCATTCCTACTGGGTGGCGACGTCACACAACGCTCATCACACAACACTCACCAGTTACTACCTGATGTGTTCAGTGTTTTCATAGACCTGCAGGAAGCAAAGTCTTAACCATTTCAAGATGTTTCCAGAGTAAATATTGTAACTATAGTTCGAATTTWAAAAAAAGTATTGTTTGTCCTGTTATTTGTGTACTGTAAATACTCAGTCCATATTTGATTCTAGAAACACCATGAAGAGAACATGAAAAAGCATCAGTAAAGTAAAGGACTGGGGGCAAGGTAGTATTTTCCGTGGGAGACTGAACCTCTCCGACGATAGCTGGTAGTTTTTTTTTTTTTTCAAGTCCCCCATTTTTTCCAACCCTCTTGTGGCTCATTGCTCTCCCATCAATTCCAGGTTTTGGTTTGTCCCGACTCATCACTCGATGATACCCTGTCTTTTTCTGTGTCCGGTTCTGCATTCCTCTCTCGAACCTATCCCCCTCCTCTGGACCTATACATCCCCCACCCCCTTCTCCTCCCTGACCTGAGCCCAGTCCAGCTCGGTTCTGGGAGGGATAACGTATGTGTTTGTCTATTGACTCTTTGAGATGGCCATTAATCCACGCTGCTGCTATATGTACCGGACTTTTGCCACAGACCTGTAACCTCAAGTCAGGACGCCATCCTCCTGCACAACCAGAGCACCTCAAGACYACAACACAAACGACAAGAAGCTAAAACTACTCAAAACCGATAACAGAGACTAAAATCTAACTTTTAAAAACGACATGCCATCCCAGTCAGTTGTTTCTCTCTGCTACTAGGCACTCTGGTTGATCTTTTTGTTCTTTCATAGGGCTGTGTTGTTTGTACAGTGACCTTTTTCCTTTCTTCATGACTTTTAATCTCTGGAGGCATATAGGGATCAACTTGCTCCTCTTGCAGCCACTCACAAGGGTGCTCTGGGCATATCTATCTTACTGTGCAATGTGCAGTCAAAGTCTGGGAYGTTTGTACCTTTTAGAATGAGTGTGAGAGAAAAAAAATGCAAAATGTTTCTTCAAGTGGCAGGCCTGAAGGGGCTGACTGTTGTGTCACTGTAATTTGCTCCCTTTTGCACACTGAAGCAACTGAAATCTGTGACGGAGGCCCTGCTTGTTCAGGGCTCCATCTTGCACTGGCGAGGTGTGTCCTACTAAAGGAAAGAGGAAGAGTATTTGCAATGCAGTTGATAATCATCCTGGCCCTTGACAGCATAGTGTTAACGGGGYAAAAAGGTGTGGGTGCTACGACGTATCACAACCACGACTATTCGGTGGGGTGGGGGGGGGGGGACCTTGTGTAAATGAAAGCCATTGATGTAGATGTGCTAGATCCATGGCCTGAGATTGAACGGYGCACTGTGCTCACTGGTGACACACTCTGAACCACAGAACAACACCTTGATAAAGCCACCCAGCATACATGTGCAATGTCAAATCCAATCTCCATAATGAGTACACATTGATGTACAAATATTTAATTTATGGAAATATTATGGCTAGATAGAAAGTAGAAAATGGACTCCCAAGACGTTCTATTTATCTCTGAGCAAGCTCTTGATTAGATCTGCGTGGTGGGTAAAAACGACACAAACACAAGAGAAATATGCAAAATGACCAGTCAAGAGGAAACCCCTCACTGTGTTCTCTCACAACGTGGCTGTGAGGGCTTCAAAATGTGTTTTCTTATTGGTATCACCCTCATTTCTGCGGATCCATCCCTCACTGCTCCTGCCCTGAGCTCTTAGGCTACAATGACCCCAGCACATACAACCACAGCAGTGTATCAGTACAGTAACATAGTAGAGGAATTACTGTATCACGGGGGGGGGGGGTTTAGTGTGGGAGCTAACTTAGTAGGGGGATCTGTCTTATTCACTTCCATCTTAACACTGCCTTTTTTGCCACTGAGTTTTCAAATGATTGCCAGACACGCAGTGCTCTGGCCAAACTGTACATAGGGCTGTAAGTGTTTCTGATCTTACAGAGCGGACGCTAGAGCCAGTGTTGTCGTCCTATGTATTTCCCTATTACCCCGGGTCAACACAGAGTGATGGATTGATGGATCGAGCCTCTTTAGAAATGACTGCTGGATATTGTAACGTCACATGCCACAAAACATCTGCTATATGGTTTTGTGAAGAAGAAGATCGTGACAGTTATGCATTTCTGATATAGACAAGGGACGGTTAAATYTATCTGTACAAAGGGAGTACGAGATGAGATGATATAGTAAAGAGGCTCTTGCGAAATACTACTCCCTCCTCTGTTTGAACCCTTTGGGGTTTGCTCTGTAGTTTCTRATAGACAGCTACATACGTTAAGAAAACATACTGTAAAAATAGGCAAAGACAATCTTGGAAAGGTGCAACTTGCTCACGGTTTGATTTCCATTCCTTTTCTGTGTGCAGCTATTGTATACAGTGCGTTTTGGAGATGACGAGTATTTTAGCCATAATCAGAGGATTCTTACTCAAACTTCTGACTCCTCAAGAGCGGTGGAGCACTCATAGTGGCCCACTGTCGATACACATTCTTATCTGATTTCTATTTTTATTATTCATTTTGTTATTATTTTATATATATTTTGTAGTGCAAGTAAGTGGTCTTTTCAAATAATATTTTGTACAAAAACCAACATCTCAAGTGAAGTTACTCTGTATGCCTATACTGTACATTCCAAACAAGGATGTCAACACGTTTAGCAACCGACCTGACCAGCATCACGTTTAGTGATGTGACCTCAGATCAGAGGGAGTGCCCTCTGTTAAGATTAGCATTGTTGACCTTGTGAATAGCGTCAAACATGTTGTTGATTGGAGCCATGATTATTTTCCTGCTTAGGGCCAACAAGACTTTACATGACAGAGAATGTGCCAACCAAGCACAGACCAAGTCTACGCCCTTAACCATGCCCTTCATGAAACTCCAACTCCCAGACTACTGTATGCATCTCTAACCCCGTGAATGCTATGCGGTAGTGTCAGCACTTCAGTGCTTCAGTGGAGGGGAAGTGTTTTGAGTGACGAGCAGGGGTATTTTGCTGTGGGAAAGGTGTGATTCCCTTTATCATACCGTTTTTATCTCCAGCTGACATTGGATTACATTGGAACTCATTGACTTTACAAATGACGCCCCCAACAGAGACGGTTCCACTCGGACAGGTGTGGTGCTGGTCAGGGTACCGTGAATGAATACACACTTTAAAAAAATATATCTGCTTTGGTCAGATGTATAGCTCGACACAAAAAAAACAATAGGGGGAGAAAAAAAAACACTTATTTTTCTATCAGGGCAGTGTACAGCTACAGTCAAATCAAAATGGTTTTCCCAACCATAGTCTGTTTTATTTAATCATTTGGTGGTGCTTTAGATTCCTTGGTTCTGTTTTAGGTTTTCCTCTTTACCTACTGTACCAGAAGCTGATTGTCTTTTTCTCAGTTTCGATTTGTACCTAATACCAATGTGAAACTGTATTTTCCTCCTGAGTTTGGACTCGGTGGAAGTGTGATGTTTACATGTACAGATTTGTTTTGTCATTTTATTTWATTTGGTCATTTCTCTCCTCCTCCCCACTCTGTTAATCTAATACCTTGTACATTGATGGGAAATGGGACCGTGTCGAAATAAGGTTAATGTCACACATTTAGAAACTGGTTGTTGGGAGAGCTGTGTGCTTGGCTTAAGGAATGCCCTCTCCTTAGCTGACCTGGTACACAAAAACCAGGGGTCACAGTGAACTGACGCTCTGGTGTGATTACTTTACCAATATATGAGAATTTGTTCCACAGTGAATGATAAGCCATTGACATACCCTTTGCAGGGTTTTCTATACTATTAGTATATTTAGCGAGGAAAAAACTAAACTGCAGACAAAAACCTCAGGAAAAGGACATCACTTTTTTAACATGTCTTACTGAAGGGCCCATTTCCCTCTTTGATACCATATAAATTATATAAAAAATAAGTATTCTTTTTTTATATTTATTGTGTTAAATATATAACAGTGGATACCTTTTTTCCAGTACATGTGGCTAAATATTTGAATTCTTTAGAAAAGTGTTGATAATATATGTAAAGCAACTTAAAGATTGAAAAAAAACGGAGAAAAAAAACGATTTCTGTTTAATGCGAAACAGCATGGGTGGTTATTTTACCTAACATATCACTTTGATTCATGAAAAACCAATGATTTCAAATTAAGCTTTCTTCGGTGTGATGTCACTGCTAAGGTAAAATGTTTTCAAATTTAAAAATGAGACTTTTTTTTRTCCCAAGCTGTATGTCACAAGTCTAAATATACTAATAAAACAGTGTGCTATCAAACAGAAACCGATGTATTTTGTAATGGTTGTAATAAAGGAAAGGTTGTTCTTGTTCTTACAAAATATATATTATCGGTAAATACCTTTTAATGGGTATTTTGTTAATGCATAGTATATGTTTACATTAATAATATTGTGTTAATTGTACATGATGCAATAGATCTAAACCAATGAGTAATTGGTGTAAGCAACACCGATACCATATTTCTATACTATAGCCTACTTCTACATAATATACTGCGATGACCAGCAATATATTATAATTATGTTACCAGCAGCTTTTTTWAAACTATAGCAAAAAAAAAACATGAAGTCAATTAATTTGCTAAGGGAAATTATGCATAATTAGATAGGGATTTCACGCTGTTTTGCTTATACGTACTGAGTAGATCCCTTGCACCAGAGTCAAGGGCGTATATATATATATGGACATATAGGCCTACCCTCTGTGGTGGTGTTGTTGATTTAACCGCCAAGCACGAGCAGTGGGGAGACAGGTTCACGGATGTAGGGACAGCGGGCGCTGTCGAGTGTTCCAAACCAAAACCCTGGGACTGTAAGCATGTCGTGGTCCTGGCTCAGCAAATGCAGTTCAGGTGTTGACCGTATTCCAGAGAGATGCGGTATTTGGTTATCATTCGTTGGAGGTCAAGTATAGATAGGGTATTTCGTTTTTTTTTTTAGGCGTACTTTAAATGAATCAAGGATCAATGTGGGTATGGATATCGTCTCCTCTCCCGACAATATATCGTTTCCGCATTCCCGCAGCCATCGGTATTGTGTCCCTGATTAATCGCAACACAAAACCGGTTTCTCCTGATTGTCAGCCTAACTATCGCTGATGCTGCACTATGTTTGTTGAAAAGGGAGATCGAAGACGTCTCGAAACTGTAGGCTAATAGGCCTCTGGCGTTCCTAAATAGGCACATTTATTTTCGCGTCGTATTTGTCGCGGTTCCCTTCAAAAACCTGGGATACCTCGGCGTTGCTATTGGTTTGGGATGGAGGGTTGTTGTCGTTGTTGCATGCCATGTTGTAGTCGGCTGTGGAACTGGATATGGCCCGAATTCCATTACCCAAATATCACCCGACCAGCCGAAATCCCCACTATTTCAGGTGATATCCGTGCTCCTTCCCCCAAGAAGAAACCGACTCAGCTCTATGCGGCTCTGTTCGATTTCGAAGCCCGGAGCGAGGAGGAGCTGACTATCAAGGAAGGGGACAAGCTGTCGGTAATAGAAAAGAGGGGGGATTATGTGCTTGCCAAGAAACTTACCGGTTCGATGGAGTCCGGACTGGTCCCYGCTACTTATGTGGCCATTTTACAGGACGAGTTTGCTAATCACAAGTGAGTGGCGCTTCTGTGAGCGGGAGCAACCTCAATATTGTTTCATTCATAATATGCTTTTGAGATTTCACCATGTCCAATATATTGTGTAGGACCATGTTTATCAACTATGTCTACCAGGTTTATCAAGAAGGTAGGCTATCTTCAACATAATGTTAATTGAGCCTGCATAAACACGATTTGGCCTTATGATCATTCATTCAAATAGGCCTTGTTCAGATTGAATAAGGACAGTGTTAACAGAAAAGTGACTGCAGCACCCATCCCTCCCTTCCTATTCACTACTGCACAGTGCACAACATTGTAGTGTATAACAATCACACTGTATTACGTTTCTGTAGGCCTATGTGGCTATACAAATAGTTCCTGCTTTTGTGGTCAGATTGGTGCAAGTGCAGCCAAGTTGTAGCTTTAAGAACTACACTAGGTACAGCAGTCGATACACAACTTTTGGCAACTATGGTAAGCTTTCCACTCAGCTCACACCCACACCTGACAGTTTCAGGTGAAACCTGACCATGGAAATGTGCATGGCGTTTGCTGAACAGCACAGGCYCACCCATTCTTGATAATAAGTGTGAATAGCCTTCCTTACTACTTGGCTGCAGTCTAGCCTATAAACCACACCTACTTTRCCACTCAAAGCAGCTAGAAGGGTGTTTTCACACACAGACCGCTTTAAAGTGAACTCTGGGGTAAAAAAATATAAGCTAAATAACTGTTCTCTTTGTGTTCACACTGCCCTTGTCTTTGAATGAGGACTCAACTCTTTTGCCAGTTCATGTCACCTATTTTGTGGTCTGAATCCTCTTTGCATTCACATTGAGAAACTAACCGATATCTTTTTCCAACGTTCACTCAATGCACTCTGGGTTTTTTCAAATCAAATTTGATTGGACGGACACATATTTAGCAGATGTTATTGCGGTTGTAGCGAAATGKTTGTGTTCCTAGCTCCAACAGTGCAGTAATACCTAACAATAAACAACAATACACATCGAAAAAGTAAAATAATGGAATTAAGAAATAMAAATATTAGGACGAGCAATGTTGGAGTCCGGAGTATAAATAAATATTATATACAGTACCAGTCAAAAGTTTGGACACACCTACTCATTCAAGTGTTTTTCTTTTCTTTTTAATATGTTCTACATTGTAGAATAATATGTGGGTTTGATGGATGCCAGGAGAACGCTACCTGCCTGAATGCATAGTGCCAACTGTAAAGTTTGGTGGAGGAGGAATAGTGGACTGGGGCTGTTTTTCATGGTTCAGGCTAGGCCTCTTAGTTCCAGTGATGGGAAATATTAACGCTACAGCATACTATTCCATTCTAGACGATTCTGTGCTTCCAGCTTTGTGGCAACAGTTTGGGGAAGGCCCTTTCCTGTTTCAGCATGACAATGCCCGTGCACAAAGTGAGGTCCATACAGAAATAGTTTGTTGAGATTAGTGTGGAATGACTGGACTGCACAGAGCCCCTCTCCCAACCCCATTGAACACCTTTGGGATGAATTGGAACGCCAACTGCGAGCCAGACCTAATCGCCCAACATCAGTGCCCGAACTCACTAATGCTCTTGTGGCTGAATGGAAACAATTGCCCGCAGCATCTAGTGAAAATCCTGCCTCCACCATGCTTCACCGTAGGGATGGTGCCAGGCTTCCTCCAGATGTGACGCTTGGCATTCAGGCCAAAGAGTTCAATCTTGGTTTCATCAGACCAGAGAATCTTGTTTCTCATGGCCTGAGAGTCTTTAGGTGCCTTTTGGCAAACTCTGAGTGGGCTGTCATGTGCCTTTAACTGAGGCATGGCTTCCGTCTGGTCCCTCTACCTGGATGGTGGAGTGATTGGTGGAGTGCTGCAGAGATGGTTGTCCTTCTGGAACTCTAGAGCTCTATCAGAGTGACCATCGGGTTCTTTGTCACTTCCCTGACCAAGGCCCTTCTCCCCCGATTGCTCAGTTTGTTCAGGCGGCCAGCTCTAGGTAGTCTTGGTGGTTCCAAACTTCTTCCATTTAAGAATGATGGAGGCCACTGTGTTCTTGGGGACCTTCAATGCTGCAGAAATGTTTTGGTACCCTTCCCCAGATCTGTGCCTTGACACAATCCTGTCTTGGAGCTCTACGGACAATTCCTTCAACCTCATTGCTTGGTTTTTGCTCTGACATGTACTGTCAACTGTGGGACCTTATCTAGACCAGTGTGTGCCTTTCCAAATCATGCCCAATCAATTGAATTTACCACAGGTGGATTCCAATCAAGTTGTAGATACATCTCAAAGATGATCAATGGAAACAGGATGAACCTGAGCTCAATTTCGAGTCTCATAGCAAAGGGTCTGAATATTTATGTAAATAAGGTATTCCTGTTTTTAATACATTTCCCCKAAAAATCTAAACTGTTTGCCTTTTTTTTAATGAGCTATTGTGTAGATTCCTGAATTTTATTTCAGCCATTTTATAATAAGGCTGTAACATAACAAAATGTGAAAAGTCAAGGGGTCTGAATACTTTCTGACGGCACTGTGTATTTATGGTACCACTCAAAAGTTTGAACACCGACTCATTCAAGGGTTTTTCTTTATTTTTACTATTTTCTACATTGTAGAATAATAGTGAAGACATCAAAACTATATTACTATATTATGGCAAGAACAGTTAAAATGAGCAAAGAGAAATGACAGTCCATCATTACTTTAAGACATGAAGTTCAGTCAATCTGGAAAATTTAAAGATTTTTGATAGTTTATTCAAGTGCAGTCACAAAAAGCAACAAGCGCTATGATGAAACTGGCTCTCGTGAGGATCGCCACAGGAAAGGAAGACCCAGAGTTACCTCTGCTGCAGAGGATAAATTAATCCCAGAACAACAGCAAAAGACTTTGTGAAGATGCTGGAGGAAACCGGTACAAAAGTATCTATATCCACAGTAAAACGAGTCCTATATCGACATAACCTGAACGGCCGCTGAGCAAGGAAGAAGCCACTGCTCCAAAACCGCCATAAAAAAGCCAGACTGCGGTTTGCAACTGCATATGGGGACAAAGATCGTACTTTTTGGAGAAATGTCCTCAGTTCTATTTTTGTTTCATCAGACCAGTTTGGCCATAATGATCATCGTCATGTTTGGAGGAAAAAGGGGGAGGCTTGCAAGCCAAAGAACACCATCCCAACCGTGAAGCATGGGGGTGGCAGCATCATGTTGTGGGGGTGCTTTGTTGCAGGAGGGTCTGGTGCACTTCACAAAATAGATGGCATCATGAGGGAGGAAAATTATGTGGATATTTTGAAGCAACATCTCAAGACATCAGTCAGGAAGTTAAAGCTTGGTCGCAAATGGGTCTTCCAAATGGACAATGACGCCAAGCATACTTCCAAAGTTGTGGCAAAATGGCTTAAGGACAACAAGGTCAAGGTATTGGAGTGGCCATCACAAAGCCCTGACCTCAATCCTATAGAAAATCTGTTGGCAGAACTGAAAAAGCATGTGCGAGCKAGGAGGTCTACAAACCTGACTGTTACACCAGCTCTGTCAGGAGGAGTGGGCCAAAATTCACCCAATTTATTGTGGGAAGCTTGTGGAACGCTACCCAAAACGTTTGACCCAAGTTAAACAATTTTCAAAGGCAATGCTACCAAATACTAATTGAGTGTTTGTAAACTTCTGACCCACTGGGTGTGTGACGAAAGAAACAAAAGCTGAAATAAATCCTTCTCTCTACTATTATTCTGACATTTCACATTCTTAAAATAAAGTGGTGATCCTAACTGACCTAAGACAGGGAATTTTTACTAGGATTAAATGTCAGGAATTGTGAAAAACTGAGTTTAAATGTATTTGGCTGAGGTGTATGTAAACTTCCGACTTCCACTGTAAGTGGGTAAAACGGTATGTAAACATTATTTAAAGTGACCAGAGTACCATTATTAAAGTGACCAGTGTTCCATGACTATGTACATAGAGGCTGCTGCCCTAAGGTGCATGGGAGAGTAACTGGGTGGTAGCTGTCTAGTGACAGTGACTAAAGTTCTGTGCAGGGTACTGGGGGGGCAGCTAGTGGTGACTATTTAACAGTCTGATGGCCTTGCAACAGAAACCTCAAAGTGCAGGACAAGCCATTCCATCAGAATGTGTTATTGGAATGCTACAGTAGATATACCTACTTACATTTTGGACGCTAATAGATTGCATTTAGTTAAAAGATGAGACACAATATTTGTAATCAGAAGACCCAGTACTATRAACATGTAAATATTATTGGTAACAGAATAAATAGCAGAATAATAACTCCAGATTAAATAACGCTGTAATTGAAAATTGTACTCCCAATTTAGGCTATTGCCCCTTTACGAGCTAGAATTGATTGAAATTCTCACCAAACAACATCTTAAACTATCTAAACCCCACAATTGAATAAGAAGCTTTCTTAGCCTATAGATGACATATTGCAAACAACTAATCTGAACTAAAAACTCCTTGACAATCGCTAATCAATATCCAAAAAACGGCTCAGGTTTCTTTTCTCCGAACCGTCACATCATCCTCCTCTTTTGTGGCACTAATGTGAGGGGTTATGGCAGGGGAAACGGTGTTGCTCTTTTTTAGGGGTCGGAGTTCATTTGGAGYGTTCACACTGCACAAAAAAATAAGTCCCCATGAGTGACAGAACACTGAGCCAATTACGGCACAACGCTCCATATTTTCTGCTGGCTTGCCCCACCACCACAGAAAGCACCGAGCTAGGCTGAAACACCTGCATTTTGGAGCGGCCTTACTCAAGAAAACAAAAAAGAGACAATGTTTGTGGCTTTATTAACATTTTTTGCAAACTGATGTGACACTTATGCGTTTTTTTCAATTGCTAACATGCATTGGTCAAAACTCTTCACACAGTCAGCGACAGAAGTGTATGTGGACCAAACTGTGAATCATTTTTCATTGCTTTCACACAAAATGCATTCAATGACCACATTCTCCGATATCCATGAACTCAAAACCATATTTGCAGCACGTTTTCAAATGATGACACACTGTTTCCAAAACTGTTAAAAACACATTCAAAACAGAATAATGGCAAATGTCGTACATTTCTGCAGTAACCAGATTGAAACGGAGAATCTCACGAGAATATTTAAACATTCCAAACACAGCTGATTGCAATTTCAGCTGAAAGCCTACCCAAGTGTCCTGTTTTTAGTCTCGTTACCAAACAGACAAAGGAGGACGGCTTCGGAATGACTTAGTTTGGAAACATGGATCAAGGAGGACCGGTTGGTGGAGAAAGAAGTGGCAGGGAGAGGGAGACTGCGTGGCGGACCAAGGAGAGGAAGACCAAGAGCGGTGGTCTCTGAGAAGGGCAACAATTATTGACCATGGTCTCTCTTTGAGAGAGGCCAGTTTAAGGGTGCAACCAAAGGGGCAACTAAATGCAATCTATTAGCGTCCAAAATGTAAGTAGGTATATCTACTGTAAGGGTGCAGCGTTCAACAGTTGCATCAATGGTACGAATTTTCAGGCAAAACCACAGGTGACGTGCGTCCTTCAATGATAATTGAACTACATATTACAGTACAATACAGTATGTTCACATTTTTACATGTACTGACATTTTTAAATATATTGCTTTGTTTTGTATGTTTCAGTAGGATCCAAAGGTTGCCTCCCACAGGAGGGAGAGGCAGAATATTATTATATGAGCAGGAAATTGCCATTGTTGACATGGTAGTTGGTAAACCAATGTAATAAAACTGTGGGAAATTCGGGACAGAGTGCTGGCAGACAATATCACTTTTGGGAATGTGAATAAGGTCAGCACAACGACAGTTGCCAGAGTCCTAGAGGAACATTAAAATAGTATGAAGCAGTTCAGGTAAGACGTCTGTTCAATAACCAAACAGGGTACATACACAGCTATGCATAATGTAAAGTACTGTAAAACTGGATTTACTGTATTTTAGAGAGTAATGGAGATGGAAGCCAGGCAAACTGCACATTCATCTTTGTAGATGAAGCTGGATTCAACCTGGCAAAAACATGCCGCAGGGGAAGAAATGTGATTGGACAGAGAGCAACCGTACATGTCCCAGGCCAAAGAGGAGCTCACAATGTGTGCAGCACTGTCCAATGATGGTTTGCTGTCACACAAACCACCCCATAGGCCCCTATAATACAGAAAGGCTCATTTTATTTTCTGGATGACCTGCATAATCGACTTGTACCAGCGAAGGAGAGAGGGGCAAGAAACTCCCCTACCTTCGTTGTTGTGTGGGATAATGTGGCATTCCACCACTCTGCTGCAGTCAGACTGGTTTGCTGCACATCCCAGGAGGTCAGTACTATTCCTGCCTCCATACTCCCCGTTCCTAAACTCCTCTATGGGGTTTTTCTCTGCGTGGAGGTGGAAGGTTTATGACCACCATCCAGATGTCCTTACTGGATGTGGGGTGTGGAGACACTTCTCCTGAAGACTGCCAGGGTGTAGATACACTTTTCCTGAAGACTGCCAGGGTGTGGAGACACTTTTCCTGAAGACTGCCAGGGTGTGGAGACACTTCTCCTGAAGACTGCCAGGGTGTGGAGACACTTCTCCTGAAGACTGCCAGGGTGTGGAGACACTTCTCCTGAAACTGCCAGGTGGGTGTGGAGACACTTTTCCTGAAGACTGCCAGGGTGTGAAGACACTTCTCCTGAAGACTGCCAGGGTGTGGAGACACTTCTCCTGAAGACTGCCAGGGTGTGGAGACACTTCTCCTGAAGACTGCCAGGGTGTGGAGACACTTCTCCTGAAGACTGCCAGGGTGTGGAGACACTTCTCCTGAAGACTGCCAGGGTGTGGAGACACTTCTCCTGAAGACTGCCAGGGTTGGATTAGACATTCCAGAAGATACTTTCCAGAGAAGACATCAGATGTGATGTTGATGAGAATTTGTGGCCAAATGCAGCAGAGAGCGAGAACTAGATCTATCACAGTACTGTATAGTATGATTATACTATACATGTTGATGTAATTATTATTATTGCAGCCCTGGAATTTGAGGAATTTGATTTTGTTTCAACTCTTTATTTTTCACAAGTAAATTACTATATGCAAAGATATAGAACAAATAAAGGCTATTGAAGCAAATTGCTGCATTTCTGATTCATTCTTGTTACATATACTTCAGTACAGTCAAAGTGAAAAGGTGTTATTCTTATTTTATAATAAAATACTGATTTATGTGAAAAATCATTCACACTTCAAAGAAAAAAGTTAATTTATTTAATGCTCCCTGTTAAGTGTTTTTAGGTCGGTGTTTTTCTGAGTGAGAATTGTTGCCAGTGTGAACGAGCTTATTTTGAGACATGTATGAAGTGGTTTGAGTGAGTTTTGGAGGTGAGATGAACTGTTTGGCCAAGATGCATGTTGGTAACGGAGACTGTGTGAAGAGTTTTGAAAAAGTGGCTTCAGTATTGACCGACGCTTGTTAGCAATTGCAAAATACTGTAATGCCAAAATAACAATGTAAACAGACAAGCTAAAAATGCGGGGCTCAAAACAGGTGGTGCTCTGCCCCAACTGCTCTGAATGAGAGGTCGCCACAAGACTTGAGGCTGTAATTCCTTAGTAAAGGGTCTGAATACTTAAGTAAATGTGAAATGTATTATTTAATTAAAAAAATAAAAATAAACAACTACGTGAACTGCACCGAGTTCACACAAATTGTCTGAAAGGGACCAAGTGTGAAAACACCTTAGCCTACCTCATGTTCATCCAATCTCACCAGCGTGTCGTGTGTTTGTGTGTTGCTGCCGGGGGGGGGTGTGTGCTCTTGTCTGCTTGTGTGCAATTGTGCATGTCTCTTTTTTTCTGTGACTGACTGTCTACCTCTTTCCCTGTCTGTTCATCCATCTGTCTGTCTGTTGAGGTGGTACTATGGGAACATTAACCGGGTGAAGGCTGAGAAACTGCTCCTGGCCTCTCAGAATAAGGATGGCTCGTTCCTGGTGCGCATCAGCGAGAGCCACAGCGATGAATACACCATCTCAGGTAAGCCAATATTGCATGGTAACGTTATAATTACTTTATGTTAACCTATTAAGTACATAGTTTCTTTGGAATTCATTAACAAACAAGTGCCATAGGCTCCATATGGTAGCCTACCCACTCTGTTGAATTCATTGTAGTAAATATCAGAAAGAGCCCATTGTTACCCATAGAGATCCTATTCAACTGATAATGCCCCAGAAGCCGGTGTTTGTTGAATATATTAGCACGGGTGTTCCYGCCACTATATCCAACACCGGCTTTGAGGGCATTATCACTTTTATACAACGGGTTACCAGCATATTCAAATAATGATCAACATATTTTCATTAAACGTTATTTTGATTTAATTTATTCGTACTATTTCATCCTTCCACAAGATATTGTCCCGACACAAATCTAGGGTTGCTAGAGACGCGACCCAGTCGTTCGTTCTGTTTGTTCTGTATCTATGGACGCAACCCAGTCGTTCGTTCTAAATGTTCCATTGCCATACTGACTGGCAACGTTCTTATCCCTGGCTTGCTTTTACAGTCACGTCAAAAAGTGTAGCCAGAATAAAACCAAATGCCACTCCCTGCCCCTCTCCCTTGGGTCCAGATTCTTTGTGTGGCCTTGTTATATGCGAGAGTGGCGTATCTGAGAGAATGTGTTATATTGTTTTCCAGTAGCCTAATTACGAGTGCAACTTAGAAATAACACAAACAGGCTATGAACAACATACCTTAGACTGTTCTCGTCTTGTTTTTACGAGGAATGAGTTGGGCTTTTGTCTGTTCCCCTCTTTTCCTCTTCGACCCAGATGTAACTGGAGGTCGAGCCACACTTTCTGGACCAGACCCCTTGGTGTACCGGGATTCACACTTGATGGACCAGACCCCTTGGTGTACCGGGATTCACACTTTCTGGACCAGACCCCTTGGTGTACTGGGATTCACACTTTCTGGACCAGACCCCTTGGTGCACCGGGATTCACACTTTCTGAACCAGACCCCTTGGTGTACCGGGATTCACACTTTCTGGACCAGACCCCTTGGTGTACTGGGATTCAGAGCCTGGGAGTTTTGGAGCTGGGCCATGTCTTTATCAGTGATGGGAGGGTGGCTGATGGATATAAATTCCTTGCCGCCTTAGCTGTTTGATGTTGCCCAGAAATACATGATTCGAGGTGGTAAATTCAGTGTCCTTCATAAGGCACAAGTTGCGACCGATGGGTGGGTCATTTAGAAACCCACTACGGAGTGCCAGGTAGCTACTTATGCTGTACGGCTCCCCTTCCCATGTCATACATTTCCATAAAACTGTCGGAGGATGTTCAACTCTTCCTTAGTGACAGTTTTGAAGTCAAACTTTTTTTTAAATCTCTGCTATCCAGCCATCGAAGCAACACACAGCCCAGTTTGTATTCTTAACTGTGTTTTTTCCGTTCCGGCTTTTCTCTCGGACATTCAATGCAGTATCCTCCAAATCTGCATGCCTGGGTATTATTGCCATCTATTTTTCCCATTCATCCATACTCATACCGCCGAAAAGATCAAAAGAAATGTTCCGCAGTTTTCGCAACAAAGTATCAATTTAGGCAGTCAACTGAAAAGTTTTGTATGCTGCTATGACAACCAGCTCAATTTGCTGTCAGTGTCGTTCGGACACATTCACTTTATATGGGACGGTGGAGATCGCAATTCAATATTGAAAAGGTCGGAGAGACAGCAAGGTTTATACAAATCTCTGCTGTTGAAAACCAAATGCCAGTCTAAAAGAAATGGGAGGAGATGTCTAGATGCTTTTTATAGTGGAGATCAAGTTCATACATTTCCTGGCAGGGTTGATGAGACCGTGGATTGCGCAGTGAGATGGAACAGAGTAAATGGGCATTTCAACTTCATAGATTTAGCCGGTGGTAACTTGTGAAATAGACACCGGTTGGAATGCGGTTTTAACCAATCAGCATTCAGGATTAGACCCACCCGTTGTATAATACATTACATTAAACAGAGTTCTAATATGTAATTCTATGCTGTTATGCCACCATTCCTTATTAAATAATCTGAAAATACCCGTGGAAACAATGGTGTAAAAGGACGTGCTACCGTTCATTCACCAGTGGGTGGCAATGAAATACTTCTTTAGTTGCAAACCTCCTACATCTCATCACCCACTGTACTGTAAACCGAGAGAGCAATCTCTTAAGTCAATGCTTGTATGTCAAGTTGTGATTCATTTGGTCAAGTGTGTGTGTGTGTGTGTGTGAGACATGTACAATTTAAAAAATAAATGCTTTTGGAGTTTGTCACCACTGTCTTTGAAATGTGTGAAAAAGTCTAATCATGTTTGCCTTGTCCATAGGCAGAAACAGTGGGAAAGTCTTCCATTTCCGAATCCAGCGTTCATTGATTGGGGCATACTTTGTGTCGGACAAGATTTCCTTTGCCACTCTGGAGGAGTTGATCCGATACTACCAGAACAACTCCAGGAGTCTAGGAGTGCCTCTGGATGAGCCATGTGCACAGCAGGTGTGTGTGTACCAACCAACTCTCTCACACACACACTTACACTTTGTGGATACCATTCACAATCCAGTTATTTTAATTTTATTTTGGATGGTGAATATGTTAGTTTTTGGGCCACATATTCCCCCGAAATCAAATCATATTTGTTAGAAATATGTGTTTTACTTTGACATCATTAGGGAATCAAGAAAATGTAGTGTAGAGGCAGGGATCAGGCTGTTTTTACTGGAGGCCTCTCCGTGATTCCAGTCTCTTCTCTCTTCCTTTCGAGTGGAGACGATGAGACTGAATCCGAGGCCGTGGAAAGCCACACAGACACACACGCTTGCCCTTCACTCCAGGCCCTTTTTAGTTCACCATTTTGTTATTTCAAAATGTTCTACTTTTCAATTTATTTATTTACATTTTTATAGTGTTAGCATTTATATTTCTTAGCTGTTAGACTGATACTGTTGCCATTTCATACACAATTTGATTGTAGATGTAGTTTTATTGTATCCAAAATTATTTCTGTCCTACGTGTTCAATTTGACCAACTCAGTGGCCTTGTGGTTAGTGTCCGCCCTGAGATTGGAAGGTTGAGAGTTCGATCCCCGGCCGATTCATACCAAAGACTTTAAAAATCTCTGCTTAGCACTCCGCATTAAGGAGATAGATTGGAGGTAAGGCCCTGCATTAGACTAGCATCCTGTCCAAAGGGTGTACTTGTACATGAAGCTGCCCCACGCTACAGAAACAGGAGATGGGCTCCTGCTCCTATGAGCTGTTCTGGCTCGTGCAAGGCTACTTTTTCTTTTTATGTTCAATTTGACTAAAGAGAAGAGTACATGAGAAGCTCATACCAAGACTAGTTGACCTCCTTCATGAGATTGAAATTAGCTTTTTTTTTTCAAATTCTATTTGTCTTTTCTTCATTTAATTGTGTTGTGTAGTTAGATTTTCCAAGACCGTCACAATGTTAATTCCACAGTAATTAAAGTATATAAAGATCAGGGATCAGCAACGAGATTCAGCCGTAGGACGTTTTGTTTTTCCTGAGTGGATGGTCGGGCGGCCCCGCAAGAAGCAAGAAGCCCAAACTGATATAATATTTGACTAAAACATAATATTTTCAAACCTTGCTTACGTTTGTATACGATCACTATTATGTGTGAGAATAGTTTGGAACAGATTTCCAAAATTACAATCCCTTGGACCTGATTTCCTGGTGTTACAGTATTTTATGTACAACAAGGAAAATGCAAAAAAAATATATACAGTACCAGTCAAAAGTTTGGACCCACCATTCAAGGGTTTTTATTTATTTTTACTATTTTCTACATTGTAGAATAGTAGTGAAGACATAAACTATGAAATAACACATGGAATCATGTAGTAACTAAAAGTGTTAAACAAATCAAAATATATTTTAGATTCTTCAAAGTAGCCACCCTTTGTCTTGATGACAGCTTTGCACACTCTTGGCATTCTCTCAACAAGATTCACCTGTAATGCTTTTCCAACATTCTTGAAGGAGTTCCCACATATGCTGAGCACTTGTTGGCTGCTTTTCCTTCACTCTGCGGTCCAACTCATCCCAAACCATCTCAATTGGGTTGAGGTCGGGTGATTGTGGAGGCCAGGTCATCTGATGCAGCACTCTGTCACACTCCTTTTTGGTCAAATAGCCCTTACACAGCCTGGAGGTGTGTTGGGTCATTGTCCTGTTGAAAAACAAATGATAGTCCCACAAAGCGCAAACCAGATGTGATGGTGTATCGCTGCTTAATGCTGTGGTAGCCATACTGGTTAAGTGTGCCTTGAATTCTAAATAAATCACTGACAGTGTTACCAGCAAAGCACCCCCACATCATCACACTTCCTCCTCCATGCTTCACGTTGGGAACCACACACGGAGATCATCCGTCCACCTACTCTGCGTCCCACAAAGACACGTCCGGTTGGAACCGAAAATCTCAAATTTGGACTCATCAGACCAAAGGACAGATTTCCACTGGTCTAATGTCCATTGCTTGTGTTTCTTGGCCCAAGCAAGTATTTTCTTCTTATTGGTGTCCTTTTAGTAGTGGTTTCTTTGCAGCAATTCGACCATGAAATCCTGATTTCATTCAGTCTCCTCTGAACAGTTGATGTTGAGATGTCTGTTACTTGAACTCAAAGCATTTATTTGGGCTGCAATTTCTGAAGCTGGTAACTCTAATGAACTTATCCGCTGCAACTTTCAAAGTTTTTGAAATTTTCCAGATTGACTGACCTTCATGTCTTAAAGTAATGATGGGACTGTCGTTTCTCTTTGCTTATTTGAGCTGTTCTTGCCATAATATGGACTTGGTCTTTTACCAAATAGGGCTATCTTCTGTATACCACCCCTACCTTTTCACKACACAACTGATTTGGCACAAACGCATTAAGAAGGAAAGACCTTTTTAAAAATGTACTTTCAACAAGGCACACCTGTTAATTGAAATGCATTCCACGTGACTACCTCATGAAACTGGTTGAGAGAATGCCAAGGCTGTCATCAAGGCAAAGGGTGGCTACTTTGAAGAATCTCAAATATATTTTGATTTGTTTAACTTTTATTTGGTTACTACATGATTTCATAGTTTTGATGCCTTCACTATTATTCTACATTGTGGAAAATAGTAAAAATAAAGAAACCCGTAAATGAGTTGGTGTCAACTTTTGACTGGTACTGTATCTTTTTTTGTTCTGAAAATAAAACCACCCTGCCACCAGTTGGGGAACCTTGATATAGATCATCCTTTGTAGATTATTTATTTATAATTTCTTGATTGACACATTTCTTTTGTAGCAGTTAATGATCAATGATAAATGCGTAATTTTAAAAGTGCCTGTGTTAGCTTTAGTACATTCAAAGATATCCCTATCTGAGCATCACACATGCTTAATTAAGCATGGAGTTTGCAATTTCGGGACTACTTAATTGGTTCCATTGTATTGGGCAAACAAAATGCAGCGCAGCTCAAGTATTTGAAAGTATTCGCCATACTCGGTAGCTGTGAGTTGTGTGGCTGTAACAGTGTTGTGGTGTCCATTTGTATGATGCTGGTTGTAACAATGGTGTTGTGGTGTCCTCAGAGAGAGCTGTTTGACATGGAGCCTTGGGAGTGTCCTCGGGAGGAGTTTAAACTGCACGTGAAGCTGGGGGAGGGCCACTTTGGAGAGGTGTGGGAGGCCCTGTGGACCAGCCAGAAAAAAAGGGTGGCCATCAAGATGCTTAAACAAGGTAAGCATGCTAGCTCTCTTCGCTATCATATTAACTACAGTGTTATACATTATTCCGCACACTACAAGCAGAATTTTGGCGTAGTCTTTCTGGGCATGATCACTGATCAAATTCAACTTGACGAATTGATGAGGGAATTATTTTCAACAACATACTGCAGATGGGCAAATGCTGCAATGGTAAAACGTTATTGCAGGCAAACACAATTACACACTCGCTCACCAAGTCAGTCCATTCAGGTCAGGGCCCTCGCCTTGTTCATAAAGTGATTTATAATGCGTCATATGGTCAGTCCTAAGCTCCTTATCTCACACACTCCAACCTGAAGAGCACTGTTCTCAGCCTCGCTCTGTCTTTTTGTCTCTCCTGCAGAGGACACTAAGCTGGATGAGTTTGTGAAGGAGATCCAGGCCCTGAAGAACCTCCACCACCCCAAGCTCATCCAGCTGTTGGCCCTGTGTTCCAGAGGAGAGCCTGTCTACATAGTCACTGAGCTCATGACCAAGGGCAGCCTCAAGTCCTATCTGGGCAGTGAGTCACACACCCACATGTTCGGCTGCATGCAGTGTATGTTATTGATCAACATAATCATCTGTGAACACATAACACTTGTAGTCAACACACACACAACTTTTCATAGGGTGATAAGATGAAAAAAAATAATGTATAGGGCTCAGGGCTTGATTGCTCCAACAGTGACCGAACCATGATCATTTTGGTATCGAAAACCAGTAAAGGTATGTGTTGGTGCAATTGAGTAACTATTCAGACGCTACAATGCTTGATCGATCCTAACCAGTCTGCTCCCTGTGCTGTTCCAGCGCCGGAGGGTCAGMTGCTAACCTCTGCCCACCTCATCTACATGGGCAGCCAGGTTGGTGAGGGCATGGCCTACCTGGAGGACCGACACATTGTGCACCGGGACCTGGCGGCCAGGAACATCCTGGTGGGAGATGACCTGGTCTGTAAGGTGGCTGACTTTGGCCTGGCACGGATCATTAAGGTAAGGATGGAATGGATGTGAAATGGATGGGGAAATGAAGAGCGAGAACAGCCAATAAGTAAAGTTTTAAAAAATGCTGTAGAAAAATATACTGTATGTTGGGCTGACCTATCTGGGTTTAAGGGAAAAAAATTCACTCAGATGAAGCAAGGAAAGTTCTTGCTTAAAAAGCTATTTTTTTCTGGACATTTCCAGAAAAGGGAATATGGGAAAAAATGATATGTAAACACGTGTGTGTGTGTGTGTGTGTGTGTGTGTGTGTGTGTGTGTAGGACAGTGTGTACACGGCCAGTAGAACCACTAAGATCCCAGTGAGATGGACAGCCCCTGAGGCTGCTCTCTATCAGCGCTTCTCCGTCAAGTCTGACGTCTGGTCCTTCGGTGTGCTGCTCTACGAGATGATGTCACGAGGAAAGATGCCATACGACGGTGTGTCAAACCTTTTCAAGACCATATTCTCTGGACTCTATTTGTTTTTACAGTTATACACCACGTTATCACAAGAGGAACCGTCAATCCTCATGACAGTTCATCTATTACCTCTATCTGTCAAAATGCTTTTCAATATTTCCCTCTGAAGGATATTTCTACCTCTGATTTAATATTTTTCTTCTCCCTCTTTCTTTCTCTCTCTACACACACACACACACACACACACACACACAGGGAAGAGCAATACGGAGGTGCTGGAGCTCCTGTCGACAGGCTACAGGTTGCCCTCTCCCAGTAGGTGTCCCCCCAACATCTATCGCATCATGTTGGATTGCTGGAATGCCGAGGCCTCCAAGCGGCCCTCCTTCCACGCCCTGCACAGCCAGCTAGACACCATCTACACCCGCATCTACTTCAAGACCATTGAGGTCTAGAGCTGAAGGAGGAGGCCAAGGTGTGACTGCACTGACATAGACACTACAAAGCAGAGGGGACTGCAAGACATTGTCTGAAATGGTGATCCTTTTTTTAACAGGCTGTAGTCTATTTTGCCGGTTCTCTTGGTGGTTTTTAAATCAAGGTTATGTGCAATATAAAGCTCTTCCTGGAGGAGGGCAGGAGAAGTGGGGCCACTGTTAAAGCCCACGGATGCCCGTATGCCCCACTGCACACAGGCCAAATGACCAGTCCTACAGAGAGTGCCTATACACTGACTATACAAAACATTAGGAACTCCAGCTCTTTCAATGACATAGACTGACRAGGTGAAAGCTATGATCCCTGATATCACCTGTTTAAAGCTACTTCAATCAGTATAGATAAAGGGGAGGACACAGTTTTAAGAATGATCTTTAAGCCTTGAGACAATTGAGACATGGATTGTGTATGTGGGATTAAGGCAGCCCTTCGCTCCTTTCTGATTTAGGGAGGTTGGGTTAAATGCGGAAGACACATTTCATTTGAATGCATTCATTTGTACAACTGACTAGGTATCCCCCTTTCCCAATCAGAGGTTGAATGGGCAAGACAAAATATTTTAAGTGCCTTTGAACGGGATAGGGTAGTAGGGGCCAGGCACACTGGTTTGTGTGTCAAGAACTGCAATGCTGCTGGGTTTTTCACCCTCAACAGTTTCCTGGGTGTATCAAGAATGGTCCACCACCCAAAGGACATCCAGCCAAGCTGACACAACAGTGGGAAGCATTCCAATGGAACGCTTTCTACACCTTGTAGTACATGCACTGACGAATTGAGGCTGTTCTGAGGGGAAAAGGGGGTGCAACTCAATATTAGGAAGATGTTCCTAATGTTTAGTACACTCTGTGTATGTTTACACTACAGAGACATGGCTCATAGAGACTTCGCTCACACAGTACACAGTGATGGAGGACATGGCCATTGAGACTGGAGAGTGATGAGCCATAGAGGACATCTTCTGGAATTTACTGCTCTACCAATGGAAGACAACTTTTTGAACTGTCAACGCATGATATTTAGAGATGTACTAATACAGTTTTGGAAATATGAGCCATAAATGTCATTTATTCTTCCTTGATTTGAGTTTCTTCCATACTTGAGAAGGTGTCCTCTCGATTATGCCATTGGGTATTTAACAGAAATTATGATAATAAAATATTTTTGGGATAACTGCCCTGTTTCATTGTGTGTGACCAACCAATATATTTTTCAATCCTACATACGATAAGGGGAAAGCCACACCAAACCTAGCTGTCCATTGTTGCTGACCTCATATGAATAGGCCTATACGGTTAATCTTTTAGTGATAAGCTACTTGCTGAAAACAGCTGTATAAACTAACAATAATTAACAGTTTACAATTTAGGCTACCTATACACGCCTGTATGAATATTGTATGGTAAAATTCCCATAATTGTATGCACATGTGGTTATTACATACTGTAGGTAAGATTAATGATTTATACATACACTAGATGACTACCAGTGGGTGCTGTTTTGAAGCAACCGGGCTTTCATCTTGGCACTCCCCCACCATTGTAAAAACATTTTGGAACTATAGAAATACATGAAATATCTTTATTTATTATGCATAAATCTTTCCGCCATTTCCTGGTTGCTAAAATTGTAATAGTTTGCCTAATTTCAGTTTGCGACAAAGCAAACAGTGTAGAGAATCATTGTATCATCTAAACCGCTGTGAAATATCTTAAACATAAAAATGAATACATATATATTTTATTTCACCTTTATTTAACCAGGTAGGCTAGTTGAGGAAAAAGTTCTGCGACCTGGCCAAGATAAAGCAAAGCAGTGCGACACAAACAACAACACAGAGTTACACATGGAATAAACTAACATACCGTCAATAACACAATAGAAAAAGTCTATATACAGTGTGTGCAAATGAGGTAGGATAAGGGGAGGTAAGGCAATAAATAGGCCATAGTGGCGAAATAATTATAATTTAGCAATTAAACACTGGAGTGATAGATGTGCAGAATATGAATGTGCAAGTAGAGATACTGGGGTGCAAAGGGGCAAAAATAAATAACAGTATGGGCATGAGGTAGTTGGATGGGCTATGTGCTGGTGCTTAAAGTTAGTGAGGGAGATATGAGTCTCCAGCTTCAGTGATTTTTGCAATTCGTTCCAGTCATTGGCAGCAGAGAACTAGAAGAAAGGAAGAATCTTCAAAGGAAGAATTGGCTTTGGGGGTGACCAGTGAAATATACCTGCTGGAGCGCGTGCTGCTATGATGACCAGTGAGCTGAGATAAGGTGGGGCTTTACCTAGCAAAGACTTATAGATGACCTGGAGCCAGTGGGTTTGGCGATGAATATGAAGCGAGTGCCAGCCAACGAGAGCATACAGGTCGCAGTGGTGGGTAGTATATGGGGCGTTGGTGACAAAACGTATGGCACTGTGATAGACTGCATCCAATTTGCTGAGTAAAGTGTTAAAGGCTATTTTGTAAATGACATCGCCGAAGTCAAGGATCGGCAGGATAGTCAGTTTTACGAGGGTATGTTAGGCAGCATGAGTGAAGGATGCTTTGTTGCGAAATAGGAAGCCGATTCTAGATATAATTTTGGATTGGAGATGCTTAATGTGAGTCTGGGAAAAGAAAAAATATATAAAAAGTATCCTTAAAGTATAATTTTTTGAAAGTTCTGAAGTTATTGTCCACACTGCAACAACAACAAAAAAATTAAATACATGTCATTTTGTCCTTGAAACATTTAATTGAGCACCACAGTGGAAATGTCATAATACTCTTAAAACCTAGTGGTCAAACATGGAAATGCTTCCAATCATTTGTCCACTATTCATTTTACCCATAGGGGATTTTAGAAACACTTCAAATGAAGTATGTGTTTGGTGTAGGCTTACCTTGGCATGAAGTTTGGATAACTGTGTAATTCTCTCTCGGACAAAGTGAATTWTATCAATATATTCGCCTCAATTTACTCTCAAAATTTCTAAGATGCTAAATAGCAACAGAGAAGACCTCATGCAAAACTACAAATTCCTGTAGTCACTGTCAGCTACAGTTCACCAGCACAATCAGAGACCTTCTGTGTCCAGTCCATGCTGAATCCATGTGCTGTATTGAGATGAATTGAATAAAGTGTTGAACTTCTTCTGTCCACTTTCTCTCTGTCTTAGTTAGCCACTGACTATTCTTTAGCTAGCTCATTAGCAGAGCAGCAGATCAGTAGGCTAGATTAAAAAAAAAATATATATATATATATATATATGTTTTACTTAGCTTAGATAATTGTTTGTACAGTATGTCCACTTTGATGTCTATTTCAGACCTTATGGCATTTTTCAAGGATGAGCACTAAAAGGGGAGAATACCACTATGTCTGGTCATGTGGAGAAGACCACTAGAAGTCTGGTCATGTGGAGAAGACCACTAGAAGTCTGGCCATGTGGAGAAGACCACTAGAAGTTCTGGTTAATAAGTTGTGGAGAAGACATTAGAAGTCTGGTCATGTGGAGAGACCACTAGAAGTCTGGTTCATGTGGAGAAGAATCAACTAGAAAATGGTTGGTCATGTGGAGAGACCACTAGAGTCGGCATGTGAGAGACACTAGAGTCTGGGATGTGGAGAAGACCACTAGAAGTCTGGCACATGTGGAAAGACCACTAGAAGTCTGGTCATGTGGAGAAGACACTAGAAGTCTGGCATGTGGAGGACCACTAGAAGTTGCTTGTGAGATCACTTAGGTGGCTTCTAGTGGGAAGACCACTAGAAGTCTGGCATGTGGGAGATGACCACTAGAAGTCTGGCCATGTGGAGAGAAGACACTAGAAGTTGACCATGTGGAGAAGACCACTAGTTGGAATGGGAGACGCACTAGAAGTCTGGATGTGAGAAGACACTAGAAGTCTGCAGTTGGAGAAGACCAATAGAAGTCTGCCATGTGGAGAAGACCTAGAAGTCTGGTCATTTGTGGAGAGAGACCACTATAGAAGTCTGGTCATGTGGAGAAGCAACTAGAAGTTGGCTAGTGGAGAAGACCCTAGAAGTCTCGGCATGTGGAGAAGACAGCACTAGAAGTCTGGTCATGTGGAGAAGACCACTAGAAGTCTGGTCATAGGAGAAGAAGAGCACTAGAAGTCTGGCATGTGGAGAAGACCACTAGAAGTCTGGCCATGTGGAGAAGACCACTAGAAGTCTGGCCATGTGGAGAAGACCACTAGAAGTCTGGCCATGTGGAGAAGACCACTAGAAGTCTGGTCATGTGGAGAAGTGCACCTATAGTGAGGGGCAATTTCCTGGTTGGTCAGGGCCAGCATTAGGGATAATCCTGTGTTGGTGTGTACATTCTCACTCAAAATCAYCATTTATTTGGCATATTCACAAGATACAGTGGGGTGTATAAGGGAATATGACATTGCATTGTACTGTGTACTATTTAAGTAACAAATAGTTTTATGCTTTCCCACAGTGCCAACAACCCCCACAGAGCCCTCGTGTCCCACTACCAACCAAGCAAGAGTTTTTCCAGGATCATCAGTGCAAAGGACTTGGTAGGAAACTTTTGTTCATACAGAATGGCAGATATGCTCGTTACAAGTATTTTACCTTTTCCTGATYAAACTTGAGAAATTAATATAAAAGTTCATTGACATTTGCGCAAATAAGTGAGTTCAATACATTTCAGTGATATGATTTTTTTTCTCCCAACAGCTTCCAAACCGCTGTGAAATATATTTTCCTTAACTAAACATATTGTATTTCAGCTGTTTGAAGCTGGTGTACAAAACGCAAAAGTAAAAGAAGCAAAAACTAAACTTAAGAACGGGAAGCATATTGCAGCTTTAACCGAGGCAGTATTGTTCAGTACTATTTGGTGACCGATTCGGCCATAACTAGCTAGTACCACTACAAGCTAAGTTTAGCTAGCYAGTTGTGTTTMCTATACCTAAAATGTACTGTAGTCTAACATTATAGCAAGCTATCTAACTAGCCTCAGTGCCTCTCAMTAGGTGKAAAACTGTAGAAATGTTTTGACAATAATGGCGGAGAGTAAAGTAAAGACTTTGGCTTGATGACTCGTATTAGTCTTGGAGTAACTATATCTGTATGCTGTAGCTAGCTAGCTAGCTAACATGTGTCTGTGAGATGTCACATATTCTACACTATGCCACTACAGTAGYAATACAGAGAACACCACTTGTGGCAAAGGTTTTCCTAAGAATGCTGAGCTGAAGAAAYYAAATCKCTATGTGGATGGGACATTTCTGCTGGGATGGAGTGAGAACATTCTATAAGTGTCTGTGCCATGCTGAGAGAGAGAGAGACAGAGACAGCCCTCCCTCGGCCTAAACATCAGCACCACAGGTAACRTCCACAAAGTTGTGAACGATCTGAGAGACAATGCCTTCTATGCCATCAAAAGGAACATAAAATTCGACATACCAATTATGTCGAATCAGTTATAGAAACCATTGCCCTTCATGGTTGTGAGGTATGGTGTCCGCTCACCAACCAAGAATTCACAAAATGGGAAAAACACCAAATTGAGACTGCATGCAGAATTCTGCAAAAATYTTCTCMGTGTATAACGTAAAACACCAAATAATGCATGCAGAGCAGWATTAYGCRGATYCCGGCTAATTATCAAAATCCAGAATAGAGCTGTTAAATTCWACAACCACCTAAAAGGAAGCGATTCCAAAACCTTCTATAACAATGCCATCACCTACAGAGAGATTAACCTAGAGAAGAGTCCCCTAAGCAAGCTTGTCCTGGGGCTCTGTTCACAAACAGACCCCACAGAGCCCCAGGACAGCAACACAATAAGACCCAACCAAATCATGAGAAAACAAAAAGATAATTACTTGACACATTGGAAAGAATTAACAAAAAAACGGAGCAAACTAGAAAGCTATTTTTGGCCCTAAACAGAGAGTACAGTCGTAGAATACCTGACCACTGTAACTTAAGGAAAGCTTTGACTATGTACAGACTCAGTGAGCATAGCCTTGCTATTGAGAAAGGCCACCGTAGGCAGACCTGGCTCAAGATAAGACAGGCTATGTGCACACTGCCCACAAAATTAGGTGGAAACAGCTGCACTTCCTAACCTCCTGCCAAATGTATGTCCATATTAGAGACGCATTTTCCTCAGATTTCACAGACCCACAAATAATTTCAAAACAATCCCAATTTTGATAAACTCCCATATCTATTGGGTGAAATCACAGCAGCAAGATGTGTGACCTGTTGCCACAAGAAAAGGGCAACCAGTGAACAAACACCATTGTAAATACAACAAATACAATGTATTGGTTGTATTTTGCCTTTTTTATTTGAACTATTTGCACTTTGTTACAACACTGTATATAGACATAATACGACATTTGAAATGTCTTTTTTATTTTGGAACTTTTGTGAGTGTAATGTTTACTGTTCATTTATTGTTTATTCCACTTTTGTTAATTATCTATTTCACTTGCTTTGGCAATGTAAACGTATGTTTCCCATGCCAATAAAGCCCCTTGWATTGAATTAAGAGAYAGCATCTAAGGATGGGAGAYCCATCACTTCTGACAGATCTCCTTGCTGAGGGGTGGCGTTAAACATCATGCAGCCATTGCTTTTCCTTTACTTTTTCCTTTACCTTTTAAATATTGGAAGTTAGTAATTCCACTAAAACTGTTTGGCTAGCTAGCTGACAAACAAACTCTGCAGATATATCTTCAAATTCATTGTTGTAAACTATTGTATCATATTTGATGGGTTACTGACCTGTCCGTCCTCAGGCTCGATCTGCTGTAGTCTCTACAACTGGACGGTCACCCTCGGYTCACACTGGKACAGGATGTCRATGCACCGGATGGCCTGAGGGATGCACTCCTGTTGGACTGGAAAACAAAGAGACATTTGGTCAGTGGTTGTTTTTTTCAATGCTTTATAACCATCTTTATCTGTACAGGAAATGCATTGTTTATCATAACACAAACACACCTTGGACAATGAGACAAGTGGTCCCTCAACACCCAGTCCTCGTGTCTCATTGTTTGTTCTTGTTTTCCCAATCAACAGCTACTTCACTGATGAGTGGGTCTTGGAGGTTTACAAGTCTGCACCAGCACATTACTATAACYACGCAGATAAGGTGCGATGAATCTCAGGATTTTGAKATCTTTTCGTCGAGCATTTGCCATCTCAACATGGATCCTGTTTCTCTATATGTCTTTTGTGAGATGTATCTCACTCTCTGTTAACATGCCAGGGTTCAGAAATMGAGGAATGTTCACAGTGACTCCTGCAGGCATTAAGCTCTGGATCAAGAAACCTTTGTATGCCAAAATCATGTCTCCAGATGTGAAGATCTTCTCAAACSCTGACTTCTGAACAATGGCTTTGTCCGACACTGGTACTGAATACAGATCGCTGCAGTATGTTATCACCGAATTAGGTGCAACTCCCAGGAGTAGCTTGAAGGAGTGCATTGYACGGTACACAGAGTAGGTTTGCATCTGCACGTCCATATGACCTGGAGTAGCAACTTCTATGTCAGTACAGTCAATGACCATCCTCCAGTTTCTGCTGGACCGCTGAAAAGAAGCAGACAAGTACGTTTGGTTCTTCTCCTGACTTGTAACAGTCGTCATGATGCTAATGACAAAAAATCTTGTGGATCACGTGAATAAAAGTGATGGTAACATTGCTGACTGCTTGCACTTCAACAGAATAGTTGAGCCAGGTACAAGTTGGTGTAGCTGTGACCCAACTTCATAAACTCCATGAACACTTAATCCTCAAATGACAGCACCTCAACCCTCCACTTGGCAAAGTAGACGACACAGTCCTTGTAATGTTCCAAGTAGTCAACAAATATTTCTCAGATGCCGGAGCTTGTGAATTTAAATAGACTTTATTACAAA
The DNA here is from genome assembly GCF_002910315.2 of Salvelinus sp. IW2-2015. Lineage (NCBI taxonomy): Eukaryota > Metazoa > Chordata > Actinopteri > Salmoniformes > Salmonidae > Salvelinus > Salvelinus sp. IW2-2015. Next base: position 7,565,693 of record NC_036847.1, read on the forward strand.
AAGTAACAAAGTCGAGCAATTCCATGGAAGAATTGACTCTCTATTCTTAGTACTTTGCTTTTATACAGTCTTACCCTTACATTCGCTAGCAAAAAAACMTTATCTTGGCCAGGTCGCAGTTGTAAATGAGAACTTGTTCTCAACTAGCCTACCTGGTTAAATAAAGGTGAAATAAATAATAAATAAAACATAACATTGTCACCTCACTTTCATGTAAATTATTGATACCTTCTAGCCTTGGCCACGCTAATCTTGCTGCCTTTCTTATTAGGGCATAAATTATATTGGTGGCATGACACACAGACATGCACACTCCTACTGCAGGTCTAATAGTGCCTATAACTGATTAGCTAATGTTCCTGTCCAAAGGTCTTCACAAGTTCAGGCCGATGTTGCCTTCACACGACCAGATATGGCCCWGACCAGTCACATCTTGTTGGTCTACCTTGCCTCATCRACATGGATTCTGCTTATGTTTGGTTTTTTACATGTCTAATATTTAAACTTATATCGATTCTTCTTTCTACTTCAAAGAGAACAGTATAGGTACTGAAAATCACCAGATGACTGGAAATTCTCTAACAGCGGCAAGTAACTACAGTTGGTGGTTACCTAGCTAATTTTCATAAGCACTTTCATAAGCACCACAGATATTTTACCTACCCAAAATAGCTTGTTAGCAGCTAGAAAACAGGACTTACCTTATTACACGACTCCAGTGACGTCTCTCGCTTACAGAGGTCGGGAAATTATAAAATACACGTGTGCTCATTAGAATAGTGGTTACAATCCGGTACATAGCACTGAACCATACCTGCTTCTGATCGACGGAGATGCCTAAGGTTAACTAGTTAGCTACAAAGGCCAGGGTCATGCAAAAAGTTATAGTAATTTAAAAATGCTAAGATAGGTAACTTGAAAAATGCTAAACGAGAAATACACAATATAAATTATTTAAACGAGAAACTACAAAAACGCTATAATATCTACTAGTTATTCTACTTGCTAGGTTACTTTCTACTTGTCGATGAGAGTTTGCATGGAGAAATGTGGACTTTTTTCCTACCCTGCAACACTGCCTTGAGTTATGATGTCAAAGCTTACAGAGGATGTGTAGTTCTGTATGATAGCCACATTAGCGGCTAATTATCATTTCATTTCAGGGGGTAAATACAGGCAAATATATTGATAAAAGTGAGAGATTTACACTGTTCTCAAAACATCACGCCAGGGTAAGCCTACATGAAAGACAGACCTTATTTGAAGTGGTTTTAAAATCCCCTATGGGAAAAATGAATGGTGGAAAAACAATTGGAAACATTTCCGTGTTTGACTGCTAGCCTAGGTTTTATGTATATTATGACTCATACTGTGGTACTCTACTGAAATACTGTAGAATTCCATTAATTCTTATGGAGGACTGCACTTTTTGGGAAGTGCCAATATGGACGACTGGTGTCTTCAGAGCCTCTCACTTACCAATACATCAGCAATCCAGGATGTATCAGGGGAGATTGTAGAAGAGAGTGTGGGGCGTAGCGGCGGAGAGGGTGTTTTCGTTTGGCTGTAACATGATACCAGTAACGGGAACACAGCTATGGGACAGTAGACATATCCTTGATTTCATGCATTTCGGCGGTAACGCTATCTGGCTCACTGCTAGGACGACTATCAAAAAAGGATGGGTGGCGCAGAATAAATGAATGAAGGCGAATGATTTTGGAAAAACTAGCAGCAATTGACAGAGAAGTTGCGCAGGCTACATAGCCCAGGGCTATCATAATAGCCTCGTAAACCGTTTTGCACGGAGATGCATTCACGTCAACAGCATCATGAAGAAGGTGACATATGGCGTTTATGTTTGTGTTGTGTCTACGTTCCTACATTGTCTTAGATAACACAGTGACACGGCGTTCACAGCAAGATTTGTAGCCGCATAAGATCATTTCAAAGAATCACTTCATCGCGGATCTCAGTTTGGAGGATTGGCCTATTTTTACGGTAGGGCGGGGGTGAAAAATCCAGTAGTACGCTAGTTGAAGTGACCCGTCAGAATACCGGGAACATTTTCAGTTGAATGTATCGCCCATTTAACTCAAACAAAATGATGAATTCGATGGTCTTTGCTGAGGCTTTGTCATCTTCGGGTGCCGCTAGGTTTCCAGTAGGACCGCCAGCCTCTGGTGCTAGGGTGTCTAGTGCCCTACGGAACGATTTGGGTTCCAACATTCATGCCTTGAAAACCCTTAACCTGCGATTTCGATGTTTCCTAGCTAAAGTTCATGAATTGGAGCGTAGAAACAAGTTGTTAGAAAATCAACTACAGGAAGCTTTAGAGCAATCCCGCTACAGAGCCTACTTTAGCCGAGAACAAGCCACCCAAACGGGAAATGTGGACTTTTTTCTGGCTCGGCCACGGGTACCCGGTACGATATGGAGCTTTACCCAAACAAGGAGGTTTGGGGACCGAATCGAGACTTTCCACAGCCCCGGGGTGTCATGGATGCAGCCGGATGGTGTTGGAGTTCAAGTCGACACCGTCACCCCTGAACTGCGAGCCCTTTACAATGTGTTGGCTAAAGTCAAAAGAGATAGAGATGAGTACAGAAGAAAGTAAGTGATGTCACTTTCTTTTAGCACTTTAAATTGTTAAATTGTCAATCAAGCCATTGTCCACGTGTCTGATATTTTGTTTTTACTTAGACTATTTCACAGGTTGTTGAGAAACTTGTTGAACTTGGTTACAAGTTGTTGACAAGGTGTCGCTTACGTTATTACATGTACATAGCAATAGACCTTCGGTTCAGAGGTTTGAGCTTCTTGGTGTAATGCCTTAGTCTTTGGCTGATGGTCCCAGGTTCAACTGTTTTTGAATAGATTTTTTATTGAACCTTTATTTAACTAGGCAAGTCGGTTAAGAACAAATTCTGGTTGGGCTACTCCCTGATATGCTACATTAGTGTCAGAAGTGGGATGGCAATGTTGGTAAGCAATGTAAGCATGCCTCATTGTTATGAGGCGAACGGGTTTTGTAATAGTGATAATAGTCCTCTCAGAAATTAGACTGGTAGTTAAACGTACAACACGTCGAACTTCGTTAAGAGGTTTGAGCCCCGTGGTATACTGGCTGCGGTGTTGGTCTGACAGTTAGAACACAATCCCTAAACCCTGAATTCACTATGTGCACCAAATAATAGCATTCCTATTGTTTACCCCACTACTATGCAATTACAATGCAATTACACAATTACTATGGTACATGTTAACACAATGTCTTAACTAGTGTAATTACAATGTGATTACACAAGTCTGAATGTCAGTTAGTACCTCAAAAGGTTGACTCTGTATCTTCTACCCGTGCCATATTTTGTATATATATATTTTTTTTAACATCAGCAAGTGTACAAAATGTTTGTCATAAGGAAAGACTGAAAAATATTGTAATTAGGTAAGAAAGTGTGTGTGTGTGTGTGTGGGGGGGGTACCCAAATATACACTGTTCTAGAGGAACTATAGTGTGCCTTATCAGTTTTCACAGTTAATCCTAAGGAAATTTAACAGCTAACATTCTCATCTCTGAGGAATTCCGTCCTCATTGTGAGAGGTACCTCCCATTATAATCAGAGGATGTGAGTCATGCTATTTTTACGCTTGAAAAGTTGAGGAATGCTTCTTTAACAGTATGAGGCAGTTTGCCTTGAGGATGTTACCCATTTGTTCTTGTCTGGACTGGGAATGAAAAGGCAGCATGCCATCAGACACTCGTCAGCTCAAAAACTCACCCGACCACCCACCCAAAACACACTCCTCTCTCTCTCTCTCTCTCTCTCTTCTCTCGCTCTCTCTCTCTCTCTCTTCTCTCTCTCTCTCTCTCTCTCTCTCTCTCTCTCTCTCTCTCTCTCTCTCTCTCTCTCTCTCTCTCTCTCTCTCTCTCTCTCTCTCTCTCTCTCTCTCTCTCTCTCTCTCTCTCTTCTCTCTCTCTCTCTCTCTCTCTCTCTCTCTCTCTCTCGTGCTCCCTATCTCGTGCTCCCTCTCTCAAGGGATTTGTGGGTTCGATTACAGGCTCAAAATACCCAGAAACAAAGAACTTTCTTCTGAAATTCGTCAGTCTATTCTTGTTTGGAGAAATTAAGGTTATTCCATGCGAGAAATTGCCAACAAACGGAAGATATCGTACAACGCTGTGTACTTCTCCCTTCACAGAACAGCACAAACTGTCTCTAACCAGAATAGAAAGAGGAGTGGGAGACCCCGGTGCACAACTTAAATAATGCAAAAACACATTGTTGGAGAAGAACGTAAAAGTGCAATATGTGCCATGTAAAGAAGCTAACATTTAAGTTCCTTGCTCAGAACATGAGAACATATGAAAGCTGGTGGTTCCTTTTAACATGAGTCTTCAATATTCCCAGTTAAGAAGTTTTAGGTTGTAGTTATTATCGGAATTATAGGACTATTTCTCTCTATACCATTTGTATTTCATATACCTTTGACTATTGGATGTTCTTATAGGCACTATAGTATTTCCAGCCTAATCTCGGGAGTTGATAGGCTTGAAGTCATAAACAGTGCTGTGCTTCAAGCATTGTGAAGAGCTGCTGGCAAACGCAGGAAAGTGCTGTTTGAATGAATGCTTATGAGCGAGCTGCTGCCTACCACCGCTCAGTCAGACTGCTCTATCAAATATCAAAGCATAGACTTAATTATAATATAATAAACACACAGAAATACGAGCCTTAGGTCATTAATATGGTCAAATCCGGAAACTATCCTTTCGGAAACAAAACTTTTATTCTTTCAGTGAAATACGGAACCGTTCCCTACTTTATCGAACGGGTGGCAACTCTAAGTCTAAATATTGCTGTTACATTGCACAACCTTCAATGTTATGTGATAATTATGTAAAATTCTGGCAAATTAATTACTGTCTTTGTTTGGAAGAAATGGTCTTCACACCGTTCGCAACGAGCCAGGCGGCCCAAACTGCTGCATATGCCCCGGCGCTTCTGTTAAATCATCACCCGTTTGGCGAAGTAGGCTGTGATTCGATGATAAATTAGCAGGCACCGCATTYATTATATGCAACGCAGGACAAGCTAGTTAAACTAGTAATATCATCAACCATGTGTAGTTAACTAGTGATTATGTAAAGATTGATTGTTTTTTATAAGATAAGTTTAATGCTAGCTAGCAACTTACCTTGGCTCCTTGCTGCACTCGCGTAACAGGTGGTCAGCCTGCCACGCAGTCTCCTCGTGGATTGCAATGTAATCGGCCATAATCGGCATCCAAAAATGCAGATTACCGATTGTTATGAAAACTTGAAATCGGCCCCAATTAATCGGCCATGCCGGTCGACCTCTAATGTCGTTCGACCTCTGTCTACGCTGTATTTCTGATKAATTTGATGTTATTTTAAATGGCATTTCTAAGTGACCCCAAACTTTTGAACGGGAGTGTAGGTTCAGATCTGCCGGTGTTTAGTTCATTCTAATGTCGTGATTACAGGTCTTTGTCTTTCACTCTCATACAGGTTTAGTCGCAGGTCATTTCACTCCACACTGACCGATGCTTCCTCTGATAGGTCTGGAATAATACAGTAGGTCAAAGGAGTAGAAGTATCTCATTGCCTCTCTGCTGGGCTCAAGTGCTCCTTGCCCTGTCATTCTCCAGTGGAATGCATTCTCAGTGTTATTTATCCCTGGGTCGGAATTCCAGTGCCAATGTCACTCACATGTTTTTATTCATAATAGAGGCCATTTATTAAAGCATTAAGGACACACACACATAAACACACTGAGGTGTATTAATCAGATATAATGAAAGAGGGGTCTCTTGTTTCCCCTCTCTGTGCCGCTGATGACTCAAAGCTAATTGACCAATGGGTGTTCATGGTCGATTTCTCTCAAAGTGCCCGTCAATAGGAATAACCAGGATACAGGTCCTATTTATAAACCTGGATTGTGGAATACTAGCTGTTATGCAATTCATGGGCATTCATCAATGTAGTTTCTGACGTAACTGTATGGGCTAACAAACCATTGGCATATGACGTGCCAAACTGAACATGGCGGTGTGGCTCAGTTGGTAGAGCATGGTGTTTGCAATGCCAGGTTCACGGTTTCAATTCCCATTGGACTCAACAATACCAAAATGTATGCACACACTACTGTAAGGTGATTTGGATAAAAATATCTGCTAAATGGCCTATATTTGGGCTTCATTTGTGTTTGAAGGTTTGGAGCCATATGTCCTTCAGAGTTGTGGTGTGTTCCACTCATTAACTTTGAGAAGCTTTAACAGGGGCCCATTGTTTCAACAAACAGAGAAGCCTGTGTTTTAAAAATACAGAGTGCTGAGAGAATGAGCTGACTTGGATGACAAAGTGTTATTGTGAGTGCAACCAATTAGYTTTATTTGACAAAGAGGGCATTGGAGTGGCATTGTTGACCTGTGAACAGTGAATTTCAGGTTCAAAGTGCAAACACGATTTTGTTTGGACACTTGATGTTGTACCCTTGAAATGTTTTTTGTTGTTGTTGTTGTTTGAAGCCTGTTGATATTCATTAGGATTAAAATGGGCTCGATACTTTCAAGCAACTGAATTGGAATGTTCAGGTAGTACCGCCCACCACGATAGTGGTGCGAGGGTGAGCTGTTTGTTCACCTGCACCCGCCTGCAATTGCTAATAACCAATCCATAACCACCCAACTATATGGATAAAGTGAAAACCTGAGGCCCGCACCCGACCCTAACCCGCTAATATACAACATGCGCTGTAGGCTATAGTCAGAGACGGCAGAATGATTTTGGACAGGGTGTACAGGATTCTTTTGTTGCCTAATTTAGAATTTTTTCTGTTTATAATTTCTGACATTTTGGTAGGGCATTTGTTAGTCAACATGTCTATAATTAGACACAGTTGAAGTCGGAAATTTACATACACTTAGGTTGGAGTCATTAAAACTCGTTTTCAACCACTCCACACATTTCTTGTTAACAAACTATAGTTTTGGCAAGTCGGTTAGGACATCTACTTTGGGCATGACACAAGTCATTTTTCCAACAATTGTTTTCAGTTTTTGGATGTGTACCTGTGGATGTATTTCAAGGCCTACCTTCAAACTCAGTGCCTCTTTGCTTGACATCATGAGAAAATCAAAAGAAATTAGCCAAGACCCCAGAAAAAAGAATTGTAGACCTCCACAAGTCTGGTTCATCCTTGAGAGCAATTTCCAAAGGCCTGAAGGTACCACGTTCATCTGTACAAACAATAGTACGCAAGTATAAACACCATGGCACCACGCAGCCGTCATACCGCTCAGGAAGGAGAAGCGTTCTTTCTCCTAGAGATGAACGTAGTTTGGTGCGAAAAGTGCAAATCAATCTCAGAACAACAGCAAAGGACCCTGTGAAGATGCTGGAGGAAACAGGTACAAAAGTATCTATATCCACAGTAAAATGAGTCCTATATCGACATAATCTGAAAGGCAGCTCAGCAAGGAAGAAGACACTGCTCCAAAACTGCCATAAAAAAGCCAGACTACGGTTTGCAACTGCAAATGGGGACAAAGATCGTACTTTTTGGAGAAATGTCCTCTGGTCTGATGAAACAAAAACAGAACTGTTTGGCCATAATGACCATCGTTATGTTTGGAAGAAAAAGGGGGAGGCTTGCAAGCCGAAGAACACCATCCCAAACGTGAAGCACGGGGGTGGCAGCATCATGTTGTGTGGGTGCTTTGCTGCAGCAGGGACTGGTGCACTTCACAAAATAGATGGCTTCATGAGGCAGGAAAATTATGTGGATATTTTGAAGCAACATCTCAAGACATCAGTCAGGAAGTTAAAGCTTGGTCGCAAATGGGTCTTCCAAATGGACAATGACCCCAAGCATACTTCCAAAGTGGTGAGTCAAAATGGCTTAAGGACAACAAAGTCAAGGTATTGAAGTGGCCATCACAAAGCCCTGACCTCAATCCTATAGATATTTGTTGGCAGAACTGAAAAAGGGTGTGCGAGCAAGGAGGTCTACAAACCTGACTCAGTTACACCAGCTCTGTCAGGAGTAATGTGCCAAAATTCACCCAARTTATTGTGGGAAGCTTGTGGAAGGCTACCCGAAACATTTGACCCAAGTTAAACAATTTAAAGGCAATGCTACCAAATTCTCATTGAGTGTAAACTGACCCACTGGGAATGTGATGAAAGAAATAAAAGCTGGAATTAATCACTCTACTATTATTCTGACATTTCACATTCTAAAAATAAAGTGGTGATCCTAACTGACCTAAAACAGGGAATTTGTACTAGGATTAAATGTCAAGAATTGTGGGGGATTTTTTTTTTTTGGCTAAGGTGTATGTAAACTTCCGACTTCAACTGTACATGCAGCTTCTCTTCTGTCATTATATGTTGCCCTAGATGACTAAATAAACCCTTACTCACCAGAATAACGTCACAAATCGATAGAATGAATGCTTAAATCTACAGTAGTTGACATCTGTAGTTTTTTTCTGTAATCTCTGCTTCTTTCGAGGATTATAGACGTTTTAGGGACCAGGGATTAAATGTAACAGTACAAAAGCGGGAAAGATTTTCTATGCAAAATTCCCAAATGACATCAGTTTGACCACTTGTAAGGAAATAGAAAGCTATGAAAAAGACCCTTGTTTCTGGTAAGATTTCAGTTCAGTTTGGATGCATGTTTTATGTGGTTAAAATACTATCAGCTTTTATTATGCTGATAAAGAAAGCACCTCTACAGATGGTATCTAATTGCACATTGGCATTCTCTCAAGATGCTGAGATAAATAACTCCTACTTCTCCAATCCTGTTCCTGAGTCAACATTTTGCCTACATTTGGTGTATCATTTTACCTCAAGAAATTCTTAATTATTAAGGAGTACATATTAAGGCTATGCGAGAGGTTATAGACCTGCAGTCAGTGTCCAGATTTAAGTTTCCATTTAACCCAMCCAAACACTAGGTTACAGTCCCGTTGACGTGCCATGGGCTTATTTGAAGTCCCCGTCTRGCAACTGTCAAATTTGTAAAGRGCCTCACAATCATCACACATAACATAACACTGCTATCATCTTCATTTACCACTTCACCAAATCTTTCGCAAACTTTACTTTTCTGGCCCTCCCTTCTCTTTATTTTAAACTCTCCATTTCACAGCTTTACTCTTATTGAATTWAACACCGYCATTGACTTTTTTGTCTCCGTGGGTTGACGTTAACTTTTTRTGCCTGTTCCCAAATGCATTTTGCGATTGGCGTGTAGGCTATTTAGTTAGGTCCTAAAGTTTAGCCTAAAATAATGGGGGTAAAACCTCTATGTAGCCTATAGATATAAATTGCACCAGAATTAGACATTTATCAATTTGTTTTAAGGTATTGTTTTCTCTTTATTCAACGCGCCCTTCATCCACCGCGGATATAATCAAATATGACCTTGTGGACATCGACACCACTCTGATCTGACCATGCCTGGCGTATGCCAGTGTGTTGCTGATGGGCTGCACAAAGAAGCAGCAAGCCACACTGGATAGGGTACAGAAAAGGTTATAGAAAAGAGCAAGCAAGATAATAACAAAAAACTGAGACATCCCATTGACCCTTCCACAGGCACAGCAGTAAGATTGGTCACTGACATGCACCAACCTGACCACCCTCTCTCTACATGATCTCCTACCACAGAGAAGGGGAGACAGCGCTGGCAGAGTCCTCCGCAACCAGAACCAACTGTCCAGCATCAAAGCAAGAACAAATAGACTGAAAAATTCGTCCATAGCCACTGACAGACTTTTTAATAACCAAATGGACTTTTCAACTGTAATTGGTTAGGACCTTTTCAATTGAATGTAGTATCCTGTGTATTTTAAGCATTTAACTAAATGTAACTGCATTCTGCATAATTCAGTCTCGTCGACTGCAAGCATGAATGAAATAAATAAAAATCAGGGTTATGAGTCAACCCGCGCATCACTAGAACACAACCCTGATCAAGGACCACATAACTAAAGTAAAAAATAATAAAAAGTAACACAATACAATAACAATAACGAGGCTATATACAGGGGGTACCGGTACTGAGTCATTGTGCGTGGGTACAGGTTTGTCAAGTTAATTTGTACATGTAGGTAGGGGTGAAGTGACTATGCATAGATAATAAACAGTGAGTGGCAGCAGTGTACAAAACAAATGGAAGGGGGGGTGTCAATGTAAATAGTCCGGTGGCCATTTGATTCATTGTTCAGCAGTCTTATGACTTGGGGGTAGAAGTGGTTTTAAGGAGCCTTTTGGTCCAAGACTTAGCGCTCCGGTACCACTTGCCGTACGGTAGCAGAGAAAACAGTCTATGACTTGGGTGACTGGAGTCTCTGACAATTTTTGGGGATTTCCTTTGACACCGCCTAGTATATAGGTCCTGGATGACAGGAAGCTTGGCCCCAGTGATGTACTGGGCCATACGCACTACCCTCTGTAGCGCCTCACGGTCAGATGCCAAGTAGTTGCCATACCAGGCGGTGATGCAACCGGTCAGGATGCTCTCGATGGTGCAGCTGTAGAACTTTTAGAGGATCTGGGGACCCATGCCAAATCTTTTCAGTCTCCTGAGGGGGAAAATGTGTTGTCGTGCCCTCTTCACGACTGTCTTGGTGTGTCTGGCAGCTGGCGTCTGGGTTTCCCTTTGTAGTCCGTAATAGTTTTCAAGCCCTGCCACATGCAACAAGTGTCAGAGCCGTTGTAGTAGGATTCAATCTTAATCCTGTATTGACACTTTGCTTGTTTGATGGTTTGTCTGAGGGCATAGCGGGATTTCTTTAAAGCGTCCGGATTACTGTCCCGCTCCTTGAAAGCGGCAGCTTTAGCCTTTAGCTCAATGTGGATGTTTCCTTTAATCTATGGCTTCTGGTTGGGATATGTACGTACGGTCACTGTGTGGGGACGATGTCGTCAATGTACTTATTGATGAAGCAGAGGACTGAGGTGGTGCACTCCTCAATGCCATTGGATGAATCCCGGAACATATTCCAGTCTGTGCTAGCAAAACAGTCCTGTAGCGTAGCATCCGCGTCATCTGACCACTTCCGTATTGAGCAAGTCACTGGTACTTCCTGCTATAGTTTTTGATTGTAAGCAGGAATCAGGAGGATATAATTATGGTCAGATTTGCCAAATAGAGGGCGAGGGAGAGCTTTGTATGCGTCTCTGTGTGTGGAGTAAATGTGGTCTAGAGTTTTCTTCCCTCTGGTTGCACATGTGACATGCTGGTAGAAATTAGGTTAAATGGATTTAAGTTTGCCTGCATTAAAATCCCCGGCCACTAGGAGCGCTGCTTCTGGATGAACCTTATAGAGTTGGTTGAGTGCGCTCTTACTGGCAGCATCGGTTTGTGGTGGTAAATAGACGGCAACGAATAATATAGATGAGAACTTTCTTGGTAGATAGTGTGGTCTACAGCTTATCATAAGCTACTCTACCTCAGGTGAGCAATACCTCGAGACTTCTTTAATATTAGACATTGCGTACCAGCTGTTATTGTCAAATAGACACACACCCCCACCCCTCGTCTTACCAGATTCTCTGTCCTGCCGGTGCATGGAAAATCCCGCCAGGTCTATATTATCCGTGTCGTTGTTCAGCCACAACTCAGGGAAACATAAGATATTACAGTGCAAACTATCTGATGACTGCCTCCTCTAAATACATCCCATATTCTTCCAAAAAGGCGTAGCCTATATTTTATTTGTTGAAATTGTCAGAGTGGCTCGAAATATTACAGATTGTTCTTAAGAGTGACCAATATTCTAACCCTCAGCACATGCCCCATCCTCATCCAGTGGATGGTGATATTAGGGATGGATGTGTTGTTTTGTTAATGTTACGGGAGTCTAGCCAGCACTGCGTCCTGGCTCCCGGCACAAGGACCTGCCTCCTAATGGGATTGGTGTCTGACTGTGTAACCACCCCGCTCCCCTCCCCACCCCAGGCCATCCTGCAGAGCGAGATGGAGGCTGCACTTCTTAATTCAACCCTTTGAGTCTTTGTGAGTCATCAAATATAGATGTGTCAGGAATTTACCATCTGTGGAATGCTTGATATCACGTTCCATGTACTTTGAAAATGAATGTTTCTGATTGTCATATACTGTATATCAGCTAAGCTTATGCAGGCCCTTTAAACTTTTTGAACTACAGTTTTGACCTAGCTAGTTTACTGAGTGGGTGGCAGTAGTTAAACAATATGATAACACACATTCAAAAAAAGTCCCCTACACCAAAGGCAACGTTGCAGATAAAAAATAAGACGATTTGCTTAATTTTGTGGTTTCAGTAACATTTTTCTTTGAAGATTATTCACTACCTGATCAACAACAATGAACATCTCATTCCAAAATGATGGACATTAATATGGAGTTGGTTTGCTTTGCTGCTACAACAGCCTCCACTCTTCTGGGAAGTTTTTCCACTAGATGTTGGAACATTGCTGTGGGGACTTGCTTCCATTCAGCCACAAGAGCAATAGTGAGGTCGGGCAATTAGACCTGGTTCACGGTCGGCGTTCCAATTCATTCCAAAGGTGTTTGATGGAGTTGAGGTCAGGGCTCTATGCAAGTCAAGTTATTCCACACCGATCTCGACAAACCATCTCTGTATAGACCTCGCTTTTTGCACGGGAGCATTGTCATGCTGAAACAGGAAAGGGACTTCACCAAACTGTTGCCACAAAGTTGGAAGCACAGAATCGTCTAGAATGTCATTATATGCTATAGCGTTAAGATTTCCCTTCACTGAAACTAAGGGGCCTAGCCCGAACCATGAAACACGGCCCCAGACCATTATTCCTTCTCCACCAAACTTTACAGTTGGCACTATGCGGTCGGGCAGGTAGTGTTCTCCTGGCATCCGCCAAACCCAGATTCGTCCGTCGGACTGCCAGAGGGTGAAGTGTGATTTACCACTCCAGCCGACGCTTAGCATTGCGCATGGTGATTTTAGGCTTGTGTGCGGCTGCTCGACCATGGAAACCCATTTCATAATGCTCCCGACGAACAGTTCTTGTGAAGACGTTGCTTCCAGAGGCAGTTTGGAACTCGGTAGGGAGTGTTCAGCACTCGGTGGTCCTGTTCTGTGAGCTTGTGTGGCCTACCACTTCGCGGCTGAGCCGTTGTTGCTCGTAGATGTTTCCGCTTCACAATAACAGCACTTACAGTTGACCGGGGCAGCTCTGGCAGGGCAGAAATTTGACAAACTGACTTGTTGGAAAGGTGGACAAGTTGAAAGTCACTGAGCTCTTCTATAAAGCCATTCTATTGCCAATGTTTTTGTTTATGGAGATTGCATGGGTGTGTGCTCGATTTTATACACCTGTCAGCAACAGGTGTGACTGAAATATCCAAATCCAATAAGTTGAAGGGGGGTCCACATAATTTTGTATATATAGTGTATATAAAACGGTACCATTGAAGTCAAATGGCCTTTGTTAAATAAACTAGCGTGGTGGCCGTGTAGCTCAGGCGGTAGGGCATGGAGCTTGCAACGCCAGGGTAGGTTTGATTCCTGCTAGGGCCACCCAGACATAAAATGTATGCACGCATGACTGTAAGCTTTGGAAAAAAGTGTGTGCTAAATGGCATATATAAGTAGTATAAGCAAGCAGATCCATGTTGACACYTTAAAAACAGCCTTGGTGTTTTTGGATGAGCTACAGAATATCCTACACATTTTGCCTCAAGGTTTTTTAATTTTGTTCACAAGCATGGGGAACCACAGAGGTGAATCTCAGTCACAGTTTGACTGTTTATTTACAGAGTCAACAGCTCTCTCTCCACGGATCTGCTCTCCAGAAGAACAAGGACTTCTTCAACTGATAAAAGTCTGTGTACAAAGGAGACAAGCCTACTGATCTAGAATTATGGCTTGGCCATAGAGTAGCCTAACGGTGTAAATGGCAGAAAAAGAGAGAGAGAGAGACAATCTGAAATGCATGTTAGGCCCAAACAACGCACTCATGTAACTGAATCAAGTGGCGATTCTTGGCTATCCCTGAGTAGTTAGCATATGTGGCAGTGGCAGCCTATGTTAGTCATATCTCAGCTATCTTTTCACGCATCGCTTACCTACCACACACAGGCACACGAATCAATGTATTCTCTTAAATTACCCCGTCTCCTGATTCTTCAAAGTGATAGGGGGCCATTGAGTGCATAGTGTTGACTGTGAGATCATGCTCTTTTCCTTGTCCACTTTGTAGTGTTCCCCGAAAGAGAGCCGCCGTTTCCTGTTTGTCCGAGTACACAAGGATAATTGTCTCTGTGACAACCCTATGAAGGCGTTACGTTGAAATACTTGACACACTTCAATGACGCGCTAAAGAAGGATGACGGCAAGTGACGTCTATGACAACCATATTGACAATAGGCCTTTTGATGATACAGTGAAATAAAGTGTTTGAGAACATTGAGCGGTTGACGTTGTAACTGAGCAAAATAAAGTACGGCTATCTTGTCTTACGACCCGCCCCTTTGGACTTTTATTCTCCCCGTCGCTGTAAGTAATGTTTGCCCACAGGATGGTAAAAAAGTTACAGCAAAGAGAACAGTCCAATGTTATTTGCTTAGTAACCTTCCAGTGTGATCTCTCTCTCTCTCTCTCAGTCTACATAAGCTGCTGTCATCGCTGTCCGTACAAGGCTTATTGCACTGTTTTTAAAAGCAGATGTACATAGCAGACCAGAGCCGACATCAACATCACAAGCGCAAACGAAACAAGTTACCTCATTGGTACCTTTTGATGTATGCCTGATACAGTGTAATAATTCATAATGACTTGAGCATTTGTCTAAAGTTGGTCACATTGTTTCCGTGACTCGGTGAGAAGAAGGTCAAAGGTACAGTAGGCGTCAACCACGCCTGTGTGAACGAGGAACCTTGCCAGAGACCTGAAACTCCCAGAGCTAATGCCTAGGTTTTAGCTCATCAAGCTAACACGGTCTTGTGTTGCGCTGGAGACCTGAGTTRGAACCCAGTCATTCCACATGGTCGGTTGAGCCTCAGCCAAGGCGACTCCATTGAACAGCAAGACTAGACAGAGGAAAGCACAGTGTTTACTACATAGCAACAAAGCTGTGGACAGTTACAGACTTCGCTGACATTGTATCACTGTCCTCCATGCATTTAGTGGACAACAGAGAACAAAGGAAATGGCTGAATGAGTAGGAAAGACTTTCTGGCTTCCAGGTTGATGATTTCACATGGTTAGTTGATTGCTTGCGCTACTAAGGTGATTGTGAGTAAACAGGCTACAGGGGTGTCTGCTCAAGTGATCTGTGTTAGGATTTATACAGGGCTGACCCTGGGACTGCACTGACCAAACCGTGTGTGTGTGTGATGTGTGTGTGTGTGATGTGTTCCAGATGGGAGGAGGAGCTGTCTAAGCGCCAGCAGCTGGAGGCCGTGGTGGAGACACTACAGGAGGTGAGAGCTCGCCATTTTAAATCATCACACCTGTACCATACTCCCTCTTCTAGCTCACCGCATCCCAATACTCCTCCTGAAGTATCCAGGCATGGGCAAGAGGGAGTTTTCAACATGTTTCTTAGAATGGTCATTTTCCTTTTAAATCCAAAGTTCAAATGTCATTGGCCATTAAAGCTAGAATCCTTAGTTGRTATTWGTATACACAGGGTACAAAACATTAAGAYCACCTTCCTAARATTGAGTTGCACCCCCCTTTGGCCTCAGAACAGCCTCAATTCGTCGGGGCATGGACTCTGCAAAGCGTTCCATACTTTCTTTGTCTTTCCAATTCACCCTCTGAATGYCATACATTATTATAATCTATTTCTCAATTGTCTCAAGGCTTAAAGATCCTTATTTAACCTGTCTCCTCTCCTTCATCTACACTGATTGAATTGGATTTAACAAGTGACATCAATAAGGGATCATAGCTTTCACCTGGATTCACCTGGTCAGTCTATGTCATGGAAAGAGCAGYTGTTCATAATGTTTGGTACACTCAGTGTATCCTCATTGATTCTTGAGGAATATAACTTATAAATGCCTCATGAGCCTAGATCGTACCCCATCAGAACCCCAAATATAAGCTTGTTTTACTCTGTTGTAAACAATAGAAATATAAACAAAGACTGTATAGCCTCAAAACATAACATCTGTCATTTTGATTTCGTGGGTGGTCAGTTCTTACATCCATAGCTCTATGTATGAATGGTCTCTACCTATGAGTGGTTATATTTCTCTAGGCCCATCCCTCAGCTTTTTACCAAAACAGAGGCAGGGTGACCGCTTTGGTATTGTTTTAATAAAGGATTCTAGCTTTAATTAAGGGACAATCCATGAAGGCAAGTGAATAAGTGCACACTTCAGGAGAAAAATACAGATTCTTGGGATGCAGGCTCAGCCTCTGTGTCATGTTTGTGTGTATTTTGCATGATTGCCAGTAAGCTCCCTATTCAGCAGTTGTGATAACATATCTCCGGATGCCTCTGACGTACTGTAATGTGCTCTGTGTCTGTATTCTACAGAACAGAATGGCAAAGTTCATGATAGAAAACAGATATGGGTGGGGACTTCACATGCTTTAGTCCCCCTGTGTATATGTTAGTCAGTGGGAACAGTGGTGTGTTAATGTGTTTTCAAACCCCCCCAAAGACCGAGATCACATTACCCCCCCAAAAAACTGCCAAGAGCACTGACTCTCCCCGACTAGCTATGCCTCAACTGTTTCCTGCTAGCTGCATTCCAGATTACTTTTATTGGAGCTCTTGGCCCTAACCCAAGACTCAATCCACTTTGGAATGTTGTTGTTGTGATGCATCAAATGAGTGGATTGTAGAGTAATTAAAGGACTTTTCGAACATGTTATGCAGACTTTTTCTTCAGAAAGGGATACTCTAATAATAGGAGTTGAACTCACGTTTTTTGTAAGGTGTTTTAGGACACATTTTCAAAACACATCCCTTCCGCATGGTTATTCGTAAATGTGTGTAAATTGTATTGAGCCGTGGTATGTCAGTAGATTAGTTGTAGAGTGTGATGTGGCTGTCTGTTCCACGGTCTGCCCTCTCCAGAGTGCCCAGGAGTCTGAAGTGGTTCAGGMGGAGCTCACTGAGAAGGTGGAGAGACTCAAGACAGAGCTGGTGGTCTTCAAGAGCCTCATGACTGACAATGTAAGTATGACACTCAGGCTTTCTTCAACAGTTCCTTATTCTCCCGGTATTTACACAGAAATGTCATGGTGAAAGGTTAAGTAAATAGTAATCACTTAGTAGTTTTGTGTGCTCCATTTAAACTAGAAACACCCAACCAACTTTCAATTGTGRGGACTGGTTCAACTTACTGTAAGTTGCAAAGCTTTTTGACACTATTTATACTTTGTTTTTAAAATCACACCCATTTATTACCACCCGCCCAACGTAAATCTATTCATCCATCCACCCACCTCTTCTGCAACTGATGCATGCTACCACTCTCTCCTGTCGGTGATATGTACAGCCTGGCAGTCAGAATGCTCACCACACATTTTTGTCATACCACACATGGACACTCTCCCTTGAACCCTGAGGCTAAGACATTCCTTTGGAATTGGTTAGAGCCAAGTTAGCTGCACAGGCAGGCAGACGAACGGATGAGCGGCCGGGCGTGGCAGATAGACAGGCAGAGTAGCAGTGAGATGAGAAACCCCTATGGCTCGCCTCACACAGCCTCCGCCTGTTCTTTGAGGCCCTGTGGTTTTGGCCTGCTTTCTAATGAACTCCAGCTGGGCTCCGGACTCGCCCAGTCTGTGGTCTGGAGTAGCTACGTTCACAGATTAGCCAAAACCCGGCCCGACTACTGTTTCACACGCAACCACACTTTGCCCTTCCCAGCCACTTTTGAACCCTTTCAAGTTAATTTGTTCTTTGTTTAAAAAATGGCACTGTCTGTTAAAGGGGAAGTTTACCTTAAATCCAACATTACCTATGTGATTCCATACATTGAAACTATACTGAACAAAAATATAAACGCAACATGTAAAGTGTTGGTTTCATGAGCTGAAATAAAAGATTTCCTTAGCACAAAAAGCTTATTTATCTCCAATTTTGTGCACAAATTTGTTTACATCTCTGTTAGTGAGCACTTCTCCTTTGCCAAGATAATCCATCCACCTGACAGATGTGGCATATCAAGAAGCTGATTAAACAGCACGATCATTACACAGGTGTACCTTGTGCTGGGGACAATAAAAGGCCACTCTTTTTGCAGTTTTGTCACACAACACAATGCCACAGATGTCTCAAGTTTTGAGGGCGTGTTGAATTGCCAGAGAATTTAATGATAATTTCTCTACCATAAGCCGCCTCCAACGTTGTTTTCGAAAATTTGCAGTACGTCCAKCCGGCCTCACAACCGCAGACCACATGTAACCACGACAAACCAGGACCTCCACATCCGGCTTCATCACCTGCGGGATCGTCTGAGACCAGCCACCCGAACAGCTGATGAAATTGTGGGTTTGCACAACCGYATATTTTCGGCACAAACTGTCAGAAACCYTCTCAGGGAAGCTCATCTGCGTGCTCATCATCCTAAGCAGGGTCTTGACCTGACTGCAGTTCGGCATCGTAACCGAGGTCTGGGTAAATGCTCACCTTCGATGGCCACGGGCAGGCTAGATAATCCAGGTTTCAACTGTACCGGGCAGATGGCAGACAGCATGTGTGGTGTTGTGTGGGCGAGTGGTTTGTTGATGTCAACGTTGTGAACAAAGTGCCCCCTGGTGGTGGAGGGGTTTATGGTATGGGCACGCATAAGCTACGGACAACAAACACAATAGCATTTTATCGATTACAATCTTAATGCACAGAGATACCATGACGAGACCATGAGGCCCGTTGTCGTGCCATTCAATCGCCACCATCACCTCATGTTTCAGCATGATAATGCACAGCCCCGTGTTGCATGGATCTGTACACAATTCCTGGAAGCTGAAAATGTCCCAGTTCTTCCATGGCCTGCATACTCACCAGACATGTCACCCATTGAGCATGTTTGGGATGCTCTGGATCGACGTGGACGACAGCYTGTTCCAGTTCCCACCAATATCCAGCAACTTTGCAAAGCCATTGAAGAGGAGTGGGACAACATTCCACAGCCAAAATCAACAGCCTGATCAACCCTATGCAAAGGAGATATGTCACGCTGCATGAGGCAAATGGTGTCTACACCCAGATACTGACTGGTTTTCTGATCCATGCCCCTACCTTTTTTTTAAGGTATCTGTGACCAACAGATGCATATCTGTATTCCCAGTCATGTGAAATCCATATACTGTATTAGGGCCTAATGAATTAGTTTCAAATTTACTTATATGAACTGTAACTCAGTAAAACCTTTGAAATTGTTGCATGTTGTGTTTATATTTTTGTTCGTGTAGTTAGGTGTAGTTTGCCTTCTCCCCTTCTRTCTCCCTGCAGTCTAGAACTGGAAAGTTGCAAAAACGGGTCAGGTGACTTGTCTTTGTACTGCTAGCTCTGCTCCGTTGTCAGTGGACAAATTCTTTGTTTTATTGAAAGRTTACGTCCTAATGAGACATTTTTTTAATCAAAAGTACTATCGGTCAGGAAATGTGTACATGTGTTCTCCAACTAAAACAATTTGGATGATTATATATAATTATTTTATGTGGCCGACTGCAACAACACCAGAGATGGGTAACAACTGTGCATGTGCGCTCTTGTGAGGAAATACCTTTACATAAAAATTAGATTAGGTATGCGAAAGTAAACAACAACCTACAAACATGTCTGATGACGTAATACTCACGAGTAATCAATAGAACTACTGGGGGGCGTTGATGGTGTCGTCGAAACTGATTTATTTGAGCCTGAGTATTCTGACAAAGAATTGAGGCAAATTGAGCTTCACATGGCCGCTGTCGTTCTTGCCACCGAGGCCGCAGCAGCAGGACCACAGCCCCAGCCTTTCCCAGGACGAACGCAGATTGGTGGTGCAGCTGTGGTAACTGTGCTTCAATGTTGAAGAATGCTTATGCTGCAGAGAATTTGATGATGAGGAGCAGTTAGTTTGCTTTCGCAACCACAGGGATTTTGCTGTCCACTTCAACTCTGGTGCCTGGAAACATTTTTCAGTATCCTAAAAAGAAATTGGAGACGCAACCCCGTTCCGGCTGGGCCAAATGGACAGTTATCCAACAAGTAAGTAGCTGTTCTTTACTTTATTGAACGATCGCTTATCATAAAGATCAATGAGCTGGACCGTTGTGGGTTTATGTTTTTACATTAGCCCAAACACTGTCTTGATACGTTTTCACATTATCACAATGCTATTTGAGTAAGATATAGGAAATATAGGCCTACATATTGAACTTGAAATAACAGCAACAACTACGAACAGAAAATAAGAACCTGTTTTCATATTGTCAAAAAAATGTATGTTGTAAGTACAGTGGGGCAAAAAAGTATTTAGTCAGCCACCAATTGTGCAAGTTCTCCCACTTAAAAAGATGAGAGAGGCCTGTAATTTTTAATGAATTTTTAATGAATTTAATGGTGGAAAATAAGTATTTGGTCACCTACAAACAAGCAAGATTTCTGGCTCTCACAGACCTGTAACTTCTTCTTTAAGAGGCTCATCTGTCCTCCACTCGTTACCTGTATGAATGGCACCTGTTTGAACTTGTTATCAGTATAAAAGACACCTGTCCACAACCTCAAACAGTCACACTCCAAACTCCACTATGGCCAAGACCAAAGAGCTGTCAAAGGACACCAGAAACAAAATTGAACACCATCCCAACAACTTCCTTCACAAAAGCTCTGRYCTGCTCCGCGAGGCACAAGAAGTATGAATGCCCTGACTTCTGCAGAGGCCATGTCACCGTAAATGCTGCACYGCCAATGCAGACGTCGGATTGACCATGTAGAGCATTTTAGCCCTTCGTTGCCCTTCTTTGACTCTGCCAGAAGTTTCTTTGTCAAGCCTATTAGAGGAAATGTCAACATTTTACCTAAACATCAAAAAACGCAAACATGACAGTGAAGGACATCTCTGCTGTTGGTGGAATAGTTATAAACTTACCCTTTGAAACATGCCAGAAATCCAGCTCATGTTGGGTGTTCTTCTTGCATTCTTTTTCTTATTGATGGTGAAAGGTAGTCTGTGACGATTATGGAATTTTGGGTAACGATTAATTGCCATGCAGATGGCCACGGTTATTGTCATAATTGTCATCTTTGTTGAAAAATGTTTTGAGCTTGTAATGCATCTCTGAAAAATAGCTATGACAAACTTAATGAATACAACACAGCTTCTCCTCCCAACGATGCAGTTCTACCCGTAAAATGAGTACCAATTTTACCCACTTCATGTTAAAATTGAAAACCGCTATTGGGTAAACTATATCTACTTGAATATGAAGTTGAATCCCCCTTCTCCTAAAATGAATATGTATTAAGACGATCTTATTTTTAAGTTCACGTTTATTGTCCATAATTGTCTGTTACACGATTATACGATAATTGTGCCTGCCCTGGTGAACCAGAGTAGTTATAAACGATCCAGGTACACCCTCTGTCAGTATGCTGTTCAGTCCTCTCCCCGAAATCCAACTGATTCAATTGAAATTGAGCTGGTGGCTTCAGTGACCTGTTTTGGAAAATACAAAAKATAAGAGGTA
Organism: Salvelinus sp. IW2-2015; assembly: GCF_002910315.2. Classification (NCBI taxonomy): domain Eukaryota; kingdom Metazoa; phylum Chordata; class Actinopteri; order Salmoniformes; family Salmonidae; genus Salvelinus; species Salvelinus sp. IW2-2015. The sequence continues at coordinate 7,587,401 of NC_036847.1, forward strand.
TACAAAAACAGATTTGAAATAACATGAACATTTGACCATTCACATTGACTATACTGGAAGCAATAACTGCAATGAATGGACCTACCGAAATCACATTAGCTTGAATGGTCTTTCTTGGTCTTGTCATCCATGAAGCTGTATAAATGAAGGAATGATTTTCATGTCAAGTAGAGAACCCATTGTTTCATACGTATGCTATGCAGAACTAAAATGTCCCTTAAAAAAATATTGATTATGATATGAATATGATTTATTATGATCTGGTTATAATTTCAATTACCTATATGTCATAAATTTAGCGGAGTAGCCAGCCAGGGTTGTCATTARTTCCGTCACCACAGATGTGGACAGCCTTCCCTTCATTTCCATCCTGAACCATAGTGGAAATGATCTTTTCCTGCTTCCGTCTCTGTAATCCTGGGTTGTGACGGGTAGGAAGTAAGAGGACTGAAAAGTATGTTGAAAAGTATGTTGTTTGTGAAGGGAACTGTATTTGACATAGTTCAGCCTAGTAATTTATGTCTGTGAAAGTGTTACCAGTGAACAAAACTGAAGACGGTGCACTATATTAGCCTGTTCGGGCAAGATTCCCAACTTCCCATACATCCTTTAATGCGCTCTGCCAGTTGATCTTGATTTGGCTTCCTTTTAATARTTTGCTGGTGTTGATTATGGCAGACCCACACTTTTGGATAAGCTTGATGAGATGCATGATCTTGGACTCCATGCACAATCCACTTTCGTTGGGTCCACTGATCACGGTTTGTTTAAGATGTGGTTGAGTCTAACTCAAGACTCCAGACTTGATTTGGTGGATGTTGGAGGTACAGTATGTACAGTCGTGGCCAAAGGTTTTGAGAATGACACAAATATWAATTTTCACAAAGTCTGCTGCCTCAGTTTGTATGATGGCAATTTGTATATACTCCAGAATGTTATGAAGAGTGATCAGATGAATTGCAATTAATTGCAAAGTCCCTCTTTGCCATGCAAATGAACTGAATCCCCAAAAATCATTTCCACTGCATTTCAGCCCTGCCACAAAAGGACCAGCTGACATCATGTKAGTGATTCTCTCGTTAACACAGTGTTGACGAGGACAAGGCTGGAGACCACTKTGTCATGCTGATTGAGTTCGAATAACAGACTGGAAGCTTCAAAAGGAGGGMGGTGCTTGGAATCATTGTTCTTCCTCTGTCAATCATGGTTACCTGCAAGGAAACATGTGCCATCATCATTGCTTTACACAAAAAGGGTTTCACAGGCAAGGATATTGCTGCCAGTAAGATTGCACCTAAATCAACCATTTATCGGATCATCAAGAACTTCAAGGAGAGCGGTTCAATTGTTGTGAAGAAGGCTTCAGGGCGCCCAAGAAAGTCCAGCAAGCGCCAGGACCGTCTCCTAAAGTTGATTCAGCTGCGGGATCGGGGCAGCACCAGTAGCTTGCTCAGGAATGGCAGCAGGCCAGGTGTGAGTGCATCTGCACGCACAGTGAGGCYAAGACTTTTGGAGGATGGCCTGATGTCAAGAAGGGCAGCAAAGAAGCCACTTCTKTCCAGGAAYAACGTCAYGGACAGACTGATCTTTTGCAAAAGGTACAGGGATTGGACTGCTGAGGACTGGGGTAAAGTCATTTTCTCTGATTGTTTGGGGCGTCCGGAAAAAAGCTTGTCCGGAGAAGACAAGGTGAGCGCTAACATCAGTCCTGTGTCATGCCAACAGTAAAGCATCCTGAGACCATTCATGTGTGGGGTTGCTTCTCAGCCAAGGGAGTGGGCTCACTRACAATTTTGCAGCCATGAATAAAGAATSGTACCAACACATCCTCCGAGAGCAACTTCTCCCAACCATCCAGGAACAGTTTGGTGACGAACAATGGAACAAGGGAACAAAAGATCGATATTTTGGGTCCATGGCCAGGAAACTCCCCAGACCTTAATCCCATTGAGAACTTGTGGTCAATCCTTAAGAGGCGGGTGGAGAAACAAAACCCCACAAATTATAACAAACTCCAAGCATTGATTATACAAGAATGGGCTGCCATCAGTCAGGATGTGGCCCGGAAGTTAATTGACAGCATGCCAGGGCGGATTGCAGAGGTCTTGAAAAAGAAGGGTCAACACTGCAAATATTGACTCTTTGCATCAACTTCATGTAATTTTCAATAAAAGCCTTTGACACTTGCTTGTAATTATAATTCAGTATTCCATAGTAACATCTGACAAAAATATCTAAAGACACTGAAGCAGCAAACTTTGTGGAAATTAATATTTGTGTCATTCTCAAAACTTTTGGCCACGACTGTAGTCAGAGCCCTGGTCCTGGTAATCAGGGGAGCTAAAGCTGGTGTCCAGCTGGGAAGGTGGAGATCAGGACGAGGTGGAGATCAGGACGAGGTGGAGGAGGCTGCTGTAGCTGGATGTATTTCCCTGATCCTCCTTAGAAAGACAATACTCATAAATGGCCTTAGAGTTCAGAAATTATAACAGCGCATACTGAATAAGACTTTGCTATATGGAATCATAGAAAATATGTCAATTGTCCTAGGTTACTTACCGAAGACTCTTGGATCCTTTCTGGTGAATCTGAAGCTCTGGACACAGTTGCAAAGCCCATGGACTTAAGTTGCTGAGAGAAGATTGACCGCATTATGACAAATTTAAAGCCGCTTTACTGTCACCCGTTTGAATCAAACGTGAAAAACATGTTTTCATAATGCAATGCCAAGTGCCAATTACAGAGCTGGTTACCTCCTGCCTGGTCTCCTTAGTGGTAGGGGACACATGGGTAGAAGGTCCAGAGCTTTAAGAGACGGGTAGGGGACCAGGATGCCTGAAGGACATCAGGCCCCGGCTGGGTGGAAGGCCCGGAGCTTTGACTTGTTGATGCAGTCTTTCATAAAACAAATGTAATGCAACATTAGCATTCTGTCAGTGCATACAGTATTTATATACAAAAGGAAATGTGACAGGGATGAACAGTTGATATAGTATGGGTTATATGCCAAATTATTATTGTTATGTGTATTGACAAAGAAAAATGTCCACCCTAACACACAAGTGATAGCATGTTTACTAACCTGTTTACTAACCTTACTAACATATGGCCATAGTGCTGAAAGTAATTATACCCATAGGGAGGTGGGGCTTACAAAAACACAATAGACAGCCTATGGGCAATCATATACCACAGGTGGTTCCTTGGGCCAGGTATTCCACGTAAGGCTATACAGTTGCCTGAAAGTTTGTCACGCAAATAAGCCATAGCTAGCCAACACATCAGACGTTGGGAAAAAGTGTGAACAGTTGCAGTAGACAACATCAACTCACATAGGTACCAGAGGAGCTTGCAGTTCTTTGGGGTCCTTTGAAGACCAATCTATTGAGCCCAGAACCTGCGAGTGAGTTGGGGAAATTGACCTCACAGTTATTTGTGACACAATGGGAGTTCATGATACATACAATTCTAAACGTGAAAGCTATTGACAGTTGATATCATATGGGTTATATGCTAAAGTACTATTGTTATGTGTATTGACAAAGAAAAACTTCCATCCTAACTGTTGGATTCTAATTTCTGGTACAAAAATCCCGACGGACTCCCAAGAAAAACTCCAGCTCGATTTATTCACCACACTGGGTGTTGCAGCTGCAAAACCACCCCTACGGGTCACACAAGCACATATATTTATACCTTCCGATTAGCCCGAGTGACCTTCTTGTATTTCTATGTTAAACAATCCATCTCTGTTGCTGGGCAAGAACTGAGTCTGTTCCTCCCGTTGGTGTTATCGTGTTCCAGCCTAAATCCAGAGCTTTCGTATTCCTCCGTGCCTTTCACGGGTCTTCTTGTCAGTCAGGAGAGGCCTTGAGTTATTGGAAGTACACATTCCTACAGTACACTGCAGACCACTAGATAATTACACTTCTCATACACAAAGAGCTTCAACCTAACGCTAATTTCAATCTCTAAGAATATATAAAAAGGGTATATTCACACCAAGAGCATATAAAGATATAAGAAAGTGTTATAGATGAGTAATTATGATCTGTCAGCGCTAACTCCAGACACATGACTGCTATTCAACCCTCGTGGAATCATTCTTGGCCTCAAGAGACAGGCCCCCTTTCCCTCTGCCCGAATACAATGTGCATAGATCATTCCATCTAACCCATAACACAATAATTACTACCGCTACAAATACAATGAACATAGATCATTCCATCTAAACCATAACATGATAATTACTACTGCTAGGCTAATTATACAATTATAAATAGATTAACACAGGATCAAGTCAGATAGTCTTTCAACAGTAACACACAAGTATAATGTGATACCACATTTATAATCTGTAATACATTTTTTTGTGGCCATGGGGCTAAAAGTAATTAAATTGTTATGATACTCATGGCCACTATCGACAGGGGGTGGTGGGGGTTACAAATACACAATAGACCAGACTACATGCAACCAAATAGGCCTACCCTAGGTGGTTCCTGGGGCCATGTATCTCATGCAAGGCTATACAGTTGTTAAAGCATGAAATGTTCTCATGCAAATAAACCATGGCTAACCAACACATCAGACATTGGAGATTATGATTATGAATAAAAGCGACTAGACCCGATCCTAAGTAATTAAAATGCAACATCACCTTTCATTTTTATTCTGCAATGTAAGATCACACAATTAATGTCTATTACAATGTAAGATGACACAATTACTGTCTATAATCTCCTCAACCCCATTGTCATAAAGACAAGGCACATATGCTAARCGGTAGAGCGCCTAGGCTATGGTTAAATAAAGGTTACATTTWAAAAAATGTCTACATGATATGGTGCAATGGTTACAACACAATAAGATCAACTCGGACTGCATTGATTAGACTACATACCTCCGCACATTTCTTATTATTCTGTATGTAAATCCGAGACACCCCATTTAGTATGATATGTTACGTTTTGTATGGTATGTATTAATTTGTGGATGTCCATCAACCATTTCATATATGTTACAAATTACAAGTCATATGATATGTTAGGAATACAATTCGTACAATAGTTTACGAATTTGCAAAAAAGTACAGTATGTTACGAATTTGCTAAACTTATATGTTACGAATTCCAATTTGTTGTGGCTAACGTTAGCTAGGTGGCTAACGTTAGGGTTAAGGTTAGAGTTAGGGGTAGGGTTACCTAAAAGGGTTAAGGTTAGGGTTAGCTAAAAGTGTTTGGGGAAGGGTTAGCTAACATGCTACGTAGTTGCAAAGTAGTAAGTAGCTGAAAAGTTGCTAATAAACTAAAATGCTAAAGTTGTCCGTGATGAGATTAAAACACATAACCTTTATGTTGCTAGACGTTCACATCATACACCTACACATCCACCCCGACCAACCACCCTCCTTTTATTTTTGCCTTAAGTAACCCCTCTATCTTATATAACCATATCAAACATAACTACGGTATATCATACTAATTTGAGTGTCCCGGATTTACGTTTACTGTTACGTCTAGTCTATGAGACCAGTCTGCTCTGCACGCTCGCTTTGATGCTTTCCCTTCTCAAACGCTCTTCTGTTTTTTGGCATGACACGAGATCCATTCCATGGGTATACAGAATGAACAGCTGTGTCTTTGAGTTTTCTTTGGTGTTTTGTTCCGATTGTATAGCTCTTTTGTAGTCATTGTCAATTAAGTGCTTACTACAGATACGTAAATTAGCAAGATGGGCTGTCGGAGTGTTTACATATTATTTACTTGTTTTTATCGCTACTTCTGCATCTGTCAACGGAAAACAGTGATATTTATTATATGTATTATAACGGAAAACAGTGATATTTATTATATGTATTATATAAAGTGCAGCCAGGGACCGAACACCAGCTTGCTCTTGCTGTCATCTCTTCGGATTTTCACTTTTCAGAACTAACTTTAGGCTATCGTTGATAAGTCTTTCAACTTTTGCTGCAGCTCCTTCTCCCCCATTTGCTGCAATAAGGGCACCGAGTTTGCGCCACAATAGCGCAAGTGCAGATCTTACCCATCTTCACTGTTGTTGCAGTCGGTCAGGTTGTTTACTTCATATGCTTAATCTCTAGGCTGTTAACTTTTCCCGCAAAAAAAAATATTCATCTGTGATTGTGAATAAGGGCCGTAGATTCAGTTTTTAAGCACGAGATAGTTACCCATATCTGCTGTGTTTGCAGTCTTCACATAAAATAATCCCAATCGTTTTATGTTGAAAAGTATACATTTCCTGACCCAAAATCGATAGTACTTTTGATTTTKTTTAAATGTCTCATTCGGCCGTAGGCTTTCAGTAAAACAAAAAAAAATGTCCACAATTCGCGGATTTCTCAATCATTCGTTGACTGACAACAGAGCAGAGCTAGAAGTGCGCAAAAACACGTCACGTGACCCGTTTTTGCAGCTTTCCAGTAGTAGATTGCAGGGAGAAAGAAAAACTCCGCCTAACTAGTTTCAATGTATGGAATCACAAAAAAATATAAATATTCTTAAACTTCCCCTTTAAGTGAGTTTATTACCTTTAAACTGCAAGTCATTGCCTTGAGATACTATCAGATTAACTAAAAGATGGGATGATGCGAGGTTGAAGTCCTGCCTCAGAAAACTGTACACTCTTACTTGCAGTATTGGGCAAATAGTAGACGGTGACACAGCTCATGGGTATAATATTCTCTGATCATCATAACCAATGAAATATTTATTMTAGGAAATGTCAGACTTGGACACTGCGATCCAGAAGAAGGCCATGAAGGTGGACATGGACATCTGCAGACGCATTGACATCACGGCCAAGCTTTGTGACGTGGCGCAGCAACGCAACTCAGAAGACATGAGCAAGATGTTCAACATGAGCCCACACATGAGCCCCTCCAGAGCACCCCCAGAGAGCAAAGTAACTGGATAGCTTTTCATATGTACCCCTTGTGTAAAGGGCTCATTCCATGTAGAAAATAGGACACAAATGTCCATTAAATGTTTTTTACACACACACACACATTTTCACTCTCGTTCACACACAGCTGACTAGTGTGTGGTGTGTGGTTTCACAGGGGGCTGCATCTTGCAGGAGGAAAGAGCGTAAGGCTGTCTACGAGGAGAGGAGTCCTGAGATTGAAACTGAGTCTGGTGGTGGAGAGGAGGATGAAGAGGAGAAGGAGCAGGTCGTAGAGTCACTCAACATCACAGACGAGATGAAACGCATGCTCAATCAGTTGTGAGTGGCCGAACCTTTGACCTGTGTTAAAAAAAGCTAATGAGTGCTAGCTGAACGACTAGGGTCGATATGTTTGTAGTCATTGTCAATGACGCCAGGGTTGTGGGTTCATTCCCCACGGGGGGACCAGGATGAATATGTATGAACTTTCCAATTTGTAAGTCGCTCTGGATAAGAGCGTCTGCTAAATGACTTAAATGTAAATGTAATGTTATCCAACTAACTGTGTTGTTTGAGCCATATGATCTCATTCTGTGAATTAATTCCCCACTGTAGTCTGTCGCGTTAGATAGCGTCTCATAGACAGTTTCGTGTGTGCTTTATGACTTTGTCATGTTTTCATCTGTCAGTCACTGTCTCTGTTGTTTTCTCTCTTCCCTGTCCTCTTCATTTGCGAACCCTTTTAAAATGTGCATGCCTTTCCGTTTGGTTTTGGCTTTCCTCCTTTCTTTTTTGTCTTCTCTCTTTTCTCCCCTCCCTTTCCACCTCCATGCCTCCTCTCTTTTTCTCTGTCCCTCCCTCTCCCCTCTTCTCCCTCCCTTTCTTCTATGCAGAACTTGCTCAGATGATAATTCCTTTGTCACCAGGAGAGAGACGTTTGACTTTGATGACGACTGTGACAGCCTAACTTGGGAGGAGAATGAGGAGACACTGCTCCTCTGGGAGGACTTTGCCAACTACAACACCCCCTGTGCTGCAGCCAGTGCTGCTGCAGCAGAAGGACAGGGGGAGGGCCCTGGGCAGGTTAGTGCTGCCCCCTACTGCTCATCCAAAAGCAGTGTCTGGGAACTTTTCAAATATGTCAGATACAGGTAACTGCCAAAATAAAGGAAACACCAACAAAAATTGTTTTAATAGGGCGTTGGGCCACGACGAGCTGCCAGAACAGATTCAATTCGCCTTGGCATAGATTCTACAACTGTCTTCCACAAGAAATTCCATCATTTTGTGTTTTGTTAGTGGTCTCAGGTGCTGCTCCAGAATCTCCCGTAAGATGTTTAATTGGGTTGAGCTCTGTTGACTGACACACACACACACACACACACACACACACACACACACACACACACACACACACACACAATGTCACACAACACACAAACACCACAGTTTACACCACACACCCAGTCCGATTTAAACCCCTTATGCTCCTTTGAGACCCTCTTTCAAAGTCACAGAGCTCTCTTCTTCTAAGTCATGGTAGCCAAAATAATGGACAACTGGGCATTTGTATACATGACCCTAAGCATGATGAGATTTTAATTGCTTAATTAACTGTGTGAACCACCTGACTCATTTACTCAAGTGTTTGCTTTATTTTGTCAGTTACCTGTATTTCGCTGTCAATGATTTTTTTAGGCCTTCCCTCTGTATTTCCTCATTTTTTAAAAACCTTTATTTAACTAGGCAAGTCAGTTAAGAACAAATTCTTATTTACAGTGACGGCCTAGGAACAGTGGGTTAACTGCCTTGTTCAGGAGCAAAACGAAATATTTTTACATTGTCAGCTAGGGGTTTCGATCTAGCAACCTTTTGGTTACTGGCCRAACGCTCTAACCACTAGGCAACCTGCCTCATGCCCTTGTGCTGTAAGACATTTAATCTGAGTGGCCTCAGAAACTGTTAAGGAATATATGTAAAAATACAAWTGTGTCGTTATTTATTTGAATTGATTGTTTGTCTAATTGTGTGTTGGTGTGTGTATTGCTAAATTGTGTGTTCGACCGATCCCACTGGGCAAAACCGATTGAGTCAACGTTGTTTCCACGTCATTTCAAACAAAAAWCTCAATGTGATGGTGTTGAATCAACGTGGGAAACTGATTGGATTTGAAAAAAAGTCATCAACGTAAAGGGCATTTTGTCTTTTTTTTAACCCAACTTCAACCTAAATCCAATGAGATGGTGAAATGTTTTGCTGATTTCACGTTGAATTAATGTTAGTTGACAACAAATGTAAATCGAAACTAGACGTTAAACTGACGTCTGRGCCCYGTGGGATATTTATCTACCTTATCTATCCTTTTTACGACTGTACGAATGTCAACTGTATGAAAGTGTTTATTGTCGATAACGGTGTCTCCAAGCTGCAAAGTAAAGTCTACTACTGCACTTTGAACGTTGCTACAGTACACATAGTTTAAATGGGTCTGTTGGGGATTATTAGGCCTCTCAGGATGGCAGTTTGGGCAGCCTGATCGACGAGACCGAGATGCTCTTCCAGAACCGAGAGAAGGAGTACCAGGAGACCATGGGTCAAATAGAGGTAAGAGACCAAGAGAAGACAGGTCAAGGTTCATGTGTGCAACTCACTCTCCTGTGTGTTAGTCGTCAATTATTACTGCAGAGCGTCTTTGCCCCTCAATCTCTGCGCCACTTTCTCTTTTCAATCTCCCTCTCTGACTCACCCTCTCACATCTCCTCCCACTCTTTTGCTCTTACTCTCTTACATCGTTCACCTATCTTACTCTCCTTTTGACTCCTCCTCTCTCCCACATCTTGGATTCTCGCTCTCTCCTCAGTATGAGTTGGCTACAGCTAAGAGTGATATGAACCGTCACCTACAAGAGTACATGGAGATGTGTTCTATGAAGAGAGGCCTGGATGTGCAGATGGAGACCTGCAGGAGACTCATCAAGGGCTCAGGGGGCACCGGCAGGTCAGAAACACCTTTTTCTCCACACATGGAAAACAATGGCATTTCAATGCAATGGTGCATTGTTCCATTGAGACGTGTCTTGAGAAAGGCCTTGCTACACAGTAGGCATAATCACACAGATATCAATGACTGACATCTGTCCTTTTTCCCCCTCTCTCTGGTGCAGGAACTCTCCATCGTTCAGCTCGGTAGCGAGCAGCGACTCAGGGAACAGTGATGAGATCCAGGAGGAGCTGGAGAAGGACGGAGAGGCAGTAGGAGGGGTCAGCTGATAACTGACCCTTGACCCTCCGGCCCCTGGCTACCCCACCACCTGACCCAGAGAAGATGATGGAGGAAATGCCTTTGTTCCTCAATGCTGTGGTCCCCCTTTTCTTCAGCAGGTTTCCAGTTGATCTAAGAGGAGCCCTGTGGAATCTATTGGTGCTTCACCGGTTTACCCACATAGGGATGAACTTGTATTCCACAATAAGGTGCAGTGTTGGTTCCTCCTCACTGCTCCTCATTGGCCTACCACTGATCAGAGGGGTCACCCCTACTAAACACAAGTATCTCCACACACACTCAACTTACTGTACACCTATGGTCATTTTACTGTGTATTCACCCCAGTATTCATCCTAACCATGTTAAGATAAAGGAAACCGGACATATTCAGCCATTAGTGATCTAGCAAAGCATTCAGTGGTCCATATGATATATTTAAGCAATAAGGCCCGAGGGGATGTGGAGTATGGCCAATTTATTACGGTTAAGGGCTGTTCTTAAGCACGACACAACGTGGAGTTCCTGGATACAGCCCTTAGCCGTGGTATATTGGCCATATACCACAAACCCCCGAGGTGCCTTATTGCTATTATAAACTGGTTACCAACGTAATTAGAAGAGTCAAAATAAATGTTTTGTCATACCCGTGGTATACGGGCTGATATACCACGACTTTCAGACAATCAGCATTCAGGGCTCGACCCCACCCAGTTTATAATTCAAAATAAGGGCTAGGTTCTATCAGATCCACGCTAGCCGACATCTGCAGAGCAGTTGTTTTGGTGGTGCCTGAGGTGGAACTGCATTAGAACTGTCAAATCCACAAGCGCCTCCGAGCATTATACCTAAAGCAGACATCGCCGTTAGCTGCAGAGAGTCGCATTAACAGAAATCCCATGCAGCGTTGTTTACAAGTTGGAACACTGAACCGTGAGATGTAATCTACACCTGGATTAGGCTGATAGAAATCCTCATTATTCAGTTTAATGATTTTCAATTTGAGCATCATTATTTCTACATACAGTTGAAGTCAGAAGTTTACATACACTTAGGTTGGAGTCATTAAAACTTGTTTTTCAACCACTCCACAAATTTCTATTTAACAAACTATCGTTTTGGCAAGTCGGTTAGACATCTACTTTGTGCATGACACAATTAATTTTTCCAACAATTGTTTACAGACAGATTATTTCACTTATCACAATTCCAGTAGGTCAGAAGTTTACATACACTAAGTTGACTGTGCCTTTAAACAACTTGGAAAATTCCAGAAAATTATGTCATGGCTTTAGAAGCTTCTGATGGGCTAATTGGCATGAGAAAGGAAAATTATGTGAATATATTGAAGCAACATCTCAAGACATCAGTCAGGAAGTTAAAGCTTAGTCGCAAATGGGTCTTCCAAATGGACAATGACCCCAAGCATACTTCCAAAGTTGTGGCAAAATGGCTTAAGGACAGCAAAGTCAAGGTATTGGAGTGGCCATCACAAAGCCCTGACCTCAATCCCATAGAAAATGTGGGGCAGAACTGAATAAGCGTGTGCAAGCAAGGAGGCCTACAAACCTGACTCAGTTACACCAGCTCTGTCAGGAGGAATAGGCCAAAATTCACCCAAGTTATTGTGGGAAGCTTGTGGAAGGCTACCCGAAACCCGAATTGTGAAAAACTGAGTTTAAATGTATTTGGCTAAGGTGTATGTAAACTTCCGACTTCAACTGTAACCTACATTTTTTCATTCAGAACTCTGGCTTAGTGGCAATGATCACAAGAGCAGCTGCTCCCCTATTTGACAGCGTCAACGCAGTTACACCTCCGACACCGGCAAAATATCAGCTACAGTGGGGAGAACAAGTATTTGATACACTGCCGATTTTGCAAGTTTTCCTACTTACAAAGCATGTAGAGGTCTGTCATTTTTATCATAGTACACTTCAACTGTGAGAGACGGAATCTAAAACAAAAATCCAGAAAATCACATTGTATGATTTTTTTAAGTAAAAATAATTTGCATTTTATTGCATGACATAAGTATTTGATACATCAGAAAAGCAGAACTTAATATTTGGTACAGAAACCTTTGTGTGCAATTACAGAGATCATACGTTTCCTGTAGTTCTTGACCAGGTTTGCACACACCTGCAGCAGGGATTTTGGCCCACTCCTCCATACAGACCTTCTCCAGATCCTTCAGGTTTCGGGGCTGTCGCTGGGCAATACGGACTTTCAGCTCCCTCCAAAGATTTTCTATTGGGTTCAGGTCTGGAGACTGGCTAGGCCACTCCAGGACCTTGAGATGCTTCTAACGGAGCCACTCCTTAGTTGCCCTGGCTGTGTGTTTCGGGTCGTTGTCAATGCTGGAAGAACCAGCCACGACCATCTTCATAGCTCTTACTGAGGGAAGGAGGTTGTTGGCCAAGATCTCGCGATACATGACGCCATCCATCCTCCCCTCAATACGGTGCAGTCGTCCTGTCCCCTTTGCAGAAAAGCATCCCCAAAGAATGATGTTTCCACTCCATGCTTCACGGTTGGGATGGTGTTCTTGGGGTTGTACTCATCCTTCTTCTTCCTCCAAACACGGCGAGTGGGAGTTTTAGACCAAAAAGCTCTATTTTTGTCTCATCAGACCACATGACCTTCTCCCATTCCTCCTCCTGGATCATCCAGATGGTCATTGGCAAACTTCAGACGGGCCTGGACATGCGCTGGCTTGAGCAGGGGGATCTTGCGTGCGCTGCGGATTTTAATCCATGACGGCATGGTGTGTTACTAATGGTTTTCTTTGAGACTGTGGTCCCAGCTCTCTTCAGGTTATTGACCAGGTCCTGCCGTGTAGTTCTGGCTGATCCCTCACCTTCCTCATGATCATTGATGCCCCACGAGGTGAGATCTTGCTGGAGCCCCAGACCGAGGGTGATTGACCGTCATCTTGAACTTCTTCTCCATTTTCTAATAATTGCGCAACAGTTGTTGCCGTTCTCACCAAAGCTGCTTGCCTATTGTCCTGTAGCCCATCCCAGCCTTGGTGCAGGTCTACAATTGTATCCCTGATGTCCTTACACAGCTCTCTGGTCTTGGCCATTGTGGAGAGGTTGGAGTCTGTTTGATTGAGTGTGTGGACAGGTGTCTTTTATACAGGTAACGAGTTCAAACAGGTGCAGTTAATACAGTAATGAGTGAAGAACAGGAGGGCTTCTTAAAGAAAAAACTAACAAGGTCTGTGAGAGCCGGAAATTTCTTAACTGGTTGGTAGGTGATCAAATACTTATGTCATGCAATAAATTGCAAATTAATTACTTAAAAATCATACAATGTGATTTTCTGGATTTTTGTTTTAGATTCCGTCTCTTACAGTTGAAGTGTACCTATGATAAAAATTACAGACCTCTACATGCTTTGTAAGTAGGAAAACCTGCAAAATCGGCAGTGTATCAAATACTTGTTCTCCCCACTGTATGTGGGTGTTGGCTATCGCCGTTTAAAGCTTGATCTGATTGAATCTAGGCCTACGCGTTGGCAGGGGAAATTCATTTCACGTACTGGACACAAGGTCAATCTTCACTCACTGAACTCAGATTTAGATTCATTTGGAGATTGCCTTAATGTAGATGCCATTGCTTATGCGCATACAAAGAAGGCCCAGAGTGCCTTTGCAGGTACTGTATGAATTGGTAAACTTGTCCAAGTTCCCCCATATCTGGACATCACAGGAGGGGTAAAACTGAGTTGAAGTACTGTACTATGCAATAAGCAAGCCTTATTTTTCTGGACTAACCTCCATTACTTAGTTTTTTTTGCTGGGAAATGATGATCCGTCTGTTAATCTGACAGCCTAGAAGACTTGGGGCCAGATATACTTATAATTTGCACCAGTGCAAATGTGCACCTATCATTTTCAGAAGGGAATCAAAGAGACCAAAATACAAAGCTAAAAGCTATTTAACCTTTTCCTAACTTTTTTTGTTAGAAATATCTCTAAAAATGAACCGGTTTCAAACATTGCACCAGTGCCAATGCTCAGCACATCTGGCCTCAACGTGGTGTGTCAAATGACTCCACTCTCTCTGAGGAATGGTGTCACTCAGTATTTTCAGAGGGTAAATATGACCAAATATGGTCATCTAAATAATACCCGTGTGCCTACTGATACACTAGCCTGGTCTCAGATCTGTTTGTGCTGTAAAGCCAACTCCTATGGTCGATTTGGCATTAGAACAACCATAGGAGATGGCAAGACAGAGCAAACAGATCTGGGACCAGGCTACTGATATGCTGGACTCAGAATCAATATGAATTGCCTTATTACATTGTTTTATTTTTGTTAAATGCTACTTTAGCACTAACATTTATGAATCATGATACACACAGCCTGTTATTGATGTACTGTATGTCTAGATTTCATTATAGTTTGTATGCTCTCCAAAAACGGAAGAGCAATTTTGAATCATATAAAGGGATAATCATGTGTAAATTGATTTTTGACATTCGTATTTGAATATATCTGTTAGTTTCTTTGGGAACAGTCATGGGTGCCAGGGATTTGCTAGCTGCGAGATTCATATTTGTATTTTATGTGCAGAATGCAGCTGAATGCAGATGCTTGCAAATCTACTGTGTGACTGAACCATATATTTAATAAAAATTCTTTTAATAAAAAGACGGCTCTTTATTTTAACGTTATCTTTTGGGGCAGATAGCCAACTGACAGCCTACTGTGTAAGATTTCAATTTGTGCTTCTCTTGGCTTGATGACAAATATAATTCATCTGAATTACTAGAATATTGCTACACATTTCAGACAGTTACATTCACCACTGTGTGAAATATTAGATAGAAAAGATATACTGGAACAAATATATAAATACAGCATGCAACAATTTCAAATARTTTACTGAGTTACAGTTCATATAAGGAAATCAATCAATTCTAAAAAATGTATTCCCACATGACTGGGGAAAGAGATATGCATCTGTTGGTCACAGATACCTTAAAAGGTAGGGGCGTGGATCAGAAAACCAGTCAGTATCTGGTGTGACCATTTGCCTCATGCAGCGTGTCATCTTCTTTGCATAGGCTGTTGATTGTTGCCTGTAGAATGTTTTCCAACTCCTCTTCAATGGCTGTGTGAAGTTGCTGTATATTGGCGGGAACTGGAACACGCTGTTGTACACGTCGATCCAGAGCATCCCAAACAAGCTCAATGGGTGACATGTCTTGTGAGGATGCAGGCCATGGAAGAACTGGGACATTTTCAGCTTCCAGGAATTGCGTACAGATCCTTGCGACATGGGGCTGTGCACTTTCATGCTGAAACATGAGATGGCGGCGGATGAATGGCACGACAATGGGCCTCAGGATCTTGTCACTTTATCTCTGTGCATTCAAATTGACATTGATAAAATAGTTTGTTGTCCGTAGCTTATGCCTGCTCATACCATAACCCCACCGCCACCATGGGGCACTCTGTTCACAACGCTGACATCAGCAAACCGCTCACCCCCACGACGCCTTACACACTGTCTGCCATCTGCCCTGTACAGTTGAAACCGGGATTCATCTGTGAATAGCACACTTCTCCAGATTGCCAGTGGCCATCGAAAGTGAGCATTTGCCCGCTGAAGTCGGTTATGACGCCGAAATGCAGTCAGGTAAAGACCCTGGAGAGGACAAAGAGCACGCAGACGAGCTTCCCTGAGACGGTTTCTGACAGTTGTGCAAACCCAGAGTTTCATCAGCTATCCGGGTGGCTGGTCTCAGACGATCCTGCAGGTGAAAAAGCCAGATGTGGAGGTCCTGGACTGGTGTGGTTAGATGTGGATTGCGATTGTGAGGCCGGTTGGACATACTGCCAAATTCTCTAAAATGACATTGTGTTGTGTGACAAAACTGCAAATTTTAGAGTGGCCTTTTATTGTCCCCAGCACAATTTGCACCTGTATAACGATCATGCTGTTTAATCAACTTCTTGATATGCCACACCTGTCAGATGGATAGATTAACTTGGCAAAGGAGAAATGCTCACTAACAGGGATGTAAACAAATTTGTGCACAGAATTTGACAGAAATAAGCTTTTTGTGCGTATAGAACCTTTCTGGGATCTTTTATTTCAGCTCATGAAACATGGAACCAACACTTTACATGTTGCGTTTTATATTTTTGTTCAGTATAGAGAGAAAAGACCAAAGCTATAATTAGATAAATGCAATGATATTTAACGAGTTCATAATTAGACTTCCTCCACACGTGTCAAACTCATTCCACGGAGGGCCGAGTGTCTGCGGGTTTTGGCTCCTTTTTTGCTCAATGACAACTTAGACAAAATATTGTTATTGTTACAAAAAAATTATATAATAATAACATTTTAACCAGCACATCTGTATATCTCTTGTCTACCTTAGAGTTGATCTTGAACATCTTTGACAGGAAGCTGAACTTCCCTCTGCCTTTCTGGACAGCCTCAGCCTGAGGAAGACTGGCATCTCTCCGTTTCTCAACAGCAGACTCAGTGGGGAGGACAGACGTTACCTATGTCATTGATGTTGCCTCCATCTTGAGAGGTTCCTTGCTTTCTTATGGGCTCTATCTCCATTGAGGGATAAGAAAACTGGGAGAAGTTGTCCATCAAGTAGCCTTTGTGAACAGATTCACAGCATTGGCGTAGTGCTATGAGGAGTTGTTAGAGACCAAAAGAGCCTCCACAAGAAGTGCTGCTTGAGCTTTTCTGGCCAGAGACACCAGTTGGAGCCTGTGAGGCTTCCTGATCTACCCCCCAGTAGGTATGAGAACAGGGAGAAACAACCTCTTCACTACCTCCTCAGTAAAGTTATAAATAGGTTCAGAGGAGAAAAGCTTCCCTCATTGTTTTTGCCTCATTAAAAATGTCGATAGGACAGTGTCTGAAACACTTTTCCCAGCTGCCAACGATTCCAAAATAAATAGTTGTTAGTGCTCCATAATTAGGTTCTTAAGTTCATCGACCAGTTGATCATATGACATAGAGCAAACCTACCCCTGGGCAATTACTTCCTCCAGTCTCTTGAAAGCAGAATCAATATGAACCTTCCGGCTGGATTGACAGTATCCAGGATGATACTCACAACGTCAGACATGGTGACAAAGTACGGAAACTTTTGCCCTCACTACTGTAAGATGCTCTGGATAAGAGTGTCTGCTAAATGACTAAAATGACAATGTAAATGTTAATAGTTGCACTCTTAACAATTGGACAACTATTGATTGGTACCTCAGTTGGAATAGGGGTCCCTGGGAGTGAAGTTTTAGTCCTAAAGACCTTGATAAGGAGGAAGTGGTCCTGGGTGGCTTGTACTCCAGATCTCCATTGCGTTCACAGTCAACCATTCTGACGGTTTCCACCATAGTAGCCACAATATTCTTAAGTCTGGCAAGCTCCCCTGCAGCCTTCATGTCGTCGAACATGGACATGTCCTCCTGCGTGGTCAGTAAGATTCGACTGATACTTTTTGGGGCATTAGCCACGGTAACACTGCTTTTGACAGCTCTCACTAAGCATTTACCGACTGCGACATCTTTTTTATGTCTTTTTTTGAGACCGGACGTCTTATGTTTTAAGACCGGTCGTCTGATGTATTTCAAATACTCTGAAATTTGGTCCAGACCGGACCAAATCTGAACCAATCATAGATATCTGTTTCACAAGTTTGGACAGGAAAGCACAGTACAGTAGAGTAGAGCACAGTAGAGTACAGTACATTACAGTACACAGTACAGTACAGAAAAGTAGCGTATAGTACAGAAGAGTACAGTAAATAAAAGTAAAGTATAGTATACTGCAATGTATAGTGTACTGCGACGGAGCTCATTAGCACAAGTGTTTGTTTTCACGTTTACATTTTGGTCATTCAGCAGACGCTCTTATTCAGAGCGACTTAGTCAGTGCATTCAACTAAGTTAGATAAACAACAACATATCACAGTCATAGCAAGAAAACAGAATCTGTTACCGTTACTGAGAATGTTATTGTAGTTTGAAGTGGTCTGTCTGTTGGTTTATTCTGTAGGTTGGACTACTTTGAACATCATTGCTGCCAGTTTAAAAGCTAACTTAAGTGCATGTGACAGATGGGAGCAATGATAAATATTGTGCTTACTCAGCTGGCTTCTTAAGCTTAGAGACAAAACCCCACAGCATTATCTGTACTCTTGTAAACAGTCTGAGTTACAGACCAAATCTTAATCTCAGACACAACAACACTAGTTTGTGAGTTTGTGCAACACTACTTTAATGGCTCTCGTCGGTAGAAGGAGAGGACGACCAAAGCGCAGCGTGGTGCGTATCCATAATTTATTAGAATACTTCTCAATATGAACAAAAACAATTAACAGACGAAACACCAACGAAGCTACAGTCCTGAACTAGTGAACACAGAAAAACCAGGAACACACGAACAGGAACAATCACCCACAAACCAACAGTGAAAACAGGCTACCTTAATATGGTTCCCAATCAGAGACAATGCAAAACACCTGCCTCTGATTGAGAACCATATCAGGCCAAATGACAAACCTCAACATAGAAACATAGACTGCCCACCCCAACTCACGCCATGACCATACTAACTAAAGACAAAAACAAAGGAAAATAAAGGTCAGAACGTGACAACTACACTGAGTCTTTTTTAATTTATTTTTTATTTTTTTTAATTAAATTTTATCCCATTTTCTCCCCAATTTTCGTGGTATCCAATCGCAAGTAATTACTATCTTGTCTCATCGCTACAACTCCCGTACGGGCTCGGGAGAGACGAAGGTCGAAAGCCATGCGTCCTCCGAAGCACAACCCAACCAAGCAGCACTGCTTCTTAACACAGCGCGCCTCCAACCCGGAAGCCAGCCGCACCAATGTGTCGGAGGAAACACCGTGRACCRGSCCCCCTRGGTTAGRGCGCACTGCGCCCGGCCCGCCACAGGAGTCGCTGGAGCYCGATGAGACAAGGATATCCCTACCGGCCAAACCCTCCCTAACCCGGACGACGCTATGCCAATTGTGCGTCGCCCCACAGACCTCCCGGTCGCGGCCGGCTGCGACAGAGCCTGGGCGCGAACCCAGAGACTCTGGTGGCGCAGCTAGCACTGCGATGCAGTGCCCTAGACCACTGCGCCACCCGGGAGGCCCCACACTGAGTCTTTTGAACCCTGGAGAAGCACATAGTCCGTAGGCCTTAGAGTACCAGAGGACAAATTTTATTTGTCACATGCGCCGAGTACAAAAGGTGTAGACCTTACCGTGAAATGCTTACTTACAAGCCCTTAACCAACAATGCGGTTCAAGTTAATAAAATATTTACTAAATAAACTAAAGTAAAACATTTTTTGAATCAATCAAAAAGTAACACAAGAAATGTACATAACAATAAAGAGGCTATATACAGGGGTACTAGTACCGAGTCAGTGTGCGGGGGTACAGGTTAGTCGAGGTACATTTATTAAGTGACTATGCATAGATAATAAACAGTGAGTAGCAGCAGTGTAAAAACAAAGGAGGGGGGGGGGGGTCAAAGTAAACAGTCCTGGTGGCCATTTGATTAGTTGTTCAGCAGTCTTATGGCTTGGGGGTAGAAGCTGTTAAGGAGCCTTTTTGTCCTAGACTTGGCGCTCCGGTACCGCTTGCCATACGGTAGCAGAGAGAACAGTCTATGACTTTGGAAGGACCGACGCTGGAGTAGAGAAGCAAGTACGGGGAGTCAAACATTTAATCAGAACAAGACATGGAACAAGCCAGGATCAGCGTCAGCACACGGGTATACAAGGACATCCGACAATCAATGCTGAAGCGGGGAACTTAGCAGGGTAACAGACAGATATAGGGGAGATAATGACAGAGGTGATTGAGTCCAGGTGACTCTAATAATCGCTGATGCACGTGATGGGAGAAGGCAGGTGTGCGTAATGATGGTGGCAGGAGTGAGTAATGCTGGGAAGCCTGGCACCCTCTAGCACCAGGAGGGAAGCGCGGGAGCAGGTGTGACAGTAATCTCCCTCTAGGGGCGCCACCCGGCGTCCCACCTGGGCGAGGCATGGGCGCTGGACAAGCCGGTTGGGTGTGAAATCCCGACGAACCGGCAGAGACGTCAGAGCCTGGCGAGAATGGCTGAGGCATAGGAGCCTGACGATCCGGCTGAGGTGTGGGAGCCCAATGATCCGGTGGAGGTGTAGCAGCTTGACGAGCCGGCTGGGCGTAAAAACTTGACTATCCGGCTGAGGCCTGACGTGGGATGGGCGCCTGGCGGCCCCCGGACTCGACGTCACCACCAACTGGAACGCCAGCACTCCCTGATGCTTTGTTTGGTGGTTTCAGCATTCTGTAAGAACCAATGCTGAGGTAGAGAAGCAAGTACGGGGACTCAAACATTTAATCGGAACAAGACATGGAACAAGACAGGAACAGTGTCAGCACATGGACATACGACAATCAATGCTGAAGCAGGGAACAGAGCGGGGTAACAGACAGATATAGGGGAGGTAATGACAGAGGTGATTGAGTCCAGGTGAGTCCAATAATCGCTGATCCGCGTGACGGGGGAAGGCAGGAGTGCGTAATACTGGGGAGCCTGGCACCCTCGAGCGCCAGTGGGGAAGTGCGGGAGCAGGCGTGACAGACTTGGGTGTCTGGAGTCTTTGACAATTTTTTGTGCCTTCCTCTGACACCGCCTAGTATATAGGTCCTGGATGTCAGGAAGTTTGGCCCCAGTGATGTACTGGGCCATACGCACTACCCTCTGTAGCCCCTCACGGTCAGATGCCAAGCAGTTGCCATACCAGGCGGTGATGCAACCAGTCAGGATGCTCTCAATAGTGCAGATGTAGAACTTTTTGAGGATCTGGGGACCCATGCCAAATCTTTTCAGTCTCCTGAGGGTGAAAAGGTGTTGTTGTGCCCTCTTCACAACTGTCTTGGTGTTGTTACGTTGGTATAAAGGGATCATGAGACATGTGCAGGAATGCGTATTAGGGATTTTTATTTACCCAAATTACAGCGTGCCATGTAAAGGCACGGGGACGAAGACCAAACAAACACGGATACAAAACACAGGGTTGAGACCCAGACAAAAGAGGGAGGAGTACCTTGAATAAATACACAAGCGCACAATGATACCACATGGGACGAGACCCGTAATCATCTGCGCAATACAAGTGGCACGAAAGCCAAAAGAACAAGGCACAGGTACTCACAAGCACAACGGACATTGGAACAATAATCGACAGCCCAATGGTGGACCAAAGGGCACATTCATACAATTACAATCAGTGGGAATGGGGACCAGGTATGCATAATGACAGTTCCAGAGGGATCCGTGACAGGTGAGTTTGGACCATGATAGTTTGTTGGTGATGTGGACACCAAGGAACTTGAAACTCTCGACCCGCTCCACTTCAGTCCCGTCAATGTTAATGTGGTTCTGTTCGGTCCTCCTTTTCCTATAGTCCACGATCAGCTCTTTTGGCTTGCTCACATTGAGAGAGAGTTTGTTGTCCTGGCACCACACGGCCAGGTCTCTGACCTCCTCCCTATAGGCTGTCTCATCGTTGTCGGTGATCAGGTCTACCACTTTTGTGTCATCAACAAAATTAATGATGGTGTTGGAATCGTGCTTGGCCATGTAGTCATGAGTGAACAGGGAGTACAGGAGGGGACTAAGCACGCACCCCTAAGGGGCCCCCGTGTTGAGGATCAGTGTGGCAGATGTGTTGTTGCCTACCCTTWCCACCTAGGGGCGGCCTGTCAGGAAGTCCAGGATCCAGTTGCAGAGGGAGGTGTTCAGTCCCAGGGTCCTTAGCTTTGTGATGAGATTTGTGGGAACAATGGTGTTGAACGCTGAGCTGTAGTCAATGAACAGCATTCTCACATAGGTATTCCTTTTGTCTGTGGCTCCCGATAGCGGCTAATATTTAACATGATAATTGTAAAATAAAAAGGAGAAATGCCCGGGCATAGGCTATAATTAAACGTTCTAAAGCGCATACATCAACTCTGGAGGTTCAACCCTACTGAAGCCAATATTGAAGTCCATATTTCTCCTTATTTCTCCTTATGAGGGCACACAATTACAATTCTGAATAACGGCACAGGTATTTATAGCCCCTATTTCACAGTGGAAAAGGGGCCGCAATAGATGTCATGTTGAAATTATTTTCAGTAAGCTTCCATATGGCTGGTTTCACGTTCGTTTTCAGAGATTAGAAGGTAAAATCCTCTAAAACACCTAACGGATTTCTCAAATACCTAGCTCTTATCAATAGCTTTAATCCATTTATAAATTACAGTGCATGGAAAATGCTGTCATTTTTATCGGGAAAAATAATGTAGATGCTTTACCATTTGGYACCGGTACTTGGACCTCGACAATGACGCGTAAAGGTGGTGTAATTATGAGGGAATTAAGTCAAGATAAGAAATAGGGCTTATCTGTTGACACCTCTGCCACACCTTCCTTTATTTCTTAGATTTCCACCCCGAACGAATAGCGCGTGAATTCAAGGTCAGAATACGCAAAGAGAGAAAAATGCATAAAAAGGAATCACTTTCCAATTTACGCGCGCTTAAAGGCTGGTTTACAGTCCATCTATCAACATYTCTGTAAACAATTGTTGTAGTGACATCATAAACATTATATTGTCGTTTAAAAAAAGTATAAACACAAAATGACAGCCTCTGCATTACATCAGCAGCCCGGTGCTACAAAGAGCATACCTTCTCTATTTTAACACCAATAAACCAACCCATCCATTTAAAAATGAATTCAGTAAAMGTCAACCTAGCAAGCCACGCAACTAAAAGCAAGATTTCTAAACAATGTTTTGGTCCGTTGCTCCAAGCTGGCTAGCAAGTTCAAATAATGACCAGAGTATAGCTGACAACATCTTGACTTCAGCTACTTTTGATTCATTATTAATGGGAAATAAACCCACAACAACATCATTTAAATGGAGAGCTTACATAAAATAYCMTACTGCCACAGTGTGGCGAAATAAAAGTAATTCATTCTATACAAGAATTGTATAACTCATGTATGTAACAAGAGGATTTGGTCGGCTGCTGTGGAAGTCTGGTAACCACTACAATGGACATTCCCAGAGACTTWAAGTCTCAAACTTTTTTCATGTCTGACAGTTGAGTGACGGTCTACAGACATTCCACCYGAGTATAAATTAKATMTTGTTTTGACCAGCGATACTTGTCTACTTGTCTACAGAGACCTTTATGAAGATCTCTGCTGCCACCTACTGTGCTGTACACTTCTTTTTCAACATTTGAGAAACTAAGACTATGAAAGGCACATTATGATATTCTAAAACGTAATATCTATTGAATGCATCATGGTAAAAATGTGTAAATAAAAAAAATGGAAGCAAAGTTACAAGTGATGTCAGAGGTGGGGCTGAGGAGAGTCTTGGGACGACYGGAAGCTGGCGCCTCTATGGGGTACTCTTTTCTCTGTATATATTAATGATGTCGCTCTTGCTGCYGGTGATTCTTTGATCCACCTCTACGCAGATGACACCATTCTGTATACATCTGGCCCTTCTTTGGACACTGTGTTATGTGGACAACTATAAATACCTAGGTGTCTGCTTAGACTGTAAACTCTCCTTCCAGACTCACATTAAGCATCTCCAATCCAAAGTTAAATCTAGAATCGTCTTCCTATTTCGCAACAAAGCCTCCTTCACTCATGCTGCAAAACATACCCTCGTAAAACTGACTATCCTGCRGATCCGGCGATGTCATTTACAAAATCGCCTCCAACACTCTACTCAGCAAATTGGATGCAGTCTATCACAGTGCCATCCGTTTTGTCACCAAAGCCCCACCACTGCTACCCACCACTGCGACCTGTATGTTCTCGTTGGCTGGTCCTCGCTACCTATTCGTCGTCAAACCCACTGGCTCCAGGTCATCTATAAGTCTTTGCTGGGTAAAGCTCCACCTTATCTCAGCTCACTGGTCACCATAGTAACACCCACRCGTAGCACGRGCGCCAGCAGGTATACTTCKCTGGTCATCCCCAAAGCCAACACCTCTTTGGCCGCCTTTCCTTCCAGTTCTCTGCTGCCAATGACTGGAACAAATTGCGAAAATCACTGAAGTTGGAGACTTATATCTCCCTCACTAACTTCAAGCATCGGCTATCAGAGCAGCTTAGATCGCTGCAGCTGTACAAGGCCCATCTGTAAATAAGTACCTACCTCACCCCATATTTGTTTTTTGTTTTTTTCTGCTCTTTTGCACACCAGTATTTATACCAGTATTTATACTTGCACATCCTCATCTGCACATCTATCACTCCAGTGTGAATTGCTAAATTGTAATTACTTCGCCACTATGGCCTATTTATTGCCTTACCTCCTTACTTCATTTGCACACACTGTAATCAAATMTTCTATTGTGTTATTGACTGTACTTTGTTTATCCCATGTGTAACTCTATGTTATTGTTTTTGTCGCACTGCTTTGCTTTATCTTGTCCAGGTCGCAGTTGTAAATGAGAACTTGTTCTCAACTGGCCTACCTGMTTAAATAAAGGTGAAATAAAAAGGAATAAATAAAAAATGCTTTGTGTTAATTATTTGCATGTGGAAAGCAATGCCGAGACAAATGGAGGAGGAATGGAGGGAAAAAGAGAGGGAGAAGTGGTCTAAGCGAGTGAGGGATGAAGAGGATGAGCTTGAGTCAGATAAAAATGGTGGMAAAAAGGGAGATGGTTTGTTAAAGAAGAATGGTAGAAAGTGTAAGCAGAGGGAGCTGAAGACAGGAGGAGAAATGGAAGTGAATGAGGGTGAAGTATCGGAGGTGGTAGRTGCGGTAAAGTAATCGGAGACCGAGGTATGCACCAATGATCAGGATGAAGAGTCTGTGACAGTAGGAGTGAAGTTTATYGAGAAAGTGGACTCTTGCCTTTTGGCTGATCCATTTGTGGTTTCACGGTGGGTGAAAAAAGAGTTGGGTCATGTGGAATCGGTGAGGGTAACTAGAAGTGGTCTAGTGATAATTGTTTATGTTTCAGTTGGGCAGAGGAAGAATGCTCTTGAAGAAAAACAAATGAGGGTAAGCAAAGTGTTTCGTTTTCAAGAAAAAGGCACCAATGAAAGGAGTGATAACTGGAGTAGCAGTAGATATAAACGTTGACCAGTTGAGGTCAAAGATTTCCGGTGTATGTGATGCTTGTCGTTTGATGCGACGCAGACAGGGTGGCGAGAGTGGGGAAACAGAAGAGTCATTGTCTGTTCTTTTGAGTTTTGAAGTTGAGTCTTTGCCTGACAAAGTGAAGTTAGGATATATAAGTTATCCTGTACGAGTGTATGTGCCGAATACGTTAAGATGTTACAGGTGTCAAGCTTATGAGCATGTGGCAGCAGTGTGTAGGAGGGAGGGTTCAAGGTGTGAGAAATGTGCAGAAGGGCATTAGACAAAGGAATGTGTAGTATTGGGGAAAGTAGTGGAATGTGTTAATTGTAGGTGTGCCCATGGAGCTGGGGATCAGAAATGTCCCATGTGAGAGAGGCAGGTTGAGGTTTCCAGMGTTAGAGTAGAGCAGAAGTTGTCATATGCTGAGGCAGTGAAGAAAATAGATGAAGATGGGTTAAGGGGGAGGGGTGGTGAGAGTAGTAGAGATATACCAGTACAGKGGGATAGGCCAAAAAGTAAAATACATTTCAGTAAGATTGGGTTTTTAGCATTTATAGCAATGGTTATTAAATGTACTGCAGGGATGGATCGGAAGTCTCAGAAAATTGAGGTTGTGGTTGCAGCTGCAGAGAGGTATTTGGGTGCGCAACACTTTACAGSAGAAGAGTTACAGGATGTGTTAAGTGGTGATGTCCCATCCATTCAGGGTGATGGCATGAGGCAGGAATACATACATTTAATTAGTGGAGTAGGGGGGTGTTCATTTTATTTTATATAATTTTGAAATTAGTGCGTATAGTGTTAGATGGTAGGGTATTTATTTAGTACATTTTTCTATTTCAAGTAAAGTAAAAGGGAGTTGTACTCCAGTCTAATAGGTGGCGATAATGCAACAAATTGGATGCCAACCGCCGTTAAACCTCATAGAASAAGAACAAGAAGAATAGAAAGGTGATGTCACATCGACTTTCACGCTATACTTCCGGTATTGATTGAACATTTGCCGTTGTCGCAGAGTAGTGCTTTCTGTTGGACTCTTGCACGTTACATTTTTTCATAATATCTTGATTGATAATATGGCTTTTGACCTGTCCTCTGCCAGTGCGTCTGAAAATGCTGAGGCCTCAGAACTTCAGAGGATGATAGCAGTCGAGCAACAGAAAGCTCAGTTTGAAGCACAGGTAGCTAATGTAACTACTAAGCAAGCTAGCTATCTTAAAGTGATAGCAAAGACACTACAGTATGAAGATAGGCTAAAACTGCTTTTCCAATAAATCCCCGATCACAGTTGTAGGCGACGTTGGCTAGCTAAACTGATGCGTAGGAATGCGAAATTGTGGCGAAAAAGGGGTAAAAAATATATATTAAATAATAATACGTACGTAATTGGGTGTAACTGTCGTCTCGCGTCGAACTGCGCATGTGCAGGCCGTGAAATCAAAGACATTCCTTCGATATAAAGTCGTTTTAAACGAAAATGAAAACATGTCAGGTTGCAGTAGTAACATGTTKAACTACTAAAGACATTTGCTCGAATCTAGGTTGCATCTTTAGATTTCGAGAAAAATAAAAACTYTGGAAGATTATTTATTTTTTACTTTTCTCATTGATTTCTCAAACCCTGATCTGGTCAGTTTTGTCTGTATCGCAAGAGTTCCCGGAAGTCTCGCGATGTTGCGCCTCTGGGTTTAAAAACTGGGGATAGTTAGCTAGTTCACTCCCAAATACATTTCCCTATTGTTTTCTGGACTTAAAAGTGGTTGAAAGTCAGATCATTCAGTTATGTCTCAATATCAAATGAAGGAAAAGACAAATCTTCTATCCAGTCTATTCCCATTTGTGAAACTTAAATGTTTAAATGTAGTTCTCAAGGTTATATGGTATTCCTTTACCTTTAGACAGTATAATCAAAGATAGCTATTTGCAGGTGAACTATTGCGTAATCCCTTTAAATACATTAGACTTATTTTGTGTTGTGTTTATGACGGTTTCTTGTAGGTGCACACCTTCACCGARGTGTGCTGGGACAAATGCATGGATAAGCCGAGCAGCAAGCTGGACTCCCGGACGGAGACYTGCCTGGCTAGCTGTGTGGAGCGCTTCATTGACACCACCCTCACCATCACAAACCGCTTTACTCATATGGCGCAGAAAGGGGGCATGCATTGACTCAACAGGGAGAAAATGAAGAAAAGGGGTATGCATTGATTCATTCAGTCACCGAGACAGACTTTCATCGGAGTAGGCTTGTCAGATTCAACTCGACACTTCAGGGACAAGATCAAAGGACCTGTGCAACGATTATCTTCTTGTCCAATGACTATGCTGATCTATTTTTATTTTATTACGTTTATTTGGCAGGGACAATGCACAACAAAAACATAAGTCTCATAGCACTGAGAAATGATGTCGCACCAGATTTAGCTAATAGCTACTTTCCATCTGTAGTCCCCYGGCAGGTGAACATGGAAACATTATACACAAAACAGACATAAATACATCAGACATGTAAAAAAAKAAAAAACAGATGAGGACATAGATACATTTTTAACATGTATTTAACACATTGCACATAAACATGTTGCTGTTGGATAAAAATTGTTATCTGTAATGATGCAGGCCTTTTGACTGTGCATCATGTTACGGAGTTTCGAATGTGGGATCTTTAATGGTATTCATTGCTCTGCTTTGAACATGTCAATAAAAGGAATAGCCTGATGAGCAAATAGCCAGATGGGAAAATTCTTTATTTTAAGGCACTCCTCTCTGTGAATTTATAGGGTGAGCTCGTTTTGCATTGCCCAGTCCCCTGGCTGTTGCCTGGGTGAGTGGAGTAAGCACTTGACTTCCGAAGCAGAGCCCTTCTGTCTCTCTCTGTATGTGTAGGCCATCTATCTGATGCTGTCTGTTCAAAAATAGTATGACATTGTGGCCGCCTGTAGCGTTGAAGGCTAGAAAAGCCAGCGAGCGTTTGGCCTCCCTTGATTCAAAAAAATTATAATAATAAAATAATAGCCAATCAGTGTTGAGCAAAACTGAGTGAACTCAACTGTGAATGGTCCTGGTGCACCAATTTTTTTTTTTAAAGGGAAGCCAGATTGGATTGGCTTCACTCCAAACACATCACATCGACATCAAATATGTCATTGACTAAAACAACTTGAATTGTTGCATATCGTTGTGTTGTTTTCCGGTGGCTCACTAGCTAAAATTAGCCCTTTCCTAAATTAGACATGATTGGCGATAGGGATTCGTGGTTTTACTTAATTCTCCGTACTGGCCAGTGACTATAACGGCGATTRTGATCCCACCATAAATTCATACATTGTACCCCCGGCCTGAGTGGATGGAAGTTCAATATTTAGCCAAATGTAGAAGGCTAATGTTAACTAGCTAACGTTGCCCATGAAAGGAAGTTAGGCTATCGAGCAAACATTTTAGCCAGGTAGTGTA
The DNA here is from genome assembly GCF_002910315.2 of Salvelinus sp. IW2-2015. Classification (NCBI taxonomy): domain Eukaryota; kingdom Metazoa; phylum Chordata; class Actinopteri; order Salmoniformes; family Salmonidae; genus Salvelinus; species Salvelinus sp. IW2-2015. The sequence goes on from NC_036847.1 coordinate 7,616,194, forward strand.
GGACAACAAAAACAGTGTGTACTGTATGACAGAATCATAGACTGTTTTGTCAACATGAACGAAAGGATAGTGGTATTGACGTTTCTCTACAAGTAGGGTGAGTCAACATGTTTTTTCTACTTGCATGAATGCACACACACAGACACACATCAGAACCATGGAAAGCCACATATTTAGCTTAAGTTGATTGGCCTAAATTGTTTTCGTTATCTTTTAGTTGTCACTGTATTAGACTAAGCAGAGGTGATTTGATGATGATGAAATGGTGCTGGAATAGTGGAAGCAGCTCCTGTTTTCTTTGCTACTTGCAGTAACTCTCTATGGTTCTAAATCAATAGTTGTTTAGTTGTCCGAAAATGTCGGAAACATTAACTTGCTTGACCATGCTGTAGGTCATGTAACGCCTACGCAGTTTGGAGTCCACGGGGGTGCAAAACGAGTGCGCCCATGAGATGAGAAAGAAAACTAGGGAATGGTCAACATGTACTTCTTCACCCTACAATCTAAAGGGTGATGACAGGTTTGAATGAAATAAAAACTGAGGAAGAACATGGTTGAGTAGGCCCTTTATTCATGGGGATTTAAAAGGACAGAAGGCGGCAGTTGTGGCTGTGCATGTATTCTGGAATACATTTGACTAGCTTATGATCATTGCCGAAACAATTGCATTTTTCTATTCAAGAAATGTTAGGCCTACATGAAAAACGATACTTTCAGCGGTGGTATCATCTTTTTTTTCCTTTTAAGTTTTTGTTGTTGGAACGATTTCTTGAAGAATAAATAGGCTTATAGGCTGGCTAAATGCATGACAAGCCGAGGGGTGTGTGTCACTTTAAGAACTTGAATGGAAAAGTAAAGAAGGGTTTGTATAACAGGGCATACTAGAGAATCAAAAGTGAAAGTATAGTGATCCTATGCGGTGCAATAGCCTCAACTTTATATTTGGCTGTACTTCCAACAGGTTCGTATAGCGTTTAGAATGTATTTGGCATTGTCAATTGGGTATTTTATTAGGATATGATTACGTGATATATTTGGCCCCCCATAACGCTATCTTTTGCCTTGGATTAAATAAATATAACTTCCACAGATACCGACTATGGAACTAGAAGAGATCACTTTTTCTGGCTGGACTGCGATTGAGGAGAAGAAGCTCCATGCAGGCGAGAAGCCCAAAGACGAGAAAGTTTACACCATGTACCATGGCACGTATCTCAAGTATGTCCAGCGTATTATCACCAGTGGGTTCCAACGCTCCAGCGATGGGATGTTGGGGCCAGGGGTCTACGTGAGCCGTAATATCGACAAAGCAAAGTGTTACCCGCTGAATGCTGACAAAAACGAAGCGATAGTGTTGAAGTTAAAGGTGCGGGTTGGCAAGGTGAAGAAGATCGACATTGATAACCATCCGCTTCAGAAGTCATGGCACCAGCACGGTTACGACAGTTGCTGGGTGCCACCAAACTGTGGCGTTACTGCTATTAAATCTGGCCGTGAAGAGGATTGCGTCTGGGATCCCGCCCGGATTGTGGTGGTGGATGTGGCCTGCTGTCTGGACGATAAAAGGCGCTGGGACCTCCGAAAGCAAATACGCGGCATGAATAACCATGGCGCAAAGGATGGGTGCAGCCAGTGCCACCAGAATACCTCAAACACTGGGTCTCACCCTGTCCAAAGCTGCTGGGAATGCACGAAACAGATTTGCCCCTTTCAGAAGAAGCATGTGTGCAACAAGTAACAAGGCTACTTGCACAAACAACTAGTCCTACTTTGCGTGGCCTGTCTCGCTTTTGACCCATCACCCAATGTGACCTTGCATACCATATCAAATTAAGCTGGTTGTCGATGTCATGTTTTAATGTATTTTGTGTAATCATTGCAACCTAATTGTATTGGAATCGAATTTGTTAACTGACTTGCCTGGTTAAATAAAGGTTCAATTGTATTTGAGATCCAATTGATTAGACAAATTAATTAATATATAGGGCCGACATGGGAAAACAACTTTACATTATGTCAAATTAAGAATTTACATTGGACGTTTTTGTCGTAGCGTATTCTTTTGCATGTAATATACGGTATAGCCTATGCTTTCATTTTTTTTGGACCAAACAGAAGCCAGCCTAGGCTACTTGGTTTCCTAATAATATAATATCAAACGAGGAAAATTTGAAATATTTGACGGATACAGCTGTTTCTCGTGCCGCGTTCACGTGCTAGTCAGAACTAGGAAACACATTTCCGACTCGTTGAACGGGGCACTTGTATAACTAACCAGTTAGCGAGTCTGACATTTCAGAGTTTCCTGGTTCCGATAAGCACGTGAACGCGGTATCAGTCAAAAGGACAAGCGTGTGTTCAGACAGTCTTGTCAAGCTTCTCCGCTACTTCTCCGCCTGATGACCAATGGACAGGACATCCACTTCATGGGTCATCACGACGAAGTGCCGGGAGATATGCGCGTTAGCCTGCTAGTCGGAACTAGGAAACTCAGAAATGTCCGATTAGTTAGCTAACTGATTGAACGCGGCACGTTTATGACTACAACCAGTTAGTAAGTTGGACATTTCAAATTTCCCCAGTTATGACTGGCACGTGAACGCGGCATTAGCCAGGTGCAGAGTCATACAGTGTGTGTGTGTGTATATATCTCTGGTTAGGTGCACCTTCACCTCAGTAGATGGCGGTACTTACTTGTAAACGTCATGGACACCTGTTTCAGAGATTAGAGCAAGATGGCTCCATGGGAACCAGGAAGTAAATAAATGTCATTGAAGAGATTGAAGCAGAGACTCAACAGAGCCTCGAGAAGAAGATAAATTATGACAATTTAAAAACGTTTGCGGTAAGTTCATATGTCCCATTTTGTTTTACAGTGGAACTATATGTAAAAATGCAAAGCGTCATGAAAAAAACGCTATAGTTTGTCTCTGATATAAACTATAAACAACCCAAATACTGTTGATTAGCTTAATTTGTGTTTGTTTGATTTTAAAATATGATATTTGCTTGAGGTTAGCATTGCAGCTGTGATTTAAACCTAGTTTGCCCTCGGTAGATCTGTCCTTCAGCGACACGAAATTTGCCCTGACCACCATAGACAAGGGTAATCCCTTGCCGATCAGCGGAGCTGTCCTTTCAGCACAACACACACTATCCGGCCAGTTCGCATTACTCGGGGGGGATTTCGTTTTTGAGATATCTGTAAATGGGGAATAACAGAGCAAATCCATGTTTTTCCTTATCGAATGTCTCCCATTTTATGAAATGGATGGTTGTGTACAACTATTTTACAGCAAAAGTTGTTAATAGGCAGAAATATCAACTTTGAATATATTTGATGTATGTGAGCTATACTGTTTGGTAGCTGATTAATTGACCACTCTCCAAGTCAAATTGGTTCTCATTCAGTGCTGTCCTGCCTGACAGACATATTTATCGAGGCAAGTCAGTTAACAAATTCTTATTTACAATGACGGCCTACCGGGGAACAGTGGGTTAACTGCCTTGTTCAGGGGCAGAAGGACAGATTTTTATCTTGTCAGCTCAGGGATTCGAGCCAGCAACCTTTCGGTTACTGGCCCAACGCTCTAACCACTATGCTACCTGCCGCCCCCGGTAGTTACATAGTCACACATGGATGCCAGTGGAAGCCAGGCTTCCCCAAATATGTGACCAATAAATACATCAAAATTATACAATTTCTCTTTCATGTCTCTCTGTGTTTGAATAATTGTCCGTCAATTCGCAAGTGGCTGAATCTCACCGGAGAAATCATCCGACCGAAGTAAACAGCGCCCCTATGTCTCAGTATGTGTGGCCCATGTTTCTGAGGCTGTCTGGACCAAAAGAGTATAACATGTTGCCCATAGCGTTTGATTGATTGATGCCAGCAAGTTTATGGCCTCAGTGTTGAGCTGAGCTCAACTGTGGGTTGCCTAGGTGCAGCAAAACACCCCACAAGGGAAGTTTGGATTTGACTTCAGACCTTTGCAAAACGTAATTTTTTGAAAAACGTGTCTGTTTCTGGTCTGCTTGTGTTGATGTCCTGCAGTAGCTAGTTTGCTAAATCGGCCCTTTCTTAAGCCATGGATGGAGATGGGGATTTTGACTTAATTCTATGTACATGCCAATGATTGACTTCGATTCTGATCTAACCATGAATTGATATGTTGTGCCACTGGCCTGAGACAATTGAAGTTCAATAGGTAGCCTCGACACAGAACTCTTTGGCCTAGATGTAGGCTCACATTAACTAGCAAATTTTGCTAGGGAGTCAGGCTAGCAAGCATTTTAGCTAGGTAGCCTATTACACAAAGGTAAAATTGGTTTTATATTCACACATTAGGACGTTCAATAGACATTCAACAGACATTCGCCAAACGCCATTTAAAATTGTAAAAATCCACAACTAATTAATTGATTGTCACAGAAACATAAAAATAGATATGGTTTATTCTATCAATGTCTAGCATACTTTTACAACCTTTGTTTTTAGTAGAAATTACAGTTTTGACTTGATATAAATACATAAAATATATAAGATGTCATTTAAAGCGGTGTAAATCAAGAACTAATTCACCCTTTGTCACAGAATCATCAAACTAGATATGATTTATTCTATAAATGTCTAGCATACTTTTACAACCTTTGTTTTGAGTAAAAATTCCAGTTTTGACTTGATAGAAATACATAACATCTCAAATATTGCATTTAAAGATGACGAAATCAATAACAAATTCTGTAATTGGCTCAGATTTTTTTGGAAATATGCATTTATTTACAATAACTTTAAAGACATTTTAATTTCAAGTCTTATATGTTCTATATGAAGTTAGACAATGTTTACAATCTTAAATTGTATGCCAAATCAATGTTTTCATTTTTAGTGCAAAAGTTCCACATCTTAAAGTAGTTACAAGGCACAACACTCATTTATTTATACGTCTCTAATTTAACAGCAAAGAGGCCCCTTCCAATCATTTTCTATTTTCTTTGTCATCCCCAGACAAGCTGAATGGTACCATCTCTGGCACACAGAGCATTCTATCTGCAGTATTAAAAACATATAACAGGGTTATGTTTATTTACATGTAAATTACAGTTCTGGAATACCCAAATTATGTTACAGGCTTTTGCAATTAGGAAAATGTTCAAATTGAATTGGATTTTTGTTCAATTGCTGAATTGACTTTAAATGACGTGCATTTGACCACAACCCTGACAGAAGCACACATAACTGTGGTGTTAATGATCGTTGAGTATTCAGGCAATATAAATCATGTTGTAATAAAAGAATACATTTGCAAAAAACGTATGTGTTGATAAAAAAGGTTTCACACATCAATGTTGTAATATCAAACATTACATTAATAGCAGTCTTTGAAATCCAAATCGGTTTGATCGTCACTTGTGCCAGATACATGTGTACCTATTACAGTGAATTCCTGTCATAGTATGTATCTAGTATCTCTCATAGTAGAATAATAACACGGAGTCATGATCAATAATACAAGGATAACCCTGATTTTTTTTTTACGTTTCAAGACAAAGTTTCATACTTCTAAATGTCTTGAAGGATGAAACTACATGAGTTTTCATAGCCTACTGTTATATTACACAAAGACAAACCCAGTTGGTCAGATGATCATCATTTTTCTCTGGATGATGCAAAGCACACATTGAGCAGTCTTGCTTCGCATTAAAGACTGGAACCCATAGTTCTAACAGATTCGTTAGAACTTTGACCACACACCCTCTAGACGGACTACGTGCCCTCTATCAAATCAAAACTGGATTTTTCCCTCTAAACAAAGGTTATAAAAGTATGCTAGACATTTATAGAATAAACCATATCTAGTTTTATGTTTCTGTGACAATGAATTAGTTATTGATTTTGACAATTTTAAATGGCTTTTGGCGAATGTCTGTCGAATGTCCCGAATGTGTGAATATAAAACCAACTTTACCTCGGTGCCTATTACAACAAAAACTGAAAGTGTACTGCATGACAGTCATAGAACGTTTTGCCAACATGAAAGGATGGCATTGGCGTTCAACTAGTCTACAAATGGGTTGAGTCATCATTTTTTGTTTTGCTTTAGCGCGCACACAGAAATCAGTACCATGGACAGCCACAGGATATTTAGCAACATTGATTGGACTAAATCGTTTTTGTTATCTTTACGTTTGTTTTCAGTATATTAAACTAAGCATATATAGCCTTGTTGATTTGATGATGTTTAAGTTGAAATGGTGCTGGAATAGCGGAGGCAGTGCTCCTGTTGTCTTTGTGCTGACTTGCGGTAACTCCGTGGTTCTAAATCAGTAGTTTAGTAAACTGTCCAAAACAAACTTGCTCGACCATGCTGCAGGTGATACAACTGTTTGTATGCAATATATGCTTTGTGGACTTCACTGGACAGATGTTGCTCTCCGATTCTGTGATGAAACAAACGTATGTGTAGTTGAATTTATACCGCCACTGTGACTGTCTTTTTGTTGTAAAGGCTTTATTGTATATCACGGTGGCATATGAACGAATGGGTTTTTTAAACTGGGTGGATATAGCCCTGAATGCTGATTGGCTGACAGCCGTGGTATATCAGACCTTATACCACGGGTATGACAAAACATTTATTTTTACTGCTCTAATTACTTTGGTAAACAGTTTAAAATAGCAATAAGGTACGCATACTCAAGAACACCTCTTAGCCATAGTATATTGGCCATATATCACACCACCTCGGGCCTTATTGCTTAAATAGACCATAGCGGTGCGTGGATAAAACCACTGAGGAAGCCAAACCAAATTACAACCTATGTTGTGATAATTGCATTGTTTGCTCTGTAACCCGATCGTTCATATGCCACCGTGATATACTATAAGTAATTGACAACAAAAAGACAAGTCACACACTGGCGGAGTACATTGAACTACAAGCTCATACAGTAACTCATGCTTTTGTGGTGTTTCAGTTACTGTATGTTTTTATAGCCTAATTGTTACTGAGTTAGATAGCTAGCTAGCTCAGTCTGGATGCAGACAGTTATATTGAAATGAAAGGGTTGTCTCAATTGTTCATCCAAGTTTAGGCTATCCATTTTGACTCCACATGAACTGTGTTAATGTTATGTCTTTGTCTCCCACTGATACTAGAGTGGCCCTCCCACCACCAGTGTACTGAATGCAAGTAGCTACATATTGAAATGAAAGTAGTGTCTCAAATGTTGATTCCCGTTMATCCATTTTGTCTGTCCCCTAAAACCTTATGTCTTTGTCTCCCAGATACTAAAGACAACATGATCCTGAGAGTGTTTTTCCCACCACCAGTGTAACGAGTTGGAAAGAAGACTTCCCGCCCGAGCATTGATGAAGCCCGAAAGTCATAATGAAGCGTAAGTATACATGTGGAATATGGAATACTATTTCATATGGAATACTGTAAACCAGGTGCGGGGAGTAACTAATTACAAATACTCGCATTACTGTAATTGAGTAGCTTTTCAAAGTACTTTTATAAAAAGTTTCAAAGTCAGTCATTTTACTTCTACTTGATTAAAATGTCATTGAAGTAACAATACTTAGGCGTAGGCTATTTCACTACTCTTCCTACTTCTGCTGTAAACCATGCACAAAATGGCTGGACTCAATGCAGATTGATGTCCTGCACACAGCAATAGASTGTATAAGGGTATAGCATSTTCTGAGCKAAAGGAAAGGCCACAATTTGTGTGTGCGTGCGTGCGTGGCGGGCTTGTGCAAGAGTGTGATGAGTGTCTTCCTTACTGTTCAACATCTTCTAGTCATATTCTTTAATCCCCTGGCTGGAACCAATATGGCTAAATACCTCCGCCAGGTGAAAACAAGAGACCCTTCACCTTCGTTCTGACTCTCGGGACAATCATCTCTACTCCCTGGCATTCACCATAATTAATGGGCAGGGTCTGGAGCAGAATACATGTTTCTATTTGGTTTGACATCAATTCCTATTGGAAATTGATACCTGGTAGGGGTTGGGGGGAGTAGAGAGGGTAAAGTGTTTACTTTTCTTCAGCCCCTTTCCTCAGCTTTAATTGGTAGGGCTGCTGTGATTTTAAAATATGGATTGTGCTTCTAAAGTTGTTTTTGTGTTTTCCTTATGTGTTGTTTATCTTATGTGTGACTTCATTTTGTAGCTGAAATTAATATCTGAAAATAAACATTTTGTATTTGACCTACAATCGGTCATGATTGGCCGAAATTTAAGAATTTCGTAGACTGTGTAGTAACGTTGTAACATTGATTGTTGTTGTTAGAAGTATTTGTACRTTTAGAAAATTCACAGATTACGTAATAGAGAAAAGYTCAAAAATGCATGAATAACTATAAACCAGAAAAAGAGCAAAAAGCAATACACTGCTGGGTCAAAATAACCACAATTTTGGGGAAATAATTCACGGAACCCATCAATACTGAGTCAAAATAACCCAGTGTTGGGTATGTACTATAGTGARCCAGCYCTGGTTTACAGAAATGACCCAAATGGGTAATTATTGACCCAGCATTTTTTTGTTACGTTGCAAGAGTAGGGGCTGAATATACACTGCTCAAAAAAATAAAGGGAACACTTAAACAACACAATGTAACTCCAAGTCAATCACACTTCTGTGAAATCAAACTGTCCACTTAGGAAGCAACACTGATTGACAATAAATGTCACATGCTGTTGTGCAAATGGAATAGACAACAGGTGGAAATTATAGGCAATTAGCAAGACACCCCCAATAAAGGAGTGGTTCTGCAGGTGGTGACCACAGACCACTTCTCAGTTCCTATGCTTCCTGGCTGATGTTTTGGTCACTTTTGAATGCTGGCGGTGCTTTCACTCTAGTGGTAGCATGAGACGGAGTCTACAACTCACACAAGTGGCTCAGGTAGTGCAGCTCATCCAGGATGGCACATCAATGCGAGCTGTGGCAAGAAGGTTTGCTGTGTCTGTCAGCGTAGTGTCCAGAGCATGGAGGCGCTACCAGGAGACAGGGCAGTACATCAGGAGACGTGGAGGAGGCCGTAGGAGGGCAACAACCCAGCAGCAGGACCGCTACCTCCGCCTTTGTGCAAGGAGGAGCACTGCCAGAGCCCTGCAAAATGACCTCCAGCAGGCCACAATGTGCATGTTTCTGCTCAAACGGTCAGAAACAGACTCCATGAGGGTGGTATGAGGGCCCGACGTCCACAAGTGGGGGTTGTGCTTACAGCCCAACACCGTGCAGACGTTTGGCATTTGCCAGAGAACACCAAGATTGGCAAATTCGCCACTGGCGCCCTGTGCTCTTCACAGATGAAAGCAGGTTCACACTGAGCACATGAGCACATGTGACAGACGTGACAGAGTCTGGAGACGCCGTGGAGAACGTTCTGCTGCCTGCAACATCCTCCAGCATGACCGGTTTGGCGGTGGGTCAGTCATGGTGTGGGGTGGCATTTCTTTTGGGGCCGCACAGCCCTCCATGTGCTCGCCAGAGGTAGCCTGACTGCCATTAGGTACCGAGATGAGATCTCAGACCTTGTGAGACCATATGCTGGTGCGGTTGGCCCTGGGTTCCTCCTAATGCAAGACAATGCTAGACCTCATTTGGCTGGAGTATGTCAGCAGTTCCTGCAAGAGGAAGGCATTGATGCTATGGACTGGCCCGRCCGTTCCCCAGACCTGAATCCAATTGAGCACATCTGGGACATCATGTCTCGCTCCATCCACCAACGCCACGTTGCACCACAGACTGTCCAGGAGTTGGCGGATGCTTTAATCCAGGTCTGGGAGGAGATCCCTCAGGAGACCATCCGCCACCTCATCAGGAGCATGCCCAGGCGTTGTAGGGAGGTCATACAGGCACGTGGAGGCCACACACACTACTGAGCCTCATTTTGACTTGTTTTAAGGACATTACATCAAAGTTGGATCAGCCTGTAGTGTGGTTTTCCACTTTAATTTTGAGTGTGACTCCAAATCCAGACCTCCATGGGTTGATAAATTTGATTTCCATTGATAATTTTTGTGTGATTTTGTTGTCAGCACATTCAACTATGTAAAGAAAAAAGTATTTAATAAGAATATTTCATTCATTCAGATCTAGGATGTGTTATTTTAGTGATCCCTTTATTTTTTTGAGCAGTGTATAATATCCACAGAGGAACCTTTGACTGGGAAAAATGACTATTTAGTTCATGAGCCTACTTGTTTTCATTAGAGCCGATTACAATACAAATCCCAAATCAAATAAGACGTCCAAATGCAATATGGCTGCCACAATATTATTAAAGGTCCAATGCAGTCATTTTATCTCAATATCAAACAATTTCTGTGTAACAATTAAGTACCTTACTGTGATTGRTTTCCATAAAAATWGTAAATAAATAAAATTGCAAAGAGCAATTTCTCAAGCAGAGTTTTGCTAGGACTGTCTGGGGGTGGTATGAGTGGGGAGGGGAAAACTGAAAACTAGCTGTTATTGGCAGAGCGGTTTGGAACTTTCTTTCTTATTGGTCTATTAACTAATTTACCGCCTGGTGATATCACCTGGCAGGCCAAAACTCCATCCCACTAAAACAGGCTTAAATTTCAGGCAGTCTTTTCAAACAGCTTTTACACTAAAAGGCCATTATCATAATTTTCACAATTTCACAGTATTATTCCAACGTCATAGTGGAAATATATTTAGAACACAGGAAAATCACATTTTTGGTAAAGTTCATGATGCCGTTGACCTTAACAAGGGCCACTGGATCAGTGGAAGCAAAATAGCCCCATAACATCAAACATCCACCGCCATATTTTACACAAGGATTCAGACCCTTTGCTATAAGACTCAATTTACCTCCGGTGCATCCTGRTTCCATTGATCATCCTTGATGTTTCTACAACTTGATTGGAGCKCACCTGTAGTAAATTAAATTGATTGGACATGATTTGGAAAGGCACACACCTGTCTATATAAGGTCCCACAGTTGACAGTGCATGTCAGAGCAAAAACCAAGACAGGTCGAAGGAATTGTCCATAGAGCTCCGAGACAGGATTTTATCAGATCTGGGGAAGTGTACCAACAAATTTCTGCAGCATTGAAGGTCCCCAAGAACACAGTGGCCTTCATCATTCTTAAATGGAAGAAMTTTGGAACCACCAAGACTCTTCCGAGAGTTGGCCGCCTGGCCAAACTGAGCAATCGGGGGAGAAGGGCAATCAGACCTTTATGGTAGAGTGGCCAGACGGAAGCCACTCCTCAGTAAAAGGCACATGACTTGGAGTTGCCAAAAGGCACCTAACGGACTCTCAGACCATGAGAAACAAGATTCTCTGGTCTGATGAAACCAAGATTGAACTATTTGGCCTGAATGCCAAGCATCAGATCTGGAGGAAAACAGGCAACTCTCGTCAGCTGGCCAATACCATCCCTACAGTGAAGCATGGTGGTGGCAGCATCAGGGACTGGGAGACTAGTCAGGATCGAGGGAAAGATGAACGGAGCTAAGTATAGAGAGATCCTTGATGAAAACCTGCTCCAGATCGCTCAGGACCTCACTGGGGCGAAGGTGAACCTTCCAACAGGACAACGACCCTATGCACACAGCCAAGATAATGCAGGAGTGGCTTCAGGACAAGTCTCTGAATGTCCTCGAGTGGCCTAGCCAAAGCCCGGACTTGAACCCGATCGAACTTCTTTGGAGAGACCTGATAATATCTTTGCAGCGAGAGGATCAACCGAAAAMAATGAAAAAACAATTTCATCCATTTTAGAATAAGGCTGTAACAAAATATGTGAAAAGTGAAGGGATGGGAATACTTTCCTAGTGTGTGAGTGGATCTGTGCAGCGTCCCTCAGAACCAACGCTTCTTAGAGCGTAGGACATAGTTTACTTAGAGGTTAGTTAGTTGTAGTCTAAGGTTGTCCACACAGGTTCTCTCACTCTGCTCATCTCCTGCTGGGTCTGCCCCAGACTAATCACAGCCACCACCCACATTGCTATTTGCCAAATTATCATCCTACCCGACTTGACCTGCAGGACTTTTTTCCACATTTAACATTCAAAAAAACATACTCACACCTTTGCTGTGGTTTTGATGGCAGCAGCCTTAAAAAATGGAATCCAGCCAGAGTGGGGAGATCTAACAATTAACATTTTTAGTCACCCACAAGCTATATTCAGAATGACTGCCAGGGTTAGAATGGTTAATGAATTAGACTAGCTAAATCATCTTAACTGGAACAACCATTTCAGCAACGGGTGCAGTAAGTCAACTGATTGGATTAGTTTTAAAAAATGTATCTTATTCCTCTTTGTGTAGCATAAGATACATTAATGTACATACAAAAGCCCAGATATTGAAGCAAACAATTTTGAAAAATCTAACTACAATAGAGCATGTTGGGAAATATGATAATGATGGGRGTGGTTTTGCAGACCAGCATGGAACAGCTTGGTCACCAGCATTCCAGCATCACCAGCATAAATGGATCACCAGCATCACTAGCTTGACCAGATCGTCAGCCTGCCTAACCAGCTAGACCATGCTGGTCAGACCAGCTTGACCAGCAATCAGACCAGCACTGACCAACTTTGACCAGCATGCAATTTAGGCTGATCTGTACTAGTTTTTTCAGCAGGGAACTACAACCACTACTTTATCTCCTCACCCTGTTAGGGCACACTCATGTCTTGGTCACTTCAAATACTTTATATCAACCTTGCACGCTTCGTTTCAGTGGGGAAAATGTTAGAGCTTTACATGTACGCTACTAGAGTACCTGACTGTTGTATTACAGGTTGCTTTCATGTAACTTGGTTAACTTGTGTGCTTGTGTCATTAAAGGCAGTGCCCATTGTTAATATGCCATAAGTGTGTGAATAAGACTAAAACATAAACACAGATTGAAAATATATACTAAACTAAAATATAAACGCAACATGTAAAGTGTTGGTGAGCTGAAATAAAAGTTCCCAGAAATGTTCCACATGCACAAATAGCTTATTTCTCAAAAATGTTGTYCACAAATTTGTTTACATCCCTGTTAGTGAGCATTTATACTTTGCCACGATAATCCATCCACCTGACAGGTGTGGCATATCAAGAAGCTGATTAAACAACATGCTCATTACACACGTCCACCTTGTGCTGGGGACAATAAAAGGRCACTCTAAAATGTGCAGTTTTGTCACACAAAACATATCCACAGATGTCTCAAGTTTGGAGGTAGCGTGCAATTGCCATGCTGACTTCAGGAATGCCCACCAGAGCTGTTGCCAGAGAATTGCGTGTTCATTTTTCTGACTATAAGCCGCCTCAAATGTCATTTTAGAGAATTTGGCAGTACGTCCAACCGGCCTCACAACTGCAGACCATGTGTAACCATGCCAGCCCAGGACCTCCACATCTGGGATCGTCTGACCAACTTTGTCGCAAGGATCTGTACACAATTCTTGGAAGCTGAAAATGGCACAGTTCTTCCCTGGCCTGCATACTCACCAGACATGTCACCCATTGAGCATGCTCTGGATTGACATGTACGACAGAGTGTTCCAGTTACCGCCAATATCCAGCAACTTCGCGCATCCATTGAAGAGGAGTGGGACAACAGGCCACAATCAACAGCCTGATCAACTCAATGCGAAGGAGATGTGTCGAGGTACATGAGGCAAATGGTGGTCATTCCAGATACTGGCTGGTTTTGTGATCTACGCCCCTTCCTTTTTTTAAGGTATCTGCGACCAAGASATGCATACCCTATCTGTATTCCCAGTCMTGAAATCCATAGATTAGGGCCTAATGATTTTCTTTKAATTGACTGATTTCCTTATATGAACTGTAAGTCAGAACAAGCTTAGAAATTGTCACATGTTGCGTTTAGTCATGTTGGCCATATTGGATTCATAATAAAATGTATTTACACCAAAACAGTCTATGGGCATGAGTGTTGTATATAAATCTGCGAAAATGTATATAATTTACAAAAATCATATTTCCAGGTTATTTAACCTCCATCCAATGGTATTATGGCAGTCTTTTGGGATTTTGGATGCCATATTGGATTTGAGGCAAAATCCAGGGTGACCCCAACAATAATCTATTGTGTCTTCCTCACTTAATTGCAAGAATAGGGGCTTTGGAGCCCAAAACATTTAATTTCGATGTCTGAGCCCAATTGTTTTCTTTAGAGACGATTTACTGTAGCCACAACATTAAAAAAAAAAGTAATTACATCTATTTTTGTCAGGCAGGGCCACGCAGCACAGAATGAGAGCGAAATAGATTTAGAAAGTTCTGTTATTCAGCTACCAAAAAGTCAAGCTTACATTCATCATAAATATCCATTATATTTCCGCCTATTGTATCTCTGTGTCTACAGGTCTGTATTTCCAAAGAAGCATGCTGCAGACAACCCTTGTATTCCAAATTTGAGCAATATCAGAGCTTGCAATATTGTATTACATACTGTAAGCTTATGTGGCACATCCCCCCTCCTACCAGGCATTATTCTGCACTTTTGAGTTTAGGGGGTGTCACACAATATCTATCAATTTAACCACCTTTGCAGTAAAATATATTTACACAACCATCCATTTAATAGATGAGAGACATTTATAGATTTGAAAAAACATGCTTGTGTTTTGTTATATCTCAGGTAGAGGTATCTAAAAACAACTGGAGCCTTGCAACCACCTATTGCTTGAAGTGTGCATTTTGAATGATTGTTTTCAACCCAGGTCTGTGAGTATCAGTTTCTCTCCCTGCAAATCAAGTCTATGAATTTTAAAATGATATTATCTGAAAGAAATCACCAATGTCCTCAAATTAAGGTATACAGATATTTGATTGAGGTGTGTATTGATTGCTATTACTTGCTTTTTAACTCAGGTCTCAGCACTGAGGGGAATGCTTCCACCAGAGGGTTCTGGTCCTAACCCTAACCACTGGGCCCTCTCAGAGTTATTGGGCCAGCGGAGGCTTGTGGTGTTGGGGGTGCTAGTAGCATGGATGGTCCTCTTCCACCTCCTGGTYAACGTGTGGCTCCTCTGTCTCTTCACCAGCCTGCTGGTGGTCCTGGGTGGCTGGCTYGGGTCCCGCGCTGCCCTGGATGCCAACAGCTTGCTACACCTGGAGCACTTCGTCCCCCTGGGTAGATCACAGCCGGCCCTCCACWCGCCTGAGAGCGAATGGAGGCTGGACCACGAGATCCACAGCGCTGTGCATAAAGCCATCCGAGACTTTGTGTCGTCCTGGTACCACACCATGCTGACCGAGGAGGAGGGGCTGGGGGAGTTTGAGCACATTATGCGSGACGCCATGTTGGATTCAGTGATGGAGCTGAAGGAGAGGGCTCGGTGCGTGGACAGGAGAGCGCTGGTCCAGAGGACCTTGGAGCTGTGTGGCTGCCACCTGCAGAGCTATATGACAGCCAGGGAGATGATGACGCAGGCAGAGGCACGGCTGGGGATGCAGGACAGAGACCGCTCCAGCACCCCCAGCCTGTGGGAGTTGTATAGCCAGGCAGATGCCCCCCACCCAGCCTTGGCTAGTCCAGCCACGGAGCTCAGCTATTCCCGGGCCGTAGTGGACCTCCTAATGCAAGTCCTGGTCCCGTTCCCTCACCTGGAGACCAGGACAGGGAGATACATGGTGGGGGAGTTGATCACCTGTAACGTCCTCCTCCCACTGGTCAGTAGGGTGTCCGATCCTGACTGGCTCAATCTCACCATTGTGGACTTGTTCACCAAAGCCAAAGAATCACCGGATGAGTCCCTCGATGAGCTCCCTGATACTCTAGTCCAGCTGCACAGGAGTCAGACCCAGCAGGAGCTCTGGACTCGGAGCCGTTCTACCTCCTGGCTCCAGACTCCGAGAGACCAGAACGAGTCCAGCAACAGCCCCACTCCTCCCAAGCCAGCCACTCCAGACTCCCTGGAATCCATGGAGTCCTACCATACGGCAGTGCCAGATCTGAAGGAGGAAACACGGCAGTACTGTGGGGCGATCCTGCCAATGCCATGCATTGGTTCATCGATCAAAATAAACAGTTGTCATGTGTCTATGGATCTGCTGAGGTCCTGCAGCGGTGGCAGCCGCCTGTATCAGGGTGTGGACTCGGACCTGGAGTCCCCATCGACAGAATCCAATCAGCTCTCTGTGGAGTCCCTAGACCAGATGGACTCAGAGGAGGACCAGACAGACAGCTTCTGTGACTGTACCTCCCCTACCAACTTCTGCAGTGTGTTTGAAGACGAGCCGCCTGGATGCTTCGGCAACTTGAAGGTCCTGGGACCCAAGGTTTGTTTGTTTGCTTGTTAGTTAGTTTATTGGTCTTTCAGCATTCCTACATTTTCTTAAACAGTTATTTAAATTGTATATAAGTATAAAACAATACAAAGTATTGATGTAGAATAAATAAGGTTACAAATTGCTATGAATGGCTTTGCTAAAATCTTGAGATGCAGGTGTCCGATCAGCCCCATTGGCCAGCGGGCATGGCGGAGGAGCTGCACCCACGCTGCCCTGTCCCTCCGGGGAGGCTGTGTCTGACCCCCTTCAGCTTCGAACCCCTCAGCAGCCCAGATGGACCCGTCCTTATCCAGAACCTGAGAATCACTGGTGCTGTGACAGCCAAGGAGCATCGCAGCACCGGCTCACACCCCTATACTCTGTACACCGTAAAGGTAAGACATTATGTCTAACACAGTGTAAAACCAGGTTAGATATAAATCCCCCTAAAGAGGGGACTAGCGTGGTTCTGGTACCGGCTCTGACCGACATTTCTGCATATAAATCGATCTGTGGAAACAGTAAATCGAAATGGCTTGCATTCAGCGATAGCCCTAGCTGTCACGGGAGAGGCTAGTTCAGTCAGTTGTCGTAATGAGCCCTCCCCAGCTAGCTAGTTAACGTTAATTATTGTGGCTAGAAACTTCGGTGAGGATTTGAAACTTTCCTGTCTAAGTTGGGATTTGGGAGTTTAGAATCATTCGTTTTTCAGCGGAGTAAAACAAAGAAAATGTAGACGTTAATAATACCGTAGTTGTACTAGAATACATTTAGCTGTCACCCTGTCCTACTATATTGGCTACACTATCTAGCTACTGTACTTCCCTCTCCTACTGTGCCCTGTGTTGTGTTTCCGGCTTGCAGCACTAACTTTCCCCGTTGAGCTGTATCACGATGACATTCAGACGGTTACTTACTACCAATATTACAAGTTAGTTTTAGTGTAGGCTACTCYAAATACTGTATTCGGATGGAACCAATTGGCTACTGCCAGCGACGTGATACAGCTGCCCAGTGGGAAGGAGCTCGATACAACACCGTTACACACCGGTTATTCACACCGGCTTGCCGTTACGTTAGCTAATTGGCATGTAACGGTGAAATCCAAATGGTGATCAATCAATACTACAAGTTTTTTCTCCCTCGCCCATCGGAATAAAAATCACTTTCATTTACAAGTTCCAATAGTCTTGAATGAGTTCCCACATATGCTGAGTACTTGTTAGTGCTCACACCTACTCATTCAAACCCTTGAATGAGTAGGTGTGTCCAAACTTTTGACTGGTACTGTATACATAGAAAACACAGAAAAATCACGTTTTTGAGTGCACTGGATCTTTAACAAAAGAAAACAAACAAGTTTGCTTTACAGAACATTTCTTGCAATTCTACARGTTTTATCATGGGGTGGGGAGACATTGTTGCAGTTTTAAAGCTAATTTCCTGCAATTCTACACTTTTTGTCATGACTTATGATATCTGAATGAGAGTGACTAACAAAATCAATGGGGCCCCCTGGAGGTCAGGGCCCCTGGGCACGTGCACAGTGTGCCCAGTCAGTAAATTACCATCATTACTACAAGTTTAGATAGGTGGCTAGATTAATTTAGCGATCTTAAATGTTTTTACTGACATGGGCTAATTGAGTGACTGTCAGTAGATGACATATTGCCCCTGGTGTATTCTATTATTCTAACWCTCAACAGTAAATTGAGCTAACTGAGTTCCTAATTTTTCAAAGAATAATAATAATTKATGTKTTTTTATTCTGAGTAATTACAGTGGTCCGGACCTCGGTGTCCTCATATGTAGTTACGACCCTATGTAGTTACGTTACCCCATATGAAGTTGGCATTTAAAATGGTTACGGTTAGGGTTGGGGTTGGGGTTGGGGTTAGGTCATGGTTATGGTTAAGGTTAGGGTTGGGATTTAGGGTTGGAACGTCCCAAGGATTCCGGATAGCATTGACTACAAAATCAATGCTAGCCTCTTAAAGGGGCAGTAGCCTACATTAGATGTTAAAGTTTCAATGGCGAAGGTGCATAAAAATGGAG
The DNA here is from genome assembly GCF_002910315.2 of Salvelinus sp. IW2-2015. Lineage (NCBI taxonomy): Eukaryota > Metazoa > Chordata > Actinopteri > Salmoniformes > Salmonidae > Salvelinus > Salvelinus sp. IW2-2015. Next base: position 7,634,542 of record NC_036847.1, read on the forward strand.
GACGGCCCCCATGTACTTACCAGAAACACCTCATTTGCTAAGTTCGCCATATTGTACAGTGCTCTCTGTTACTCTTTTTTGGATTGGCATTAGCACAGTATACATTATCCCAATTCTAGCTCCAAGACGGCGGCAATTTGAAAAAACGAAAAAGTAGATTGTGCTGATATATAGTCACATTGAACTATGTCGCGTGTGGATAGTGCTCAAACTAATACTTCATACAGTGCATTTGGAAAGTATTCAGACCCCTCGACTTTTACCACATTTTGTTACGTTACAGCATTATTCTAAAATGCCACTCAAGGACATTCAGAGACTTGTCCCGAAGCCACTCCTGCGGTGTCTTGGCTGTGTGCTTAGGGTTGTTGTCCTGTTGAGAACCTGCTCCAGAACGCTCAGGACTTCATCAAGGATCTCTCTGTACTTTGCTCCGTTCTTCTTTCCCTCGATCCTGACTAGTCTCCRAGTCCCTGCCTCTGAAAAAATCCCCACAACATGATGCTGCTACCACCATGCTTCACCGTAGGGATGGTTCCAGGTTTCCTCCAAACGTGACGCTTGGAATTCAGGCCATAGAGTTCAATCTTGGTTTCATCAGACCAGAGWATCTTGTTTCTTTAGGTGTCTTTTAGTACTTTAGGTGCCTTTTTGGCAAACTCCAAGCGGGCTGTCATGTGCCTTTTACTGAGGAGTTGCTTCCGTCTGGCCACTCTACCGTAAAGGCCTGATTGGTGGAGTGCTGCAGAGATGGTTGTCCTTCTGGAAGGTTCTTCCATCTCATCAGAGGAACTCTGGAGCTCTGTCAGAGTGACCATTGGGTTCTTTGTCACCTCCCTGACCAAGGCCCCTCTCCCCTGATTGTTCAGTTTTGCCAGGTGGCCTGCTCTAGGAAGAGTCTTGGTGGTTCCAAACTTCTTCCATTTAAGAATAATGGAGGCCACTGTGTTCTTGGGGACCTTCAATGCTGCAGAAATATTTTGGTATCCTTCCCGAGATCTGTGCCTCAACACAAACCTGTCTCGTAGCTCTACAGACAATTTCTTTGACCTCGTGGCTTGGTTTTTGCTATGACATGCACTGTCAACTGTGGGACCTTATATAGACAGGTGTGTGCCTTTCCAAAGCATGTCAATCGAATTTACCACAGGTGGACTCCAATCAAGTTGTGGAAACATCTCAAAGATGATCAATGGAAACAGGATGCACAAGAGCTCAATTTTGAGTCTCATAGCAAAGGGTTTGAATACTTATGTAAGTAAGGTATTTCTGTTCCAAAAAAAGTGTGCGCTTTGTCATTATGGGTTATTGTGTGTAGATTGATGAAGAATATTTAAAAAAAAATACATTTTAGAATAAGGTTGTAATGTATCAAAATGACGAAAAAGTCAAGGGGTCTGAATACTTTCCAAATCCACTGTATCTGAATTCCTCCCTTTTTATGCACCTTTTAGATCACAGCATTATTTAATCTGCAGTATTCTTCTGCAATTTATTCTGTTACCAATAATATTTACATATTAATATTATCTTATGATTATAATTAGTATGTCTCATCTTTTAACTAAATTCTGTCTATTAGCTTCCAAAATGTAATTATCTAGCTGTCTGATAACACGATCTAATGGAATGGCTTGTCCTGCACTTTGTAKAAATCCAGAGTGCATTGAGTGAATACTGGAAAAAGATCTTGGTTCCTTTCTGAACATAGCAATGTGAATGCAAAGAGGACTCACACCACAAAATAGGTGACATGAACTGGCAAAAGAGTTCAAAGTCAAGGGAAGTGTGAATACTGCCCTGACGTATTTAGCTTTTTATTACCCCAGAGTTCACTTTAAAGAGGACTGAGATCGGTTCTTTTAAAGAGGACTATATGTGGAAACACCCGTAGATCCCAGAGGAGCAGGAGAGAGTGGTTTTATCGCTCTAGCTAGCACATTCACAGATCGATTTTTTATTGCCAACCTTTTCAATGTAATCTTAAAATAATTAATAGATTTTAAACAAAAAACATTTTGGGTTTGTCATAGACAGACAAGATTAATATGAGATGAAAGGTAAGTTCCTAATGAGTTCAGTAAGCCAAGCTAAAGCCCTGTCTGATGTTTAGAAGGGTGAGGGCAGAAGTTTTCATCAAGAGAAGCCTTTAGAAAATGCAAATGTTCTCGAACACTAAACATACAAATATGTATTTTGCAGTTATAAGGAAGGTGAAATCTTAGTAGTTTTATAATTTGATTATACTATATTTAGAAAGCATATAAGTCATTTCAAAGCTTATTCATACAGTGTTGAATAAGAAATACATCAAATATTTCATATTTTCACATTTTTATCATAGTTGTACTGTGTACTTGAGTGTGTGTCTCAAAATTGACTACACTTCAGCAATTATTTTTTTTTATACCAGAAAGTTGGGATTTTAATCATTCTGGCAATATAAGCATTACTAGGTTTTGTTTATGGCCCTCTCATGATAAATACATCTATTTAGTCGGAAATATACATTTTGACATGACATTTAACAGGTCAGTGCTTGAATGCTTACGCAGTCATGGTCTCTAGAGGCAGGGATAAAAACAATGTAACACATAGACCTGTGACTCTTTTTATCATAAGATACAATGCTAGACAAATCACTTGTGACAGTACCGGACATTAGTGTACACTTCCTTACCTTTTTAATACCTTTTCATATCGATCTTGAAATGTGAACATTGGACTAGTCTTATTAAACTTTCCCAGTCAATCTGTAACCGTTGTTGTTCCCCAGTATGAGACAGTGGTTGACTCAGAGAGCCTAGGTACTCTACAACCTGTAGCCTATCACACTGTGAACCGGCGCTACAGCGAGTTCCTCCACCTGCAGACACGCCTGGAGGAGAAGCCTGACCTCAAGAAGATGATTAAGAGTAAGAAGTCCAATTCTATATATTTTTTAAGTCTTTTGTATGTTTTCTGGCTGGAGAGAGATTTTGGTGAACGGTACGAGAGAGTGCTGAAAGAGCAGTAGACCAGATTCAAACCCAAGCTGGCAGCTGTACATTATATTCAGTCAAAACAAATCATTTATAGCGTAGATGAAGTCTTACATGTGCTGTATGGATATTTTATTCTCACCAAAGGGTGTTTGTATCTTTTCCATTTCAGATGTCAAGGGACCCAAGAAGATTTTCCCTGATCTTCCATTTGGAAACGCAGATATTGACAAGGTGGAAGTTCGAAAAGGACAGCTGGATACCTTTCTTAAAGTAGGATTTGTATTGTTTATCTAACAAGGTGAATCATTTCCTGATTTGTATGTTTTTGAAATGTGACTGTTGCATTGTGTCTGATCACTCCGCTTTGTTTTCCTCCAGCAACTGTGTACCATCCCTGAGACGGCCAACAGCGACGAGATGCAGGAGTTCCTGGCTCTTCACACAGACGCCAGCACAGCCTTCGAGAAGAAACCATTTGTTATGTCCAGGATTGATAAGGTGACTTAGCGTTTTCAGTGTCACAACTGTCGCGGTTATGAAATAAAAACAGTGCATGATCACTTGACCTAAAAACATGAAAAGGGAGAGGTGAGAGATGATAGAATATGTGGTTTCTGGTGACCTGTTTTTTCGGGAAGCTAACCTTGGTGCTGTTTGTGTGCTGTGTCCTCCTGGGCCTGGTTATTGGCGTTTACTGTAGATGATGGCAAATGCTGTAGACACTCTGAAGACAGCATTCCCTCGTGCTGAGGATGACCTGGATGTAGAGCCTGCTGATGCGAGGAATGCCCCAGAAGGAAGGAAGAGGTGGGAGTCTTTTTTTTCTCCATCTCTCACTCACTCACTCTGTACTCCCTCTCTCTCTTCCCCCTCTCTGAGTCTTTTCACTCACTCACTCACTCACTCACTCACTCACTCACTCACTCACTCACTCACTCACTCACTCACTCACTCACTCAGTTCTCACTCAGTTCTCACTCTCTCTCTCTTCCCCCTCTCTGTGTCTTCTTTCTCTAAATGTCACATATGTACGGCCTGGCCAAAGCTTTTCACTATCATGTCTCTCTTGAAATACTCATTAAAACACCTGTAAACCACTCGCTGTAGTTTTCAATTCACATATGAAATTGAAAGCTGCTTTAGGAAAAAAATGTGTTCTTCGTAACTGCTTATATGACATTAAAGTCAAACTATCTAGTTTTGTGTAATGTGGTTGTTAATTGTTGCTTGTTGTGTCAGGTCTGTCCGGCTGAGGTTCTCCAGTAAAGTCGCCCCTACTCTCAATATACCTGAAATCCAGCCCAAAGTCATATACTGCTTCAATGAAGGGAGCACTGTAAGTTAACCATGGAAGTTTCATATCAATGATTATCAATGAATAATCATTTAATATTAATGTCATCTAACTGTCTGTTTGAGTGCACTCACTCACTCAACCCGCCCATCCATCCATCCATTAATTCACTCATTCATTCCTGTGCCCTGGTCTGTTTCTGCAGGTGTTCCATGGCCTGTCCCTGTCTGGTCTGGAGGGCTTTATAAAGGACCAGGAGGCTCTGCTCTATGCTCCCCAGGAGAAGGAGGCTGACGAGAGGAGGTTCAGCGTGCTACCTGGCAAAGACAGGAAGGGAGGTGGGGGTCGGGAGAGAAAACCTCGGGGGACAGGTACACTTTTTCTAACGTCTACACGGGCTTGCGTTATCAACCTATTATTCTCTGACATGAAGGACCGTCATACAGTTGACTGAATATCTAAGGACCGTCTCAGTGCAAAAACAGACATTATTATTATAATTATAAACTTTCCAAATGAGATCATCTATGAGCATGCTCCACTCAGTAATGGCCAGCGGGTGGTAGTAACCTTGCACAGCCTCTGTAGGCCAGAACCACACCACTGTTTTGAGGAAACGGTGTTGACTATCTGTCTGAGGCTATCTGGCTCTGTTTGCCTTTCTGTTATTCGTGTTCCAGAATCATCTCCCAGTATTTGTATCTTCGTCAAGTTCAGGTTTTGTATTCTGTTGCGTGCGTGCGTGCTTATATGTGTGAATCTGACTGTGATGTGTGTTCGTGCAGACACGGCCGTGGCAGACGTAGCTCTGAGCATCCTGTGTCTGCTGATGAAGGACCAGTGGAGCTGGCTGTGCACTGAGAACATACAGAAGACCATCAGACTGCTGTTTGGCACCTTCATTGAGAGGTATCACACCATATCATACCGTCATCTTCATAGACTAGAACAGGGAAGCAGACCATACCACTCCCTCGTCATAGACTAGAACAGGGAAGCAGACCATACCACTCCCTCATCATAGACTAGAACAGGGAAGCAGACCATACCACTCCCTCATCATAGACTAGAACAGGGAAGCAGACCATACCACTTCCTCATCATAGAGTAGAAACAGGAAGCAGACCATACCACTACTCATCATAGCACTAGAACAGGGAAGCAGACCATACCACCTTCTCATCATAGACTAAGAACAGGAAAGCAGACCATACCACTTCCTCATCATAGACTAGAACAGGGAAGCAGACCATACCATTCCTCATCAGAACTAGAACGGAAAGCAGACCATACCACTTCCCATCATAGACTAGAACAGGGAAGCAGACCATACACTTCCTCACATAGACTAGAACAGGGAAGCAGACCATACCACTCCTCATCATAGACTAGAACAGGGAAGCAGACCATAACCATTTCCTCATCATAGACTAGAACAGGAAGCAGACCATACCACTTCCTCATCATAGACTAAACAGGGAAGCAGACCATACCACTTCTCATCATAGACTAGAACAGGGAAGCAAGACATACCACTCCTCATCATAGACTAGATACAGGGAAGCAGACCATACACTTCCTCATCATAGACTAGAACAGGGAAGCAGACCATACCACTTCCTCATCATAGACTAGAACAGGGAAGCAGACCATACCACTCCCTCATCATAGACTAGAACATAGACTTCAACAGTAAAGAACAGTTGGTCCTTCATACTCATCTTTTATATTGCGCGTGGCCCTTTGCTCCACTAGCAGCTAGAAGAAACAAATCACTCATCTTGTACATATGGGGTTGTCAGTCAGTTTGCTTAGTAATTCAGGGCACTTCAACCCATTGCATCTTCTGTCACAGAATCAACTTTACACTGTCAGGAGCAAGACTTCCCTAGTCAGATGTGGTACCTCATACTTCATATGACCCCTGTAATAAGTACACATTTTGGTTAGATTGTGGCAAGAACACTATTTGATCCATACAGTCATTTAGGTTAGCTAGTTAGCTAGGACAGTGGTTTTCAACTTACTCTTGAAAGTATGAATAGTAGAAGGCATAAAGTGCCATTTCTAAATTGGGAAGTGTATCGTCAGTTTTCCTCTTGTCATGTCAGTCATTGCATACCTTAGAGGAGTGGTTCCCAAACTGGGGGGTGCAGGGGGAGGGGCGCGGGTCAGTTTTTTAGCTAGGTTTGTTAGCCCATAGATTTTGGTGTAATTGTTTGAGTCACTCAATTATCACATGAATACACATTAGAAATGGCTAAATGTATAGAACTGCAACAACAAAAAATGCTTTAAACCTGCAAAATGTTCTCTCCACAAACAAGAGGGGTGTGAACAGCTTAATAGACATAGAAATAGATGTGGCGCGCGTAGGCGCGGGATGTTCCCCAATGCTGGAAGGGGGACCTGAGTGAACGGGAACCCCTGGGCTAGGAGATGGGTGTAGTGTGGGGAGGGTTCCTACCGCTCTGTGGATCTTGACAGGTCTTCAGCAGAACATCCAGACATTTTGTTCTCTTTGTATTTCCAGGAATGGTTTGCTGAGGTATTAAGTAAGAGGGTTTTTCATCAGTCGAATAATGATTGATATAAGTGTCCTAGTTTCGCTCCAAAAACACATTTTTTGTAATATGGATTTGATTAATAATTTCAAAAGGCTGTTCATTCAGAAAGGGATTATTTTTCTCTATAACTTGGCTATGTTAAATGCTGTTATGAAATACCATTTCCTTTCATGTCTGGAGGGGAAAAAACCTGTATTGACTGTTGAGATTAGTTTAGTAGACCGTCAGTCTTAGTATTCAGGCCTGTTCACTGTTCATAGAACTGTTCATTGTTTAGTAGAATTTTTTATTTTTTTTACCTTTATTTAACTAGGCAAGTCAGTTAAGAACAAATTCTTATTTTCAATGACGGCCTAGGAACAGTGGGTTAACTGCCTGTTCAGGGGCAGAACGACAGATTTGTACCTTGTCAGCTCGGGGATTTGAACTTGCAACCTTTCGATTACTAGTCCAACGCTCTAACCACTAGTCTACCCTGCCTAGTTTAGTAGAATAATTATACAAAAATGATGTTGTGCTTTAACCTGTCTGGGGTACGTAGGAGAACAGAAAATCTGTTGCTATGGCCAGTAATTGGTAGTAGTATAGTTGATGACGGAGCTTAAAAGGCCCAGTGCAGTGAAAATGTCGATTTTTCTGGGTTTTATATATATTTTCTCAATATGTGGTTAGAATAAATCTCTGAAATTGTCAAAATTATGATGGTTGCCCTTTTAGTGTAAGAGGCTGAAATTTCAGCCTGCTTTGATGGGATGGAGCTTTGGCCTAAAATGTGTTAACAGACCAATAAGAAAGACAGTTCAAAAGTTCTCTGCCATTAACAGCTTGTTTTCAGTTTTCCCCTCCCCACTCAGACCACTTCCAGACAGTTCTAGCAAAAGTCTTGCTTGAGAAATTGCACTTTGCTAAGAAGCTATTTGTTTATTATTATTACCATTTTAATTGAAAAGAGTAAGGTACTTAATTGTTACCCAGAAAGGATTTGATATTGAGATACAAATGGCTGCATTGGACCTTAAAAAAGCCTTGAGTGTAGCTAACTTCTGTCTATAAAATGATGTCTGGGCAGTGATCTGGATTGGTGCTCTACTTTACCCAGCTCTGCCCAGTGGTTGGTTGGGATTGGACCAGACCTGGGTTTAAATACTATTTGAAATCATTCAAATACTGTACATWAAAAAAAAGAATGTTGCCTAGTGGCAGGTGGGCAGGGTTTGGACTTTTAGGACTATTCTATTGGTTCCATTGTGCCAGATAAGCTCAATCAAGGACAGAGAAAGTATTTTAAATTATTTAAAATATTATTTGAACTCCGGTCTGGTTGGATGAGATGGGACTGGCTCATGAAGTGTGTCTACTTCCAGCTCTGCTCTGCACTCCTTTAAATGAATGACCACATTGTGTCAGTCATTTCTGTAATGCACTTTGGCAGGAGGGAAGAACAATATCAGCACCATGGATGTGAGACAAGAGTTATTGACAGATAGATCTGATCATGTACACAGCTACAAGTGCAACATTGAGTCACATTCCTAGGATAATCTGTCATTAGATGCGTTTTGTAGCCATTCAAGTAAGCACAGACAGACAGGCTCTGCCTTTATCAGACAAAGGCTCTGCATGTACCCAAATATGGACTTGTCTTCATGACCTTTCTTTAAATGAAGTATTACTTGTCGTATTGTTTTTGTCCAATCCTTGTTCACTTTTGAGTTTATATCTAGATTCATCTGAACTAAGAGCACTTGTATTGCAGCGTTCTGTGTTTGCAATAGATTCAACTCTTATAACAAGCAAGACAGTTGATCAATGGTTCCACGACAAAACGGTGAAAAAATGAAACGCTCTAATCTAGACACCCGTATGCCATGTAGTTATTGTATAGCCATTTTGCAAGAATCGCAGTAATCCTTGGCCATATCTTTCCTGTGAATTTACTATCTCAGCATCCAGCGATTGACGTCGAAGTCTGGGGAACTGGATGTTGTCAGTGATATGGAAAGAGTATGCACCCAGCCCCCTCCAATAGTCTTTTTAACAAGCCAATACTTTATTTGGCCAGACACACGGAAACAACAGCATGACACGTTAAAAGATTTAGACATGCAGAGGAAGTTGACATGTGAAAACATTTACATAAATATTTGACCTAAAATGACTTGGGAAGACCTTATATTGGAGAGGGATAACATGGCAGTTGATTAGGTCTGTCCACGAAGGTAGTCAGTCAGACTCGATCAGAATGTGGTGGTGCTTTGCTAATTTGAAGATGATAATGATAGGATGAAAGATCTTTCAGGATGAAAGATGCCTAAAACCTTTTCAGTATGACCTCTAACTTGAAATATTTGATTCTGAAACTAATGTAACCCTGAGATGTGAAATGCAGCTCATAGTTCATGTTCATTATTTTATGTAATCCCAGGACCCAGAACCAAATCTCGTGGGCACCCACATTATTGCAGGCAACAAAATGCTTACAGTATGTTTCTAGCTCCAACAGTGCAATTATATCTAGCAATACAATAAAAATACACACATAATCCCCCAAAAAATACATTTCAGGACAAGCAATATCAGAAAGAGCAATAGCAGAGTCCGTAATATAAATATATATAAATGGTGTGTGTATGGACAGTATATGAATAGAAAAGGTCTGTACAGCAGTAGTTATACAGGATGAGCTATGACGAGAATACAGTATGTACATATAAAGTGGGTAAAACAGTATGTAAACATTGTTAAAGTGACCAATGTCTCTCTATACATAGGGCAGCAGTCTCTGAGGTGCTGGGCAGAGTATCGGGCGGTGGCCGGCTCGTGATAGCTGTTCAACACACACACACACACACAAACTAGACAAGTAGACAGGTTGCTACCATTTTAGGTTACAGAACCTCTTCACCATGCCCTCTGTCTGAACTGGGCTGTCAAGCCAGTCAGGTATGGTGGTCAAGGCACAATACCACCATTTGGCCAAATGGTGATGTAGAGAGAGACCGAGAGACAGAGAGAATCAAGAATGCTGACGACACAACAATGGTAGGCCTGATCACCAACAACAACGAGACAGCGTACAGGGAGGAGGTTAGAGCTCTGGAGGAGTGGTGACGGGAAAATAACCTCTCCCTCAACTTAAAAGAAATTAAGGAGCTGATCATGAACTACACTAGACAGCAGAGAGAGCATGCCCCTATCCACATCGGTGGGGTCGCAGTGGAGAGGGTCAAAAGCTTCAAATTCTTTGATGTGCACATCACCAAGGACATGAAATGGTCCCACCACACTGACACCGTGTTGAACAAGGCACAACAGCACCTCTTCAACCTCAGGAGGCAGAAGAAATTTGGCATAGCCCTTAAGACCCTCACGAACTTCTACAGATGCACCATCGGGAGCATTCTGTTAGGCTGCATCACCGCCTGGTATGGTAACCAAAACCGCATGGCTCTCCAGAGGGAGGTGCAGTCAGCCCAACGCATCACCGAGGGCACAATGCCTGCAGTATGGTCCTGTCTTGTTGACTACTTTTGGGCAGTTGTCCTTTGTTAGCAGCAACGAGCCCGTTTCTCAGTAAGTGAGTGATTCCTGAATGGCGTCCACATTTTAATCAGCTCGTGGAAGGTTCCTGTGTCCCAGGCAGCCCAGGCTTGGAGAATCAGTATGCTGACGGAAGAGCTGAGGCCTGTTAGCTCGGCCAGAAGCTACACTATGACTGGGTCTGAAATTGCACCTTATTCCCCAAAGGGCCCTTGTCAAAAATAGTGAACTATGTAGGTCGTAGTGAATAGGGTGCCATTTCGGATATAGCCTATTTCTACCTTGGCTGGAAGCAGGAAGCCAGTGATTGTTCATAGCAGCTGTACCTAAAACTGTCTGGTCAGCTTGCTGATGAACAAAATGGCTTTTGGAAAGCCAGGGCGTGTATAGACCATATCTATACTGTCTCCACAGTGATCCTGGCTAGAATTCAAGAGAGAGAGACAACTTTTGCCTGTTTTATTGGTTTTCAGAAGGCTTTTAATTGGGTGAATAGAGACCTTCTTGCTTTTAGACTCATTAAAATGGGAATTAACGGAAGATTCTATGATACCATCAAAGCTCTTTATCGGCCTTCAGTTGCCTGTGTTTAGGTCAATGACCTCAGGACTGGCGGGTCTCCAACCCCTTACGGTGTAAAACAGGGAGACGTACTCTCGCCCACTTATTTCCCACTACATGTTAATGATTTAGCCCTACAAATCAAACATGCTAAACTTGGTGTTAAAGTTGCGGATATATTCCTGGGATCTTGTTGTATATGCTGATGAAGTAGTTCTCCTTACCGGGACCGAAGATGACCCCCAGAATATGTTGAATATTGTTAGTTTATGGTGTGCTAACTGGAGACTAGCGATAAATCAGGAGAGGACCCAGATTGTTAATTTCAGAAAGAAGGGCGTGCAGCGAAGTGCACATAACRTTTGTTTTGGTACAACCCCATTATTCTACACTGGGCTCTATAAATACCTTGGTTTCACTCTGGATGAGCACATGACCTTTGAAGATGGCATCAGATCACAGGCAGATTCTGCAGGCAGAGACTTAGGGTCCGTGCTTATTCTCGGCCGTATACATTTTGTGTGTGTCCAGTGATGGACTATGCTACTGGGGTGTGGGGTTCCAAAGTGGGTACTAATTGTAACAATGTTCAAAACAGAGCAATCCYCTGCTTTCTTGGTGTGCACAAACTGACTCRAAACCTGGCCATCTGTGATAGGGGTTGAGAACCATGTGTGGTTAGGCAAAAAGGTGACATGTTACATCTATGAAACAGACACATAATCCCAAAACAAGGTGGGACCTTACTCATAACTATCTGTGGGCTAGATAATTGTTATCTATTTTTTGTGAAACTGATTTGCAGTATATATCCAGGAACAAATGGCCATGTGGTGTTAACCAAATCAAGGACAAGCCTTTTCTGATCCACAAGGAAAAATGGGCAGTTGATGTTTGGTTTAAACCTAAACTTAGAACGTACACTCTTATCAAAAATAACTACAGCCCTGAACCATATGCTTACCTGATTCTAACAAAAAGTCAGTTTGTGGACAACTCTGATCCAGCACCCTCCCTCTGGCTATTTATACGGGTAGATTTAACAGAGTGTCTGAAGAGGAGAGAATTTGCCTACTATGTGATCTCGGGGAAATCGAAAACTAAATCCATTTAGAGGTTTTATTGRCCTCTGTATGACTGTCTGAAGAAAAAACTATTTGTGATAACCCTGAAGTATTCCGGTTACAGGATGAACAGAGGCTAGAATTTTTTTTCCAGACAGGGCGTGTTTGAGATGGCTGAGTTTTTTCATAATGCCTGGAGGAGAAGGAGAAATGTACTGTTTGTGTAGTGTGGCTRGATGGTCGCTGTACTGGCCATGATTATTGTATGCATTTCATTTGTCAAATGTTATTTTGTTCTGTGGTGMCCCATGTGGGCCTTGCACCAGTAGGTGTATGACACTTAAATAAATTATATCATTCATCAATCAATCAGGTACAGACTACAGTCTGCAGTACCTGCACTGGGATCCATAAAGTTCCTGTCGCAATGTCACTTTCTACCTCTAGGAGGCAGCACACATCTGTAGAAGTATGGCCACAGAACATTGAGGAAGGTTTGGAGTTTCAGAATGAAATGACTTGATATTTAATATTGAATGGCATATAAAGCATTACCCTTGCAATTTCCATTGCTTTTATGTCAGAATCTTATATTCCATGCCTTAGACCTAGTCCTAGCCATATGCTGGCCCTAGCGGTTAAGCGTGTTGGGCCAGTAACCAAAAGGTGTTGGTTCGAGTCCCCGAGCCGACTAGGTGAAAAATCTGTCGGTGCCCTTGAGCAAGTCACTAAACCCTAATTGCTCTGGAAAAGAGTGTCTCCTAAATGACTCAAATGTAAAAATATGACAAAATATTAATATATTTGTTGCACCACTTCACTGGGGTCTGTCACAGGATATGACATCAGAGACCAGGCCATTGCATTTGGGTGTGAGATGAGCAGGTGGTTTAGGTCAGCCATGGGGTTGGGTTGGGTTCATAATGCTGAATGCAGAGCAGAGCAGGGCTCCATTCGATTCACTCTTACATCAGGCCCCTGCGTTATCACTGGTGCAACCCTTAGGTGTCAAAGGGCACTGCACACAAGGGGCTGGCCCACAGGTGGCTTGGAATTTTCAAGGTACTTTCAACAGACGGGATGCCTGGGCTGTGTCTCTCTATCTGCCCAACCCATTCTCGAGTGAGAGGAGTCCGTCCAGTTCATACAAGCCAGAAGCCCGACAATGGGGCTAGATTTCACCTCCAGGCCAGACCAGACACAGTGCTGCTGGGAAAGTCCCGACTGTCCTGGGGATGATGAGCTGCCGAGGTGTGTCTTTTCACACAACCAGTGGGGGGAGAGAGGCAGGGGAGAGATGAGACGGCACAGAGACATTTCCTAGTAGTAGTCATCCTGCAGACTGTCTCAACCACAGAGTCTGTATAGTATTATCAGACAGATGCAATGACAGTAAACACCTTTACCTGTGCAAATAGATGCGCGGAAGGACATTATCATGAAAAGTACCTTTTTGTTTACAAATTGTGTAATTATGAAGACATCACCGAGACATTAACATCTGGTATCTACTTGTAGTCATCCTGGCTGTAGACAGCCTTCCACCCAAAGTAATCTTGGTTAACCCAGAACTAAAGTCTCATGTAATTGGTCAGCTGCTCGATTAAGTTCTGTGTCCATACATGTAAAGAGAAGATATCAAGAAATGCTAGAACAAAGAGTGGAACCGGAATGAGGAGCTCCCCCCTTTCTCTTTGTAAGTTACGGCCCAATGTTCCGTCCCCTTCCGAAATTCGAAAGATGCTAACACCTGCAAAATGATTTGTTCAAATAACCAGAGATGAAAAACGCAAACACCAGAACTACTGCTGCTCTTTTTCTGTGCATCGGTTTACACGCAGAATTTTTCCATGAGAGATTAGAACCACAGCAATTTGAACCACATAGCCGTATTATCAGAGATACAAACTGACTGTAATGTGAACACCTTCACCTGTATGGCCAAATGGATGTGCCCTGTTAAAAGTTGGTGGCAGCTCAGTTGCCACTAGTTTGAATGTTGCTCACTTCATTTTAACAGTTTGTGGAAACACTATGTTGTCATGAAAAGTATTTCTGTGTACAAATTGTGCAATATGTGGTATAAAAAACAGCATCTTAAAGAGAATGGTATTTGTTGCTAGGCAGCATATCCTAACATTATGAAGCATTTCACCATCATCGGAATATTTTAAGGAATCTTTTCTTATCTGAATTATGCTGTTGAAATGAATAGACTACAGCACAAGGGATTCTTGGGGTTCTTATGTTCTATTCAGTTGGCTGATATACAATATATTGGCAGATTTCTTGTAAAATGCGTTATGGGGATATTTATTCTCAGATCGCTATTTGTAAAGAAAGACATCTTAAAAACATGCTTACATGACTGCATCTTCTTAAAGATAAATTAGGTTTTATGTGTCTGGGGACCAGACAGATTCTTTTAATAAATATGATTGGCAACAAGTGACTTATGATAGATCAAAACGCATTAAAACTTGGGGCCTCCAGTTGTGTAGTCCTGTGTTGTTGGCTTGGACATACTGTAGAGCACAGTCATGCAAAGCACTCCTAGCAATCTCATCTGATTCTGGGCAGAAAGCGTGCATGCTCAGACAGATGACAAGAGCAGCACTCATGATTCAGCCCAGCCATCAGATCAATACTGCAGACGAGGGCAAAGGGTCACTGACACGTTATCAATCAGGACAGGATCCTATTCATCGATAAACTGTATAAAAAAGATTCAGAAACTGTAAAAATAGTCCTCCATAAACTTAGTATGGATGGTATAGCCCTCTGTGCTCAGAACATTCTCCTAAAGTGTGCCAGAATTAAGATAATCCAAAGTGTGCCTTTTACCATGCATCACATATTTACACAGGTTTATACAGCCATGGACCAGCAGGCTGTATTGAGTGTGTCATTATGCCCCATTGCAAGCCATGTGCCTATAGACAATCCTTCCATACTACACAGACCACCTGCCATAGAGATACACAGTCATTTAGACACACACGTATGGATTGCCGTAGAGATACACAGTCATTCAAACACACAACATTACATAGTGTACGTACGATGGCCCATATTAGAATGCCATGGGCATTATGTCACTGAGCCTGCTAGCTTTATGTCCCCCTCCCCGTTCAGTGAGAGCGGAGAGAGCGAGAGAGAGTGAGCGGAGATAGGGAGAGAGAGTGAGCGGAGATAGAGAGAGAGAGTGAGCGGAGAAAGCGAGAAAGAGCGAGAGAGAGTGAGCGGAGAGAACGAGAGAGAGTGAGCGGAGAGAACGAGAGAGAGTGAGCGGAGAGCGCGAGAGAGAGTGATCGGAGAGAGAGAGAAGTGATTCGGAGAGAGCGAGAGAAGAGAGTGAGCGGAGAGCAGAGAGATGAGCGGAGATGAGCGAGAGAAAAGATGTGAGAGAGAGTGAGCGGAGAGCGCGAGAGAGAGTGATCGGAAAGAGCGAGAGAGAGAGTGAGCGGAGAGCGTGAGAGAGAGTGATCGGAGAGAGCGAGAGAGAGAGTGAGCGAGAGAGAGTGAGCGGAGAGAGAGCGAGAGCTGTGAAKGATCTGAGAGACAAGGCAAGAAGGGCATTCTATGCCATCAAAAGGAACATAAAATTTGACATACCGATTAGGATCTGGCTAAAAATACTTGAATCAGTTACAGAACCCATTGCCCTTTATAGTTGTGAGGTCTGGGGTCCGCTCACCATCCAAGAATTCACAAAATGGGACAAACACCAAATTGAGATTCTGCATGCAGATTTCTGCAAGAATATCCTCAGTGTACAACGTAAAATACCAAATAATGCATGCAGAGCAGAATTAGGCCGATACCCGCTAAATATCAAAATCCAGAAAAGAGACGTTAAATTCTACAAGCACTTAAAAGGAAGCGATTTCCAAACCTTCCATAACAAAGCCATCACCTACAGAGAGATGAACCTAGAGAAGAGTCCCATAAGCAAGCTAGTCCTGGGGCTCTGATCACAAATACAAACACACTCCACAGAGCCCCAGGACAGCAACACAATTAGACCCCACCAAATCATGAGAAAACAAAAAGATAATTACTTGACACATTGGAAAGAATTATCAAAAAAACTGAGCAAACTAGAATGCTATTTGGGCCTAAACAGAGAGTACACAGAGGGAGGGAGGGAGGGAGAGTTGTCGTCGTCCTCTTCCAGTAGAGCTCAAAGAGCAGCAGGAGGCTGTAGTACTGTGGATAAGAGGCTTGTTTTACAGCCCGAGAGCAGGAAGTCTAAACAGTTTAAACACGTAATTAGATCAACCTAGAACAATACAGACTGGGTTGACGCTAGAGGTCAGATTATATATATATATTTTTAAATAACGTTCCCAAGGTAAACGGACTATTTCTCAGGTCCAGATCGTAGAATATGCATATAATTTACAGATTAGGATAGAAAACACTCCAAAGTTTCCAAAACGGTCAAAATATTGTCTGTGAGTATAACAAAACTGATTCTGCAGGCGAAAACCTGAGGAAATCTAAACCGGAAGTGATTTTTTATTTTTTTAAATCTGTGTTTCCTTGCCCGTCTTTCTTCCATTTAAAGGGATATCAACCAGATTCCTTTTCCAATGGCTTCCTCAGGCTGTGACCAGGCATTAGACATAGTTTCAGGCTTTTATTTTGAAAAATGAGCGAGATATTTCAAAACTAGTCAGGTGTCCTTTGAATAGTTCCTGCGCGCGAGAGGGTTCTCTCTTTTATTGAATAGGTTACGGTCCGGTTTAAATATTATCGATTATGTTTGTTAAAAACAACCTGAGGATTGATTATGAAAAACATTTGACATGTTTCTACGAACATTACGGATACTTTTTGGAATTTTCGTCGAACGGAACAAGGCTTTGGTTTTCTGAACATAACGCGCAACCCAAATGGCGTTTTTTTGTTATAAAAGTAATATTTATCGAACAAAAATAACATTTATTGTGTAACTGGGAGTCTCGTGAGTGCAAACATCTGAAGATTATCAAAGGTAAGCGATTCATTTTATTGCTTTTCTGACCTTCGTGACCATGCTAATTTGGGGCTAGCTGTTGTAGCATTGATTGATACACTCACAAAAGCTTGGATTGCTTTCGCTGCAAAGCATATTTTCAAAATCTGACACGATAGGTGGATTAACAACAAGCTAAGCTGTGTTTTGGTATATTTCACTTGTGATTGCATGATTATACATATTTTTAGTAATATTTTGCGCCCTGCAATTCAGCGGTTGTTTAGGAAAATGATCCCGCTAAAGGGATCCGTAGCGCAGATAAGTTTTAAGATAGGCTTGCTGCAAAGTCCAAATTGTCTATACTGTAAATTCATGAACAAAATTATGAGATTTTTGGTCTTAATTTAATATTAGGATGAAAGGCGTCGCATACAGCATTTATGGTGATACGGCCTCTGCAGGAGTCAAGGCCTTCATACTTCTTGCGCTTCGCAGAGCTGTTGTGAAGGAAGTTGTCAAGGAAGTGAGTTTGTGTTTATACAGGACCTCCCGGCCCCATCTACCGTCAACCAATCATGTCAATACGGAGCAACACGGAGACCTCTGCATTGTTACAAAGTTTGGGAGAGCACGGCGATGTGGTGTGGAGCACGATTTGGCTTCCACAAGCTTCCCGAGGCTCCGCGATTGCGTCACACCCTCCATACGGAGCCTCCGGACAGCATTGCCGGATCAAGCATGAATCAGCTGTTAGGAATTCAGGTTAGCAGTGTGTTAGGGTTAAGGTTAGGTATAAAATCAGATTTGATGACATGACTTTGCCAGCTAGTGACCACTCTGCAGAGCTGCCTCCAGAAGATTGATCATGAAAACCGCTAACCTGAGAATGTACTGTACAATCCGCTCACTGTGTGTACGTATGCATGCACTTCTGCATATCCTTTCTGTCCTCAATTGTTTTGTGTCTTTTTCTTATGTGTGTGTGTGCGCATGCGTGTGTCTCAGTGTATGTCACGTCTCTTGTCTTTTTGACTCACCCTATTGTGTATGTACGTGCATGTATACATATGTCTACCGACCTCCATGTTGCTTTTGTCTATCCTCACCCCCATCCCTGCCCTCCAGGTGGCTGGACGTGGGCATGGCCCACCTGACCAGTGCTCCCTGCTGGGTGATCTACCTCCAGGTGATGCAGGAGGCAGTGTGGCCCGGGGGTGTCCTCCCTGATGGGCCCCGTCCTGACCGCAGCCTCATCCAGAGAGAAGAGACCAGGCAGCAGTGTCTGCACTGCCTCACACAGCTACTACCAGGTCAGTGTCTGCACTGCCTCACACAGCTACTACCGGGTCAGTGTCTGCACTGCCTCACACAGCTACTACCGGGTCAGTGTCTGCACTGCCTCACACAGCTACTACCGGGTCAGTGTCTGCACTGCCTACACAACTACTACCTGCCGCCCCGCTAGGCTACCTGCCGCCCCGCTAGGCTACCTGCCGCCCCGCTAGGGCTACCTGCCGCCCCGCTAGGCTACTGTATGGGAACCACAGGTGTATTAGGTCATTGTACTGTACCCTTATTGCCATTTTAATGTGTGTGTGTGTGTGTGTGTGTGTGTGTAGACCTGATTGCTGACATGCTGGGTTCTGAGAAGTTACAGGGTGAGGCTACCTGCCGCCCCGCTAGGCTACCTGCCGCCCCGCTAGGCTACCTGCCGCCCCGCTAGGCTACCTGTATGGGAACCACGGGTGTATTAGGTCATTGTACTGCCCCTTATTGCCATTTTAATGTGTGTGTGTGTGTGTGTGTAGACCTGATTGCTGACATGCTGGGTTCTGAGAAGTACAGGGTGAGCTGGGATATGGCACTGGCGTCTCTGCAGGACCCTAACATCAACCGGTGAGCCCCCTATCATCACTGGCTTTAGCATGTTGGTGTGCATGTACAGTAGGTTTGTTCAACCTAAAATGTCAATGTCACATACAGACCAAACATTGAGCGTTTGATCCATGTCAACTTCAGTCTGACCTGTGGTAACCTCTCCCCTCTCTCTGTGTCTGGGTGACTCTACAGGCACCTGATCTACTGTATATGTGACCTGCTGTTGGAGTTCCTGATTCCAGAGTCTTCAGAGGAAGGCTTTCAGAGATCTCTACTACACAGTCTCTTTGGGGACGAAGAGAGGCTTTCTGCTTCAGCTTGACGACACACCAACACACAACCCCTCTCTCTGCTCCCCTGTCACTATCTACTACCCTCTACCCCCTCCCATCCTGGCTGGCTCATCACTATGGTAACCACGGTCCTGCTGGGTTCATCAGAATGGGACCAGAGCTTTACTGGAGCTTCTCATGACGTCAGAGAAGAGAGGCGAGGAACGCTGGGAGGAGGAAAAGGGCTGGGGAGATAGGAGGGGTGGGAAATGGGCTCATGAACTCCTTACACTTTATAGGCAACGCTCTAAAATGACTGATGACACTTGATTGAATGTATTCTGAAGGCACTGTGTTGGTGATTGTGCTAATATTGTGTTTTAATTAGATGCTTGTGTAGAGAAACACATTTATGTAAATATGTATGTACAGTATATGCAGTAATTATTTTATGTGTTTATTTATATGTAAAATGCAGTATTTGTGATATCAATAGATATACAGTGGGGTCTGAAATTATTGATACCCTTGATAAAGATGAGCAAAAATGACTATATAAAATAAATAAAATACTGAGCTACTGTATATTTTATGCAAGTAAATAATTGGGAAATTATATTATTTTATACTAATTCAATTGCTCAGAGAAAGAGATTTTGTTTCATAAGTAATATATACATTTTAAGGTGGGGGTCGAAAT
This sequence comes from Salvelinus sp. IW2-2015, assembly GCF_002910315.2. Lineage (NCBI taxonomy): Eukaryota > Metazoa > Chordata > Actinopteri > Salmoniformes > Salmonidae > Salvelinus > Salvelinus sp. IW2-2015. Next base: position 7,654,365 of record NC_036847.1, read on the forward strand.
CATTGACACCCCTGTTTTCAATACCATTCAATACCTCACCTTGCGAGGATCACAGCAGATCCTTGATATATTTTGTCTGCGCTTATGGACTGCCCTCTTCAATTCAAACCACAGGTTTTCAATGGGTTTCATGTCGGGAGACTGATATGGCCATTGCACAATGTTGATCTTTCTGGCCAATTAACCGTTTCTTTGTGTATTTTGATGTGTGCTTGGGGATGGTTATTGTCTTGCTGGAAGATCCACTTACGGCCAAGTTTCAGCCTCCTGGCAGAGGCAACCAGGTTTTTGGCAAAAATATCCTAGTACTGGGTAAGGTTCATGATGTCGTTGGCAGGACCAATGGAAGTCAAATAGCCCCATAACATCAAAGATCCACCACCACATTTTACAGTAGGTATGATGTTATTTTCTGCTTTTGCATTCTCATTTCACAAGGTTCCGTCCAAGGTCAACGCTATCTTAGATGCCCCAGCTCCTAGGAACGTGAGTCAACTACGTTCGTTCCTGGGGTTACTGAATCACTACGGACGCTTTATCGCGAGCTTAGCAARGAAGCTGAAGCTGCTGCATCAGTTGCTTTGTCAGGACAAAACACGGAAATGGACAAAACAATGCGAGGAAGCATTCAAGAAAACCAAGGAACACTCCTGACACACTTCGACCCATCCAACTAGCTTGTGGTGCTAGACCCTATGGTGTGGGAGCAGTTGTCCCATATCATGCCTTCCAGTGAAGAGAAGCAGATCGCTTACGGACCGAGGACATTGAACAAAGCAGAAAGTAACTATGCACAGATGGAATGTGAAGCCCTAAGTAATGTTTTTGGAGTGCGTAAGTTGCGAAGGAGCATCTTTGGATGCAAGTATTTATTTGATTTATTAGGATCCTCATTAGCCGAAGACAGCTAGTCTTACTGGGGACCGACACAACGAAAAATACATTACAGACAAAATCATTTTACCTACATTTAAAAACATTAACATGTCGTGTGTGTGCATCTATCAGTTACACATACATGTCAGTACACATGTTACACCCCTGAAAAAGGGTAGAAAGAATCACGAGAGCGTGATACGGAATGTTTACTCATGGAACGTTTAGTGCAATCATTTTACATAAATAACACATTTTACAGAACAACAGATCTACAGGAACGATAGGTTTGTAGGGTACAAGGCTTATTCAAATCATAACAGTATACACTGTACATCACTGAAACAAATACTATTTTCAATATAACTGTCAAGCACAAAGCTTTAACTCAGTAAACCATAACTCAATTTATCAACAGGCAATAAAGTGTTTGAAAAACCTTTACACAAATAACGCCGCAAAATATCTTATTAACGCACATTCACAATCGACATAAAATGGCAGCTACGTAGCAGTACACCAGCAGTACGAAGCTAGCTGCAACCGAGCACGGCTCATATTACTCTCTGCAAACTTAACTAACTTCCTCAATATGTTACTAAAACAAACCTTAAACACTCTTGACATGTTAGCAAGTTATTACATTTAAATTACTCTTTTTAATCATCAATAACGTACCTGAAAAAGGGTAGAAAGAATCACGAGAGCGTGATACGGAATGTTTACTCATGGAACTTTAGTGCAATGAGAAAAAGACCGCGAATTCTCCGTGAACTTGAGTGGAGACCAGAGCAATCGATCTCAGGCTCATAGATTAAGAGCATTTAGTAGATCACAGATTAACACTTTTACCAAGACAACATAAAGTAATCAACATAACGTTTACACATTCCTCACCAATTCGTACCCTTTGTATGCTTGACGGATTTTAACAGAATTATATAAATGTTATCAATCTATCAACTAATACTGAATGCATGATCTTCTTAACCTTAGATGTTTTAAGATCCTCACATACTATGAATTTACTAATACTTTTTAATGTATAACAGGCTATTAGTATTTCCTTTAACCTGTCACACTCTCCCCGACAAAATAAATGTTGTCCCAACATTACCAACATTGTCTCTTCAACAGTCTGTATGCACTGGACCTAGAAAATCCTCTTCTGTAAGGTAGTACTTGAGCAGAGGTCAAGGGTCACAGTTCAAATATAACTAACAAGTTATTCACAGTCCATATCTGTTGACCAGCTGTATAACATAAACAGTCCTTTCTCATACTATTGATCAACAGTCCATCAATTTTAATGATCTAAATGCATAGTCTGCAAATTGTCTCTTGTGACAGTCTGTGAAATCAGTCAGTAGTCCATGGTCAAACATGTCAACTCTGTAGCCTCATGTTTGCTGAAGCCATACATGTAAGGTAGCTGAAAGTAACATTGCTGTAGTGATGGCAGCCGTGGAACCAGTCCTGGTGCAGAGTAGAGAGTAGGGAACAACTGTGGCTGGATACTGTAGCAGGAAGGGATACCAAGCTGATCATAGGTGATACGTCTTGGAGGCTGTCTCTCTCTTTGTGGCAGCTGGTGGGCTGTTCTCAGGTTCAGCAGCATCAGTTAATGAAGGAAAGGCATTGGTGGACGATCATCACGCAAATGTTCAGCAGGCAAGTTCATCTCCTCAGCAGGCAGGTCTTGAACTGTTGTTGTCTCTCCAGCCGCTTTTCAACAAGAGGCTGTGCTGGTAGCGTATCAGGGACTGGCACCGCAACTGTTGTTTCACTGGTGGGGCCTGTGTTCCCACCCTCTCGCTGGTTCAGCATTCCTCTCCTCAGGTACTGTAGGAGATGTGGGAACCTGTAGCGGCTCATGATGAAGGTCATATTCACCCGCTGTCTTCATCAGAATCTAGAGGATGTGATGCAGGCTGATGTCTCCTTTTTTTCTGACTTTTGTCATTCTTGGTCATTTCTGGTTGTGTCTCAAAAGGTAAGTGGTCACAGGACATGAGCAGGTTTCTGTGCAGGACCCTGGAGCGTCCCTACCCTTTTCTGTCTCAATTCATAAATCGGCAGATCTGAACCCATTTGTCTCACTACTGTTGAATTGTATCTTCCCAATAGTTACGGAGTTTGCCTGGTCCTCCTCTTGGTGTCAGGTTTTTAATCAGAACTCGCTCGCCAGGCTGTAGCACTGAACTCCTAACTTTAGCGTCATAGTACTTCTTACTTCTTTCAGCGGCTTTCTGAGCATTTTCATTTGCAATGGCGTATGCTTCTTCCATCCCTCGTTTCCAGTTCTCCACGTAGTCTCGATGGTTACTGGAACCTGCCTCTGTGCACAATCCAAAGAGCATATCAACTGGAAGCCTGGGTGATCTCCCAAACAGAAGATAAATGGTGAATAGCCAGTCACTTCGCAACGGGTGCAGTTATAGGCATAAACCAGTTTGTTCAGAGACTCCTTCCAATTTGACTTTTGTGTCTCAGTTAGTGTCTTTAACATTTGCAACAATGTTCTGTTCATGCGTTCCACTTGACCGTTCCCCATCGGGTGGTAGGGTGTTGTTCTGGACCCCGCCATGCCACTGAGTTTCTTTAACTGATGGAACAACTGATTTTCAAATTCTCCCCCTTGGTCATGGTGGATGCGGGACGGGAACCAAACTTCAGGGCAAAGTCATTGAAGATGAGATTTGCAGCAGTTTTACCTGACTTTGATGTGGTGGCGTAGGCTTGAGTGAAACGTGTAAAATGATCAACAATCACGAGGATGTACTCATATCCCCCTTTGCATCTGTCGAGATGAAGGAAGTCTATACATACCAGTTCAAATGGCTGTGTTGTCACAATGTTTGTCAGAGGAGCTCTTGCTTGATGTGCGGCTTTTTCTGCTTGACACAGCTACAAGTTTTAGTCACATAGTGCTCGATGTCAGATTGCATATATGGCCAGAAGAAGCGGTCACGTACTAGTGATACAGTGCGGTCAGTACCTTGGTGTCCATGTTATTGTGCAACTCTTTCATCACTTTACCTTTGTACTGCTCTGGTAGAACTAACTGCTTGCGGCTGTAGTGATTCTGTACAGAATGCCATCACTGTCTATTGTCATTTGTCCCATTCTCTGAATAGGCATTTTGTCTTTGGACTGAATTCCTTTTGCTCTTTAACTGGCGGTTTGAAACCCGACAGTTTGAAATGAGCACAGGACGGATGACCGGATCAGATTCTTGTGCTTCTCTTATCCCATCTTTTGGGATCGAGCTGGTTGTTGCAGTGGTTGTCTCACCTTCAGCTGACACTGACATAGCTGCAGCTGAAAGTGACCAAGGTACAACAGCCTCTTTCTGTACCTCAACTGCTTGTATCGTGGCGGCAATGGTGTCTGGTGGAAGCTCCTCAGAACATTCTCTCATCAGTGACTCTACATCCAGTGGCATCCTTGACAACGCATCTGCATCACCGTTCTCTCTGCCTGGCCTGTACTTTATTGTGAAGTGGAAATCAGCAATTCTGAAACCCACCTGGAAGTGGTTGCGTTCAGTTTCGCAGTAGACAGAATGTAGCTGAGCGGGTTGTTATCGCTGTATACAGTGAAGGACGGAGCATAGTACAAATAATCATGGAACTTATCAGTGATTGCCATTTTAGAGCTAGAAATTCTAGCTTGCCGAGTGGTAGTGATAGTTCTCTCAGCTGCTGTTAAGGTTCGAGAGCCATAAGCAATGACCTAAGCTTCCATCTTGCTTTTGGTAAAGAACTGCTCCAAGCCTTGGTGTGACGCATCAGTGTGTACAACAAATGGCTGAGTGAAATCAGGGAAACCTAAGACTGGTGGGTGAAGCAAGCACTCAATCAGCTGTTCAAGAGCCTGTTGATGCTGGTCAGTCCACAGGATTGGCTTGTTTGAGGGCACCACATGACTTAGTTTCTTTGTTTTTGTTTTCCGTGGGTGGTCAGGTAATTTCTTTGAATTGCTTTCAGGAGGTCATGCAGGCAGCTGGCCCTCTAGAAAAGTCTTTGATGTACTGTCTGTAGTAAGTGAGTAAACCAAGCATTTGTCTGAGCGGCCCACAGTCTGGCTGATTTCTTTCAATGCTCTTACTGCTTCAAAATCAGCTGGGTCAACTCGGCTGCCCTCTGCAGACACTACTCTGCCAAATAACGGACCTGGGTTTAAAGAGATCACACTTACTTGGTTTGAGTTTAATGCATACTCTCTGAGACGCTGCAAAACTTTTCGCACATCATTCACATGGCTGTCGAAAGTTTTACTGAAAACAAGCGTGTCATCCAGATAAGGAATGCAGATGTCATCCCGGAGCCCTTCCAAACACTCCTCCATACACCGCTGAAAAGCTGCAGGAGCGTTCATGAGGCCGAATGGCATCCGTATCACTCATAGAGTCCACAGGGGTCACAAATTCTGTCAGTGGTCTGCTTTCTTCAGAGATGAACCCTGGTGATAAGCTTTCCCTGATCTAAGAGGAGAACAGGAATTACCACCTAAACTGTCCATGATGTCTTGGACCCGAGGGATGGGCTGGCGGTCGGGATGTGTCTTTCTGTCAGGTCTCTGTAATCTATACACAATCGGAGGGTCCCATCCTTCTTACGAACACACACGACAGGTGAAGAATATGAAGAGTTTGACTTCCTAACCAGCCCTGGGCTATGAGGTCATAAAGGTAACCTTCATCTCCTGATACAGTGGCCTGGGCACTGACATGTATGTGCGCTTGACTGGTTCAGAGTCCTTTAGAGAAATAGTCATTTTCAATCGTTCAATGCAGCCAGTGTCATTGTCTGATCTGGAGAAGGAGTGACACTCTTCTCTAAGCATTTGCCTAACAACCTCTCTCTGCTCTTCGGTTAGGTGAGTTAAACCTACTGGTGGATCCCACTGTTCAGTAGCAAGAACATGGGGTTCGAAGGCTGGTGTGATTCACTGTGGCTGGGGTGACAGTTTTTTCAAAGACTTGGCAGGTAACACAGTCATAATGGTTTGTACTGTACCGATTATTGTGCGTCCTAGCAGGGCAATGTCGTGGTCAGTGGGGTTAGAGACATCAAGCCTGATAACTGGAAAAGCACCTTTCCTGACTCTGACTAGTGTGTCAAAGAACTCAAGGTCGTCTGGCCACTGCGGGTTCAGGTCTGGCTGGAAAAGCATTGTCATGTCCTCTTTGAAAGGCTGGGAAGCTACACGGCACTCAATCTGAATGCTACTGTGTTTTGGTACAGCAACCTTCTCTTTCTTTGGTTTTCACTGCGTATTCATCTGTCTGTTCTGCGCTAACAGCCTGTATAAAATCACTCACCTTGTTTCTTTGAGGCTTGGAAAGCTGTTTTTATTATGTACTGTATCGTTTAGTCTTTCGGTCATTGTCAGGATGTGCTCGATAACATTGAAACCTATGATGGGATGAGATAGGTGACAGCCTTTCATTACCAGCACTGGGATGATCAGTTCCTTTGTTTCGTCAGTTTCAGAGGCTAGCCGAAAAAGTTGTTTCAATCCATCCCAGGTACGGCATTTCAGTCCCATTTGCTGCAGTCAACCTTAGATCAGCAGGTGAGTCCAGGATTTCTGAAACATCTCTCAGCCTTGCGTTTGGGAGAGATTCCTCTTTCCATCGTTCATCAATGACCGATACCTGAGAGCCTGTGTCCCATAGAGCTTGGAGTGGTGGCGATTCAGGTGGACACTCAATAAGGCACTGTCTGCCGACTAGCGAGGTGACCTTACAGAGGGTAGCGACCTTGAGCTAGGGATGGTAAGGAGTGTGCATTTTCCTCTGTGCAGGAAAACCTTTCACTGGTAGAGTAATTTTCAGGTGAGTGCATTTTTCCTTATGTTTAATCCAATGTTGGTTTTGACATAACTTTGGAACAGTACAGTGTCTCTTTACATGATGAAACATGTTTCAGATTCTCAAATGCATCTTCTCTGGCACAATTTGCACATTTCTGGGACTTTTTTGGTAGCTACGGTTAACACTCGTCCCTCAGCGGTAACCTTTCCCCGTTAAAATGGCCTCCCTTGATGGTCTGACTCCCCGGATTTTACATCCAGCTTGAAAATGTTCTCCACTCCCACATCGGAAGCGAGTGGGTGCAGCGTGCATCTGTTCTGGCCTGCTGGCAGACAAAACACCTCCTTGGAGCTTGAGCAGAGCAGTTGGCATAACCGGTTAGGTGCATATTGTGCTGCACAGGGTCAGGTGCTTGGGACTGACTGTAGTTGCTGTAATACTGCTGCTGGGAAACAGGTGGCTGGGGGCCCCAATCTGGCCTCCTAACTGGAGGTGGGGCATAGGCAACAAGGCGGTGACCGAAACATAGGCTGCTGTAATGTCTCCTTAATCTGAGCAATCTCTGCACTGAGACCTTTTAGAGAAGCTTACACCTTGTCTTAAGTTCAGCTAACTCCTGTTAACAGTTCTGCGGGTATCTTAGCTTTGGCTTCCTTCACAGGACACTTTGTGGATGGCGTATCTTCCAAACTGGACTACACTTACAGTTGTAGCAGGCTGTGGGGCATGAAACCGCTTTTTTTTCGTCTTTCTATCTCATTAGCACAAGCAATGTTAAGCTTCTCTAGCAAAAACCTCATCTGATGTTTCGCTAATCTAGCAGGAGAGGCTGCATGTCTATCCTGATACTGTCACTGCTGGAGACCTTGTAAGGACTGTGTGTAAACACATGCGCTGGACTAGAGCAGGGTCATACTTAAGCCCTGATTCTGACTCCTGGGATGCAAACAGTACTTTTTGCCTCAAATCTAAGACGCGCATCAGGAAGCTTTGAGGGGTCTCCTTGCTATGCTGTGCTTCTGAAGCTAGCTGTTGTAAAGCTCTGTTGCACTCTTCTCTTGGAAGTGGGAACGGCAGGATACATCTAAGTGTGGTAAGAGTTAGCTGGGGTTTACCTTCCAAGTAACTGCATAGCTGTAGCCTGGAGAAATAGCCCTGACTACTGCATCTACTATTTCTACCTCAGGATAGCCTCTGTTAAGTCCGCTCTCGATCTGATGGGCAAGGCTGGAAAAAATCAGTTTATCTTTCTGGCCCGGTTCACCTATCTGACCAGAAATTTTAAACTCTTTGCGCCAGTATGAGCTGGGCTGTGCATTGGTGAGAGCGGCACGCTCCCCTGAAGATGGCATGGGGTTGGCTGACGCAGGGAATCACTGGCTTTGGCTGCAGTAATCTGCTCAGTTCCCACCCTTTGTTGTGGGGTTACAGTTCTCAGTCTTCTATTCTGTGATGTATTCCGGCTGTTTCAATATCATGGTCAGTTTGCCATGTTTTGTTACTATGCCACTGATCATATCTGTCATTTTGTCTTTAAGTAGCAACAATTCTGACATGCCGCCATTTCTAACTCTGCAATTTCCTCTCTTTCAAGGAACATCATAATGTGAGTCATCAGTGATATGCGGGATTTGTCTTGAACATCTCTTCTCTGTTCGCCTGATATGTCAAGGAAATCACATATCTCTAGTAACTTGTCTTTGTCAGGGTGCGCAATTCTCCTACTACCTCTTCCTGTAGTTCTTCCAAGGCGGTTGTCATCTTGACAGAACAGGAGGAACTTTACTGTGGCAGGAGTTGACTCTGAATTAGATGGTCCTTACTGTCCTGATGGTCGATCAATGGCCTCAGGTGACACGTACTTAACCACAACTTCCAGCTCTCCTCGAACAGCAACACTTTCCTCACTGCAGCCTGCCTGAGTTATTATGTGGGATTTAGCTGGCTCGGAATTCAGCGACCAGGATGTGGAAACTGGACATCTGAGCAGCTATCTCAGCGGAGCCTCCAAAAATGTTACACCCCTGAAAAAGGGTAGAAAGAATCACGAGAGCGTGATACGGAATGTTTACTCATGGAACGTTTAGTGCAATCATTTTACATAAATAACACATTTTACAGAACAACAGATCTACAGAACGATAGGTTTGTAGGGTACAAGGCTTATTCAAATCATAACAGTATACACTGTACATCACTGAAACAAATACTATTTTCAATATAACTGTCAAGCACAAAGCTTTAACTCAGTAAACCATAACTCAATTTATCAACAGGCAATAAAGTGTTTGAAAAACCATTACACAAATAACGCCGCAAAATATCTTATTAACGCACATCACAATCGACATAAAATGGCAGCTACGTAGCAGTACCTAGCAGTACGAAGCTAGCTGCAACCGAGCACGGCTCATATTACTCTCTGCAAACTTAACTAACTTCCTCAATATGTTACTAAAACAAACCTTAAACACTCTTGACATGTTAGCAAGTTATTACATTAAATTACTCTTTTTAATCATCAATAACGTACCTGAAAAAGGGTAGAAAGAATCACGAGAGCGTGATACGGAATGTTTACTCATGGAACATTTAGTGCAATGAGAAAAAGACCGCGAATTCTCCGTGAACTTGAGTGGAGACCAGAGCAATCGATCTCAGGCTCATAGATTAAGAGCATTTAGTAGATCACAGATTAACACTTTTATCCACGACAACATAAAGTAATCAACATAAACGTTTACACATTCCTCTCAACAATTCGTACCCTTTGGTATGCTTGACGGATTTTAACAGAATTATATAAATGTTATCAATCTATCAACTAATACTGAATGCATGATCTTCTTAACCTTAGATGTTTGAAGATCCTCACATACTATGAATTTACTAATACTTTTTAATGTATAACAGGCTATTAGTATTTCCTTTAACCTGTCACACACACACAACAAGTAGGTCACATGGGGGAGAGGCGTTGTGCCGTGAGGTGTTGCTTTATTTGTTTTTTGAAACCAGGTTTGCTGTTCACTTGTGCTATATGAGATGGAAGGGAGTTTCATGCACTCATACTCTACGTTTCCTTGAATTTGTTCTGGACCTGGGGACTGACTGTGAAAAGCCCCCTGATGGCATGTCTGGTGGGGTAAGTGTGTGTGTCAGTGCTGTGTAAATTGACTATGCAAACAATTTGGAATTTCCAACACATTAATGTTTCTTATAAAAACAAGTGACGCAGTCAGTCTTTCCTCAACTCTTAGCCAAGAGAGACTGGCATGCATAGAATTAATATTAGCCCTCTGATTACAATGAAGAGCAAGACGGTCGCGTGTGGCTCAGTTGGTAGAGCATGGCGCTTGCAACGCCAGGGTTGTGGGTTCATTCCCCACGGGGGGACCAGGATGAATATGGATGAATATGTATGAACTTTCCAATTTGTAAGTCACTCTGGATAAGAGCGTCTGCTAAATGACTTAAATGTAAATGTAAGACGTGCCGCTCTGTTCTGGGCCAGCTGCAGCTTAACTACGTCTTTCTTTGCAGCACTGGACAATAATCAAGATAAGATAAAACTAGAGCCTGCAGGACTTCTCTTTATTATGGACAGTCTTCTCCCCATCTTTACAAACATTGAATCTATATGTTTTGACCATGACAGTTTACAATTGAAGGTAACACCAAGCAATTTAGTCTCCTCAACTTGTTTAATTAACAGTTAACAACATTCATTACGAGATTCAACTGAGGTCTAGAACTTAGGGAATGATTTGTAGCAGAATGCAAAGGTGGGCTTTGTTGTTGTCCGCACACACCTACGACATCAAGTACTTCAAGTCAGAACTGCATTGCAACGCAGATGGACATTCCAGGTAAACACGACCTGTCAAAACCAGAGTCACACCAAGTGGACATCTTCTACATCAGACAAATGGAAAACGCACCAGTCACTTCAACACAAGTGCGGAGAAACACCAGAAACGACCAGGTGTTATCTGAAGTAATGGACATCACGCATACACGTCGACGTCGCAGGTCCTTTCAAAGACAGACTGTTTGTTGTGGTTGTGGATGCTCATAGCAAGTGGCCAGAGGTTGCCATCATGAGGTGTACTACTGCAGAGAAGACCATCGAGAAACTTGGGAAAGTGTTTGTCGTTTCGGATCGCCGSTCCAACTTGTTAGTGACAACGGCGGCAGCTAGTGTCCCAAGAAATGGTCACGTTCCTACAGGTGAATGGCGTACAATACATCAGGTCCTCACCATATCACCCATCTACCTATTGGCTGGTGGAGAGGTTCATACAGACCATGAACCATCAAGTCAAATCAAAATAATTTAATAAATAAGCCCTTCTGAAATTAGTGCACCAATAAGTGGAGGGTTAATATCGTTATATTTAGTTTAGAATTAGGGGGATAGTTACTGTCCATCATTAATTCATGAAATTTAACATTTMACATTTTATATAGGCCAAGTTAAATATCTCCTTTGGTTGAGCAACTGGCTCTTCCATCCCTTTCTCTTCCTTTACCTCAATCCCTTTCTCTCTTTCATATCCTGAATAACAGAGAAATGTATTACTTTAGAATATATCATTTTTCATAATTGAAATAAAAGTAATTATCTGAGCCTATTTGCTTTGGTTTGTAAAAGTTTTTTTAAACATTACATTTGACAGAAAACTACTAGAAATAGGCCTGAACCTCGAAAGGATTTAAGGGCCTAATGTCAAGGTATTTGAGAAAATCATTCTTGATCTAGCTACTTGCCAAAATATGTTTGCTAAACACACTTAACTACACTAYGCTTCAAAGTGCTTGAGCTGTGCAACTATGGACAAGTGCTGACGTTGAAATCGAGGGGTGTCATAAAGATGATGTCACAATTGATAGGCCACCTGCATCTTATATGGTACTGTACAAGCAACCAGAGTACGCATGAAAAATAGTATTTTGTAAACTGTACCATTTTTTGGAAAATGACTTCATAAACAAAGCATGTAATATAGCCTACTCTATATAGCCTACATGTCAGATGATCTACTTTGAACCTCAGGTGCTTTAGAGGCGCTGGCTATAGTCACGAATAAAGGGGCAATATGGGATTGATACATCAGGTTTGTAAACAATGTGATTGTAAACATGGTTAAAACTATGATTGGGATCACATGGATGGTGCTTGCATACATAAGGGCGTCTATGAATTTGAGAGTGGTTACATTTTTCCAGCCCCATATCCCTAAGCTTTTTACCAAAAACAATGGCGGGGAAACCTTTGTTGTTGTTTGAATTCCTGATTGCCCAATTAACATTATGCTATGCCTGATTCCGCTACAGTATTATAGGCCCTTATAATACAAAATAGTATAAGATGTCATTTTTTTGAGAAATTTTTCAAATGAATTGGGAACTAGCCTCCAAGACACAGAATCTAAATTGACAAAGAATAACCATAGATGCATTCGTTGCCTATCTTCGTTCTTGATTCAGCCAAACATGTATCTTATGTGTCCACTTGCAGATGGTGTGTTTGAATTTWAAAAATGCTTCGTTATAAAAAATTGAAGTATTCCAGCAAAGTGTACTCTGCCATCTTGTCTGTTTCAAATCTTCTCTCATTCATTTAGACAGGTGGGTCCACCCCAAAGTGCCGCACGCCATGGTGACAATCACCTGTCTCGATCAATGAGAGAAGATTTGAATTAGACCAAACGGAGCATTTTCTAAATTCAAACTAACCACCTGCAACTGGATACGAACATTTTAGAAGATTCATGTTTTGCCGAATCGAGAACGAAGACCGTATCGCAAATTCCAGGTTAGTTGGAAAATCTACGGCTGTTTTGTATATGCAAACCTGTAACACCCGGTAATGGATACCAAAAATCTTTGGTTATATCACATTATCTGGTGTACAATCTGTAACTAGGAAGTATGTCATTTCCATTATTTTGCTAAATCACTTCTGACCACAGTAGACTACAAAGACATGACAGAAATACAGACCATAAATGCAGATCCTGGAGGTGTCAAAAAGATGATTTCGTAATTAATAGGACCCCTGCACCTGATCTTACAAGCAACCAGAGTAGGTCTATTGTAACGGTAGTCTAAGTCTTCCTCCTCATCGGACGAGGAGAGGCGAGAAGGATCGGAGGACCAATTTGCAGAGTGGTAAGTTTCCATGGTAATTTAATAGACACAAAAACAATACACGATACAAAACAACAAACGAACATACCGTAACAGTCCTGTGTGGCAAAACACTGACACAGGAACAAACACCCAACAAACCACATGTGAAACCCCGGCTGCCTAAGTATGATTCTCAATCAGGGACAACGATTGACAGCTGCCTCTGATTGAGAATCATACCAGGCCGAACACAAAAAACCCAACATAGAAAACATACATAGACAACCCACCCCAACTCACGCCCTGACCATACTAAATAAATACAAAATAAAGGAAAATAAGGTCAGGAACGTGACATCTATGCCTATTATTAATGACAATAAGCTTAAAAAAAAGAATAATAATATGCTATTATTAGTATTATTATGCCATAGCTTCATACAATTTTATATTGTATGATTTTTCAAATGTGTGTGAACTTGTGTTCATGACACAGCATAACATGGCCAGAAACCTACAAATTGGCAAATGTTCTCAGTGAAAGTAACATGACACACATGGAAATCTTATTTTGCTAAGCTTGTACAGTGCTCTTACTTTACATGGTATTTGCGTCTGTAATGATGACGTTGACAAAATGTCCAATATTGCTGTCGAAACAAAGGGAAACTGTGGTCTCCTGTTGAGTTTACAGATCCTGCAGTGTGTGATTATGAGGCAAATAGGCTATTAGTGGTTAAAGGTGTGTTTACACATGGGGCACAATCTTGGCCTCAAATGTCACCGTGGTTTTGCTGAGGGACAGAGAATGGAAACTCAACCCGACCAGGAGCAATAACAACTTGAGGTAGGTCTCTAAATTGGCTGTATCTTGCCCACCACTCGTGAAAAATGGATCAGATAGTATGTTAAAAAGATTTGAGTACCCCGAAGAGGTGCTTTCCCCCCAACATATTTAGGGATTCCCAGACGGAAGCCACTCCTCAGTAAAGGGCACATGACAGCCCGCTCTCAGATCATGAGAAACAAGATTCTCTGTTTGGATGAAACCAAGATTGAACTTTTTGGCCTGAATGCCAAGCGTCACGTCTGGAGGAAACCTGGCACCATCCCATCGGTGAAGCATGGTGGTGGCTGCATCATGCTGTGGGTATGTTTTTCAGCGGCWGGGACTGGGAGACTTGTCAGGATCGAGAGAATGATGAACGGAGCAAAGTACAGAGATCCTTGATGAAAACCTGCTCCAGAGCACTCAGGACCTCAAACTGGGGCGAAGGTTGACCTTCCAAAAGGACAACCACCCTAGTCGCACAGCCAAGACGACGCAGGAGTGGCTTCGGGACAAGTCTCTGAATGTCCTTGAGTGGCCCAGCCAGAGCCTGGACTTGAACCCAATCGAACATCTCTAGAGAGACCTGAAAATAGCTCCCCGTCCAACATGATAGAGCTTGAGACGATCTGCAGAGAAGAATGGGAGAAACTCCCCAAATACAGGTGTGCCACGCTTGTAGCGTCATACCCAAGAAGACTCAAGGCTGTAATTGCTGCCAAAGGTGCTTCAACAAAGTACTGAGTAAAGGGTCTGAATACTTATGTAAATGTGATATTTCCATTTTTTTGTATTTAATACATTTCTAAAAACCAGTTTTTGCTTTGTCATTATGGGGTATTGTGTGTAGATTGATGATGGAAAAAATTATTTAATACATTTTAAGATAAGGCTGTAACTTAAGAAAATGTAGAAAAAGTCAAGGGGTCTGAATTTTTTCCGAATGCACTGTATATATTGTATGTGGGAGTCAGTCCGTGGCAGAGCGCGAACATAGTGCAAAGAGCAATGTGTGCAGCTCTATTTAGCACAATTAGCACAAATGTTTATTTTTTATACACTGAGTATACAGAACGTTCAAGAAAATGGTCCACCACCCAAATGACATCCAGCCAACTTCCACTGCAGTGGTGTAAAGTACTTAAGTAAAAATACTTTGAAGTATTAAAGCTACTTAAGTAGTTTTGTAGGGTATCTGTATTTCACTATTTGTATTTTTGACAACTTTTACTTTTACTCTACTATATTCCTAAAGGAAATAATATACTTTTTACTCCATACATTTTCCCTGAAACCCAAAAGTACTCATTACATTCGAATGCTTAGCAGGACAGGTAAAATGGTRCAATTCACACGCTTATCAAGAGAACATCCATGGTCATCCCTATTGCCTCTGATTTGGCGGACTCACTAAACAAGGCATGGGTGTGTACCTTCTCGACCTCTGAATGACCCTGCTGGTCATCTATGAACGTTTGAACATCTTGAAGAAGAATCTGGCCTTAATGGCCATGTACTATCTCCACCCGTCACAACCAGAAGAGGACTGGCCACCCCTCAGAGCCTGGTTCCTCTCCAGGTTTCTTCCTATGTCCCTGCCTTTCTGGGGAGTTTTTCCTAGCCACCGTGCTTCTACATCTGCATTGCTTGCTGTTTGGGGTTTTAGGAAGGGTTTCTGTACAGCACTATGTGACGTCTGCTGATGTAAAAAGAGCTTCATGAATATATATTTTTATTTTATTTGATAGAAGATAAGGCAGAGGGAACATAGACATGGTCCCTCATAACAAAACAGACAAGACAGAAAAACTAAACCAGCTCTGATTTACATTGCTTTGACTGAAAGGTTAGCCACAATATGACATTTGCATTGCTTCTAAGTGTGCATTGGCTCTCTTCTTCTCTCCTGCACCTTAGTGGCCCAGTCTGCACCTTGAGTCCAACATACCACCGATACTGCAATGAAACTACAGTCGAACACCATTTAATTGCACTGTCACTTGACTGTGATTGATATTGTCACACCGGACTCCTCTTTCATGGGCTATTACAATTATGCAGTTCATTTCAATGGAAAGCTAACTCTACTGTATGAAAAACAAATGTTAAAATGCAAATGTGCACACCCTCACTMCATCACCGGAAAAGATGCAAAACCATCGACATCCAGATCCCCCTCCCTCCATTCCACCTTCTTTCCACTCCACCCATCCACCCTAACATAAGAAGAGGTAGATTGCCCGTAGTTCCAGTTCAGAGCTGAGGGTTGTTGAGGTTGAGGTATGGGTGTATGTATCGTCCTGGGCTGGTTGGTACTGGTCCTGACTGGCCACCAGCTGACTGAGGGAACCAGTCTGCAGCTTTCAGGGGACTACTCCATCTCGTGTTTCTTTCCGCTCCACAATTTAGCCACCTCCAGCTCCAACCTACCAGACCTGGGAGCCTGCAAAAAGTAAGTTCAATAGCAAAGATCTCACAAGAGGATGTTGTTAATCTATTTCACTGGCATTTTAGTTCATTTTAGACATCAGTGAGTTTTTGTGACTTGACTCGATCACTTTCTTTCGATAATGGATTTATCTTTTAATGTCTTTTTATTCTGCTTGCAATCAATTCACTCCTATTCAGAGGCAAATCTAATAAACATGGGTATCATTTGATACAAGCCATGAGATTCGCTGTGGAYGAGATCAACAATGGCACAAAAAACCAACATCTTCTCCCAGGGGTGACGCTGGGTTACCAGGCGTATGACATCTGCAATACACCAGCCAGTGTCCTGGCCACTCTGGACCTGCTGGCCCAACAGTTACAAGGAACTTCAGGAAACAAGACAGGTGGTGACCAGAGAGCAGTGGCAGTGATTGGGCCTGATAGTAGCAGTTACACCTTCACCCCGGCTGCAATGCTGGGCTCCTATCTGGTGCCACAGGTACATTGTATTTCCCAAGTTCAGTTATTGGTAATTGGTGAAACTAACGCTAGTCTGTTTGCCCTCTAGACTAAGAATGGAACACATTTGTGACCATTTGTTTTTGTCTTCTATTGCTCTTCTATCTATATGTTTAAATGTCTTCTCCTTGCCTCCTATGATTTAACATTTTTTCCATTTATTTTTTCTTCCTCCTCTCCTCGGGTCCCTTCTGGTCCTCCTCCTCGTGGCGTCCCCTCCTGTCCTCCTCCTCCTCCGGTCCCCCTCTGGCCCCCTCCCTGGTCCCCCCTCCTGGTCTCCTCCTCCTCCTGGTCCCCCTCCCTGGTCCTCCTTCCTCCTGGTCCCCCTCCTGGTCCTCCTCCTCCTGGTCCCCCCTTCCTCTGGTCCTCCTCCTCCTGGTCCCCCTCCTGGTCCTCCTCCTCCTGGTCCCCCCTCCTGGTTCCTCCTCTCTTGGTCCCCCTCCTGGTCCTCCTCCTCCTGGTCCCCCCTCCTGGTCCTCCTCCTCCTATTTGTGATTTTTTTCTTCTAGATATCCTATGAAGCCACAAACGAATTGCTGAGCAACAAGCACCTCTACCCATCCTTCTTCCGCACCATCCCCAGTGACAAGAACCAGGTGGACGTCATGATCCAGCTGCTGGTGCGTTTTAACTGGACCTGGATCGTTCTACTGGGCAGTGATAACTCCTACGGCCTCCAGGGCATGCAGAGGCTCTCCCAACAGGCGGCCTACTACGACATCTGCATCGCCTACCAAGGAGTCATCCCCGACCTCACCATGGCCACCAACCAGACCATGAGGAGCATGGTCAAGGACATCTTGAAGACCAAGGTCAACACTATTGTTGTGTTCTCCAGCAAAAGCAAAGTTAGTGGGTTCTTCCCATTTGTCATAGAGCAGGGTGTAACTGGTAAGGTGTGGATAGGGACAGAGGACTGGTCAGTGGCCACTCTAGTGTCGGGGATACCAGGGATTCACACCATCGGGACTGTTCTAGGTGTCTCCATCAAATACGCAGCCATAGCTGGGTTTGAGACGTTTGAAAGCCATGTTGTTGCAAAGTTACTTAGGGACAACTCCAATGGCGTGGTTGACCTGAGGGTTGAATGTTTGCAAAATACGGATCTCTATAGCATGGCAGTAAAAAACGTATCTTTGGATGGCTATGACATGACATCCTCTTATAATGTTTACAAGGCTGTATATGCTGTGGCCCATGCACTGCACCAAGCACTTGGTTGTGACTCAGGTGAATGCCAAAAGATTCAAGTACAACCTTGGCAGGTGAGTGTTTTCAAAATGATGGTACTGAAGTCAAAAAGCCCACTCTGAAGAAAGTGAGCACAAGTTCACGACACACTTGATATCTATGTACTATTGAAAATCTACAGTGAACAATGTTCACTACCACAGGTATGTTACAGTCATGTTTAAATTGGTGCATGCTTTTCTTCCTCTGTCTCTCCCTCAGCTTCTGCCACTGTTAAAGCAGGTGAGATTCTCTGTTGAGAACTCCTCTGTGTACTTTGATAAGAACGGAGACCCGCCCACAGGATATGACATCGTGACCTGGATTTGGAGGGGAACAGAGTGGTCTCTCCGAGTGGTGGGCTCTTACACTCCAGACCCCACTGACCTCACAGTGGACCCTGCTCAAATTGAATGGGCTAGTGACATTGACAACCTGGGAAAAGTATAGCCACAATATTACAGTATTTACACAGTAGTATTACAATCCATTGTCAGATGAAATTGAAGAATGATTTTGGGTACTAGAATTGTAGAAACTAGTCATAGAGAGTGGAAACCATGGTTACATGTGGACTTGGAAAACCTGTGTGTGTGTTGTTTTTATTGTGGTTGTGTCCAGGAGGTGCCTGCATCAATATGCTCTCCAGAATGCCCTACAGGTCACAGGAAGCTGCAGACAGGACAACACAAGTGCTGCTTTGACTGCCTGGCCTGTCCTGCTCACACCTTCCTCAACAGTACCGGTGAGATTACAGTCACACACCCACTGTGCCCATCCATAGTTCATCCTCTATCTGTAGTGATTTGAATTGTGCTGTTTAAAAGTGTCCAGCAGGTGGCGGATGTTGCCCCTCTCATAAACTGTCGCTATAGCAGGGTTGTCAAACACACCGCCTGGGGTCCAATCTGGCCCACGGGTGAGTTGAGTAAAAACGTTTTTAAATTTAATTGTACATTTTTTCTGTGGGGGGGGGTAAAAGAATTGGGGAGGTAAACAACATTTTTTTGGGGGGCAACAAACTCAATATACTTTAAAATGACTAAAACCAAATCTAAACTGTGTAGAAACGATAATGGACCTATATTAACAGTTTATTCACTGTCCAGCTCACTAATAATCACAGTGCACAGTCAGAGAGCATCAAAATTTCCCAAAAAGGATGGATGGAGGACTATTTTTAGCTAATTTTGACGGCAAGGAAACAACTCCAGACCTCGTTGAAGACTGAATGCAGCCCCCCGAGGGGAAAAGTCAGTTCGACACCCCTGAGCTATAGCAAGCAGCTGGTAGTAGCACAACTAGAATAACAGTGATAATGCAACTGTCTCTGATAGTGTGAATATCAGTGATATCTGTTTTAAAATCAATACTGAGGATATATGTAAACTCAATTCATGAATGTAAACACCATCTTCTGAACTGGTTGAACTCAAATAAATCCTGTAAATGTTGAACTGACCCCAGCCTTGATGTTATGATATATATGTCACTCTATAGGATCTACCTGGTGCCAGGTGTGTGAGCTCCACCAGTGGTCCACAGAAGCGAGCAAGGTGTGTCTGGATCGGACGGTCCTGCTGCTGGCTTGGGACGCCCCCCTGTCTCTTGCCCTGCTGCTCCTCCTGGCTCTGACCCTGTTCATGACCCTTGGGTCAGGGGTCGTCTTCCTCCTCAACCTGGGCACCCCTGTGGCCAAGTCGGCTGGCGGGCGCACCTGCCTGGTGATGCTTCTGGCCCTAACCGCGGCGGCCGCCAGCACCCTGTGCCACTTTGGCCTSCCGTCTCGGCCCGCCTGCCTCCTCAAGCAGCCCCTCTTCGTCTTCAGCTTCACCGTGTGTCTGGCGTGCGTCACCGTACGCTCCTTCCAAGTGGTCTGCATCTTTAAGCTGTCTTCCAAGCTGCCCCGTGCCTATGATACCTGGGCTAAGAACCACGGGCCTGAAGTCACCGTCCTTGTCGTGTCCATGACAGTGTTGTTGATCTCTGTGCTCCGGGTTGCTCTAACCCCCCCGTACCCCTCCCAGGACGTGGCCTTCTACTCCAACTGCATTGTCACAGAGTGTAGTAACACCCTCTCTTTCGGTGCCATGATAGAACTAGCCTACGTCTCTGTGCTCAGCATGCTCTGTTTCTCCTTCAGTTACATGGGCAAAGACCTGCCAGCCAACTATAATGAGGCCAAGTGTATCACCTTTAGTCTCATGGTCTACATGATCTCCTGGATCAGCTTCTTCACCATCTATTTTGTCACAAGGGCAGAGTTTGCCATGGCCATGCATGTGCTGGCCATAGTGTCCAGTGTGCTCGGTATACTCGGTGGTTATTTCATGCCTAAGGTCTACATCATGGTGCTGAGGCCCCAAATGAACACAACGGCCCATTTCCAAAACTGTATTCAGATGTATACCATGAACAAACAGTGAAATATATGTGTCTTTCATAGATTGCCTTTTGTATTTCCTGATACTTATTCCAAATCCATTGCATAGGTATATGGCTTTAATAATGCCATAGTACATGTTGGTCTGCTCTTAGCTAAGGAGGAAGTAAATGTTGACCGTGCACATTTAAATGTATGTATAATGTTCTCGAACATGGTTGTAATGTAGTTATGAGGTTAGCTTTCTAAAGCACTCCTTTTCGACTTAGCGAAGTGTGTGTTTTTACTGGGGAGAATTCAGAATACCAAAGCTAAACCTCTTTGGCTGCATCTGGTGTTGTGCTCTTTCTTCAGTGTCTGTGTGGCATATGTTTGACCTCTCTTTACAAGAATAGAAAGTGGTATTGTGGGCAGGCCATAGAGAGGTGCCTTGCCTTCTGTTGGTGTGAGTGCCTGTCTGTATGTGTGCCCTCTTACTGGGCATCTGTGGTGGCAGGCTTCAGGAGCTCAATTGGACAGCCTGTAAGCCTCTGATTTATACCCAGCTATCCCAAAGACCCATACACATGTCCCATAGTTCTCGGTTTTCAATCTAAGTGTGTGAGTCAGTAGCCTATTTGAAGAATCTGCATATGATTATTTATGCTTAAATCAATGAATAACCTTTTCTTTGTATAGCGCTATTTGAAATAAATAAACCAACAAATAAAATGACCTAGTTTTCCTTCTTTGTATTTCATTAAAGGGAAATTCCACCACTTTTCAACTTCATAGTCATTATCTCCAGCACCATACCAGTGTCTACTGTCTACATATGTGAAAACTGCACATTTCTACATTCTGTGGTTAAAAAGAATCCACTATGTGGTTCCATAGTGTAGTGGTTATCACGTCTGCTTTACATGCAGCAAGTCCTGGTTTCAAGCCCCAGTAGAACCATGCTTTATTTGACCGAGAGACTGAAAAACAGCTTTTATCTCAAGGCCATCAGACTGTTAAACAGCCATCACTAACATTGAGTGGCTGCTGCCAACATACTGATTCATCTCTAGCCGCTTTAATAATTAAAAATTGAATGTAATAAATGTGTCACTAGCCACTTTAAACAATGCCACTTTATATAATGTTTACATACCCTACATTACTCATATGTATATACTGTACTCTAWKCCATCTACTGCATCTTGCCTATGCCGTTTGGCCATCACTCATCCATATATTTTTATTATTCATTCCTTTACACTTGTGTGTATAAGGTAGTTGTTGTGAAATTGTTAGATTACTTGTTAGATATTACCGCAAGGTCGGAACTAGAAGCACAAGCATTTCGCTACACTCGCATTAACATCTGCTAACCATGTGTATGTGACAAATACAATTTGATTGGATTTGATTTGAAGATCAGAAGAAAGGTCCTAAAAAAAGTCTTACTCGATGACATCAACAAGAATTAAAAGTAAAAAATTGATTTTCAAAACATGCAATGAGTTTTTCTAGCCAGGGGGACGCCATTTTCCTACTCCCCACGTCACCGCAAATCTTATAGTGTTCGAAAATCACTTTTTAAAATGTTTTTACTTTCGATGGAATTATCAAATTGCACTTTATAACTACGAAACTTATAAATATATGTAGACACTATAGACACTGTTACCACATGCAGACACTGATATGGTGAAGGAGATAATAAATTAGGTTTTAAAAGTGGTAGTATTGCACTTTAATGTGTAAAACTGTCTTTTTGATAATGCAAAACGTTCATACTTAAACCAAGCTTCTTAGGGGGAAACTATTGGAAAGTTAAATGTGGATTTTCTTAAATTTGTTAGTCAAATTTGACAAGACATTTAATGGTCAAATGAACTAGTTAGAACAGAATCTATGGAATGCAAGATCCACTACAATTTGGTCAAAAATCACAATCCCGGACAAAAGGTTATTATTTATTTAAAATTGATTGTAGTTTTATTGTCATACAAATGTCATACATAGTTTAAAGAGCTTCTTTAAATGCAATATAAAACATCTGAAAAATAACAGTACTATTACAAAGCATACCAACATACTATTGCCTTTATAAAAGATACGTCCATAAGATAACAAAACAATGAATAACAATAGAGAAATATCCTCAAAGAATTGCTGTCAAAAATACAGTAGCCTATTGTAGATGCTGTTACATCTATCATATAACACGTGGACTCCACTGGAGTAAGAAAAAAATGCAAATTTCACAATACTAGATCATAACTCAATCGGCAGCTATATTCTTCACTGCAAATGGAAATCTAATTTGATAAAACAAGAGAAAAAACATCCTTCACAAAAAAGTGTCTACCCTCACTTCAAATATGCCACAAATGTGCCACACATATCTGTCCATCAATGTGATGAGAAAATAAGAGCTCAGCAAACCCACAACGGTTGAGCAGGTTGGAAATGCATGTTTCCTACATAGTGAGGGACATACAGTCCATTGTTTCCCTCAGGTTTTAGAGTGACTTCAGTCCACTGTCTTTCTCTACCAGGGCCTCCAGACTGGGCCTTTAGCTCCTGTGTCCTGGAGCGTGGTGTTGGCGTTAGTGGTGGGTCGGAGGGTGGAGGAGACTGGGGAGGTGGAATGGCCCATTGGGTGCTGCTGGATGGATCTCTGGGCCTGGGTGGAGAGCTGTTGCTGGAGCCCCTGAAGAGGTCCAGCCGAGGTGATGATGGAAGTGGTGTCTCTCTTGGGGCTTCCGGACAGGAACTGCAGAGACTCCCTCCAACACTGTGAATAACCCTCGCCGTAGTCCCTCTGAGATGGATCCGGCTGCAGCTGCTGCCTCAGGAAGCTCACGGTCATCTCCAGGATATCGGCTTTCTCCAGCTTGGTGTTGGGGTCCTGTTTGTGGAACTCCTTCTCCAGGATGAGCTTGAGCTGCTCGATGCAGCCGTTGATGCGATCCCGACGCATCTTCTCCACGATGGGTTTCCTTATCTGACGCAGAGAAGAACATTTGATTAGTCTACAGCTCTAATATATGACATCAATAAACTGAAAAAGCCACAGTAAACATACACACTTTATACTGTATATACACATTGATTGAACATCATTTGCATACCTTAATGTCTTTTTCTGCAAACCTCAGGTGCTGGAAAGAGAAGTTGGTTGAACAGGGAGCCATGTCTGTAGGTGTGAGAGAGTGACAGGTCTGTCTGCTAGTTCTCCTGGGCTGCAGTGTGGTCTGGGCCCTCTAAGGGATGTCTCCCCCTTTTATATAGCAAGAGATTACCATGACAAAGCCATGTGGCCCAGACCTGGCTGGGGTTCCCACACTACTGAGACCACAGGGCCGCCCATCGCAACAATAGGAGAAACATCAATAACTTGATGGATTATGGGGTAGTAGAGGCAACACAGAGATGTTTCCCAAGATAAGCTATTAACTACTGATTAATAGATTAATAGGTGAAAACATTATACATGCAATTAACATTACATCTGGGTTATCATACCTATCAAATGAGAAAACTATGACGTAAAAACAAAAAGCCAACACACTTCTGAAGGGAAGAGCCCTCTTAAAAGAGGGTAATTTAGACCGTAAAGAAAAGATCTGAGTAATTTCAGAACCCTTTCATTTCTAACACAATCTTGCCAGTATAATTACAAAATAAAATTACTCTGGAGAGTTATCTTTCTCTCCAGACAATTTTGTTCTTGTAATTAACCCAACATTAGTTGAATTGTCGCATCGTTTCAATAAAATACATACAATTTGGATACAATTCATTGTATATATGCAGTCAGTACTGCAACAGTGTGGTTACAACACTTTTGAAAGTTCGTGGTATCGTAACCATTGTGCTTGTATTGTTATAAAAATGATGCTAATGCTAAATTATGCTCATGTCTGATGAAGAAGACATTCACATAGACACAGATGGCTGCCGCTGTGTTGGAATGTGGGAGGTACACGCACTTACGTATATATCAAACTTTTTGTCACACACCCCACACACTTCGTCCAGACAAGTAGCCTCCACTTTGACAGACAGTTGACATTTAACCATTGTGTTACCTATTGTCTGTATCTCTGTTCTCATTGGCTGTCGAGTGTGGGAAAGCTCAAGACAACTCATGCCCACATGTGGATATATTGCCCCCAGGAAAGATTCGTTCTAGAATGTTTAGTCCCACAACAAGTGTTTAGTTTATTTTTCCAATTCAAAGTATGACTGAAGAGGTATTTTATCTCATAGACGGTAAATATCGTGGCATTAAATACAAAGAAGAGGAACTACAGTATAACATTGTAACTAATAAGAGAAATTGTTACTTTCCCAAGAAAAATACCAGAACTCTCATCTGTGATCAATGCTGGACTATGTGCTGCTGGACCAGAGTGGGGAGACTGGGGACAATGCCACAGTCACTGGCAGAGTGCAATGGTTGTCTTTCAGGCAGTGCAAAGGTCACACATGTCTGGCCTGGCCTGTGGGTGCTGTGAGGAGAGTACTCTCCCTAGTTTCCCACCAGTCCCTAGCACTGGGGTAGATGAGCTACAAAAGCCAGGCCGCTCCCTCAATGCCCCATTGGGAATGTTAATTGATCCTTTGTTGCAGAACAAACAGAAACCCTATGTCACAGACCATCTGGGAAAAAAATCAAGTTAATGGGGCCTTGCACATCGACAAAGAGCTACAAGAGCGCCCTGTCTTCTTCTTCCACTTTGGCCTGATGAATGTTGAACATTTCAATGGAGTTAAAACTACTCATAAAGGGGAATTTGTCAACTACATCTATACAATAATATTTTTTAACTGTTAGCTAGACATTCCCTTTTGGCTAGCTGTGCATTGATCACATTGACAGTGTGGGGAAGGGAAGGATTTGGCTAGCTGTGCATTGACCACATTGACAGTGTGGGGAAGGGAAGGATTTGGCTAGCTGTGCATTGACCACATTGACAGTGTGGGGAAGGAAGGTTTTGGCTAGCCTTTGTCTGGGGTCTTTTAGTGTGTGTGAACAGTGACCCACCCAAAGATAGACAACAGTCAGTCTGAATTCCTGCCATACACTCTGGACTGCCAGGCCTGTGGTGGAGTAAGGCTGGTTCCCATCAGCCCTGTGCCTTTGGGAGTGTGCTAGCTCCTGTTTCCCACACTCTCTGTCCATTCACCGGCCTCAATAAGGGGACAATAGAAGTGTGTCTTGTTACACATCACATTAGCCACGGTGTTTGATCTCTGGTTGGAGGGAGGGAGGGCTCCGTAGTCACCGCCAGACCATCTGCAGGACTAACCCTGAGAAACTTGTTTCAAACTTTTTGCCACAATAAAAAGGATACGTATTTCTTGGCCCAAGCAAGTCTCTTCTTCTTATTGGTGTCCTTTAGTAGTGGTTTCTTTGCAGCAACTTGACCGGATTCACACAGTCTCCTCTGAACAGTTGATGTTGAGACGTGTCTGTTACTTGAAAAGCATTTATTTGGGCTGCAATTTCTGAGGCTAATGAACTTATCCTCTGCAGCAGAGGTAACTCTGGGTCTTCCTTTCCTGTGGCGGTCCTCATGAGAGCTAGTTTCATCATAGCACTTGATGGTTATTCCAACAGCACTTGAAGAAACTTTCAAAGTTTTGGACATTTTCCGGAATGACTGACCTTCATATCTTAAAGTAATGATGGACTGTCGTTTCTCTTTGCTTATTTGAGCTGTTCTTGCCATAATATGGACTTGGTCTTTTACCAAATAGGGCTATCTTCTGTATACCACCCCTACCTTGTCACTGAAGGGGTTAARAAATTGTTTTATGATGAGTGTTGTGCCCTTCAGACACTATTAGAAGGCAGGAAACCGCCTACGCTCATACTCCTCCTGTCTGGGCCCCACCGTGGCTGTTTGAGGTTCTGAGAATACGACTGTTTTTCTGAGAACACAAGGCTGCCGCAAGCCTGATGAAAACAGCCACCTGTCAGAAGATGCTTAGACTTGTTCACTTTGTTATGACCCTGTACTTGTGTTTGTGTGTCTTTGTGTTCCTTGACGTAATTTCCGGTCACAACTTGTAGACTTGCTTACGTGCTGCTGTGCGGTTTGTTGCTAACCTTACTTTGCTACCTGCCAACTTTACGGTTTTTACTTTTTAATTACCGTTTTCTATATACATTTTTTCCCTCGCCCAACTTTTTTCATTCAACTTATTCACCCCGGACGCTTTATCTGAACGTGGWTCGTCAGGACCTTCACCAGCCGAAGATAAGTAGTAACATTAACATTATGCCTTCTAATTGCAGTCGCTGTACTCATAATATACAGTACCTGCAGTATTAGACTTAAAACGAATCATCCAGCGATCATACACTGTTTACCAGGGGGCAGGGCTACCGACGTTAAGGCTAATCTGAAGATGGTGCTGGCTAAAGCTAAAACTGGTGAGTGTAGAGAGTATAGGGATATTGTTATCCAAGTCGGCACCAACGATGTTAGGATGAAACAGTCAGAGATCACCAAGCGCAACATAGCTTCAGCATGTAAATCAGCTAGAAAGATGTGTCGGCATTGAGTAATTGTCTCTGGCCCCCTCCCAGTTAGCAGGAGTGATGAGCTCTACAGCAGAGTCTCACAACTCAATCGCTGGTTGAAAACAGTTTTTGTAGATAATTGGCCKTCTTTCTGGGACTCACCCACAAACAGGACCAAGCCTGGCCTGCTGAGGAGTGACGGACTCCATCCTAGCTGAAGGGGTGCTCTCATCTTATCTACGAACATAGACAGGGCTCTAATTCCACAATGAGAGCTGTTAGCCAGCCTGCCAGCTTAGTGGAGTCTGCCACTAGCACAGTCAGTGTAGTCAGCTCAGCTATCCCTATTGAGACCGTGTCTGTGCTTCGATCTAGGTTGGGCAAAACTAAACATGGCAGTGTTCGCTTTAGCAATCTCACTGGAATAAAGACCTCTCCATTCCTGTCATTATTGAAAGAGATTCTGATATCTCACATCTCAAAATAGGGCTACTTAATGTTGATCCCTCACTTCCAAAGCAGTTATAGTCAATGAACTAATCATGGATCATAATCTTGATGTGATTGGCCTGTCTGAAACATGCCTTAAGCCTGATGAATTTACTGTACTAAATGAGGCCTCACCTCCTGGTTACACTAGTGACCATCTACTCAAGCACTTTTTATAGCTACTGTTTACAGGCCTCCTGGCCTATATACAGCGTTCCTCACTGAGATCCCTGAACTCCTATCAGACCTTGTAGTCATGGCAGATAATATTCAAATTTTTGGTGACTTTAATATTCACATGGAAAAGTCCACGGACCCACTCCAAAAGGCTTTCYGAGCCATCATCGACTCAGTGGGTTTTGTCCCACATGTCTCCGGACCTACTCACTGCCACATTCATACTCTGGACCTAGTTTTGTCCCGTGGAATAAATGTTGTGGARCTTAATGTTTTTCCTCATAATCCTGGACTATCGGACCACCATTTTATTACGTTTGCAATCACAACAAATAATCTGCTCACACCCCAACCAAGGATCATCAAAAGCCATGCTATAAATTCTCGGACAACCAAAAGATTCCTTTGGAGCCTTTCCAGACTCCCTCCACCTACCCAAGGATGTCAGAATACAAAAATTAGTTAACCACCTAACTGAGGAACTCATATTTAACTTGCGTAATACCCTAGATGCAGTCACACCCCTAAAAAACAAAAAACATTTGTCATAAGAAACTAGCTCCCTGGTATACAGACATTATAGACATTATCCTGACCAACCTGCCCTCCAAATACACCTCTGCTGTCTTCAATCAAGATCTCAGTGATCACTGCCTCATTGCCTGTATCCGCCACGGTCCGCGGTCAAACGACCCCCCTCATCACTGTCAAACGCTCCTAAAAACACTTCTGCGAGCAGGCCTTTCTAATCGACCTGGCCCGGGTTCCCTGGAAATATTACTCATCCCGTCAGTTGAGGATCTCTGGTCATTCTTTAAATGTTACTTCCTCACCATATTAGACAAGCATGCTCCGTTCAAAAAATGCAGAACCAAGAACAGATATAGCCCTTGTTCACTCCAGACCTGACTGCCCTCGACCAGCACAAAAACATCCTTGCGGCTGCAATAGCATCGAAGACCCCCGCGATATGCAACTGTCAGGGAAGTCAGGAACCAATACACGCAGTCAGTCAGGAAAGCAAAGGCCAGCTTTTTCAAGTAGAAATTTGCATCCTGTAGCTCTAACTCCAAAAAGTTCTGGGATAGTAAATCCATGGAGAACAAGAGCACTCCTCCCAGCTGCCCACTGCACTGAGGCTAGGTAACACGGTCACCACCGATAAATCCTGTATAATCGAAGACTTCAACAAGCATTTCTCAATGGCCCCATGCCTCCTCCTGCGACTCCAACCTTGGCAAACACCCCCGCCCGCTGCTACTCGCCCAAGCCTCCCCAGCTTCTCCTTTACCAAATCCAGATAGAGATGTTCTGAAAGAGCTGTAAAACCTGGACCCATACAAATCAGCTGGGCTTGACAATCTGGACCCCTATTTCTGAAACTGTCCGCCGCCATGTCGCACCCCCTATCACCAGCCTGTTAACCTCTCCTTCGTATATCTGAGATCCCCAAGGATTGAAAGCTGCCGCGGTCATCCCCCTCTTCAAAGGGGAGACACCCTGACCCAAACTGTTTACAGCCTATATCCATCCTGCCCTGCCTATCTAAGGTCTTCGAAAGCCAAGGGAACAAACAGATCACTTGACCATCTCGAATCCCACCGTACCTTCTCCGCTTGCAATCCGGTTTCTCGAGCCGGTCATGGTGCACCTCAGCCACGCTCAAGGTACTAAACGATATCATAACCGCCATCGATAAAGACATTACTGTGCAGCCGTCTTCAGACCTGGCCAAGGCTTTCGACTCTGTCAATCACCATATTCTTATCGGCAGACTCAGTAGCCTCGGTTTTCTAATGACTGCCTTGCCTGGTTCACCACTACTTTGCAGACAGAGTTCAGTGGTCAAATCGGAGCTGTTGTCCGGTCCTCTGGCAGTCTCTATGGGTACCACAGGTTCAATTCTCGGGCCGACTCTTTTCTCTGTATACATCAATGATTGCTCTTGCTGCGGGCGATTCCCTGATCCACCTCTACGCAGACGACACCATTCTATATACTTCGGCCCTTCCGACACGTACTATCTAACCTCCAAACGAGCTTCAATGCCATACAACACTCCTTCCGTGGCCTCCAACTGCTCTTAAACGCTAGTAAAACCAAATGCATGTTTTCAAACGTTCCCTGCCTGCACCCGCACCCCACTATGCATCACCACCTCTGGACGGTTCCGACCTAAATATGTGAATCTAATTAAGTACCTAGGGTCTGTCGGCTAGACTGCAAACCTCTCCTTCCAGACTCCTATCAAACATCTCCAATCCAAAATCAAAAGCAAGAATCGGCTTTCTATTCCGCAAAAAGCCTCCTGTCACTCACGCCGCCAAACTTACCCTAGTAAAACTGACTATCCTAGCCGATCCTGCCTGCTTCGGGATGTCCATCTACAAAAGCTTCCAATACTACTACTCAGCAAAACTGGAATGCATTTATCCACAGGGCCATTCGTTTTGTTACTAAACACCTATAACGACCCCACCACTGCCTGACCTGGTAGCCCTTCGCTCACTCAGCTACATGTTCGTCGCAGACCCACTCTCGCAGGTCATCTACACGCTATCTAGGTAAATGCCCCTCTATTCAGTCACTATCACCTGATGGGCTACACCACCTGCAACACACCCCCAGCAGTGTATATCTCACTATTCCCTAACCAAACCTCATTTGACCCATCCTCCAGTTCCTTGTGCTGCGACGAACTAATTGCAAAATCTCTGAACGTGAGCTTTTATCTCCCTTAACAACCTTAGAAAATCTGCTATCCGAGCACACCGGGCAGCTTAATATCCATCTTAAACTACCCCACGCAATTTACTACCCACCCCACTACTGCTTTTATTTATTACCTTTCGCTCTTTTGCACACAGATTCTCTTTTCTTCGCCATTATATCATCTGATGATTTATCATCCAGCGTAATTGCTAAATTGAATAGTCTTATTTTGCCACCGTCATGCCTTTGCACACACTTTTAATAATCCTTTTTTCTACCATTTATTGACTTGTTATGGGTTTACTCACATGTTGTAACTCGTGTGGTCTTCACACTTTGCTATGTTTTGTTCTTTACTCTGCCACTTCGCATGAAGTCCAAATGAGCTCTTCATTCACTAGTCCTACACTGCTTAATATATATAGCTGTTAAATAATATCAAAAAAAAATTAAAAAATATAAACATTTAAAATACAGTTAAAATACCAGAGCCTGTAATCACTTCCAGAAAATTGGAACGGAATGCGCACATCCAATACTGGATAGTCTTCTCTCGTACTCTCGTTTGTAAATATCTATAGTACCATATTAAGACCTCATCCGTTGCTCATTCTATCTATTTTTCAACTTATGATTACTGATGGTAAATAATAACAATCTATATATATTGTTATTTATACTGTCAAGTCTTTAAGTCTAAGTAC
Organism: Salvelinus sp. IW2-2015; assembly: GCF_002910315.2. NCBI lineage: Eukaryota > Metazoa > Chordata > Actinopteri > Salmoniformes > Salmonidae > Salvelinus > Salvelinus sp. IW2-2015. The sequence continues at coordinate 7,685,181 of NC_036847.1, forward strand.
AGCTCGCATTCCCAAGTACTGACTCTTGCTTATTCACTTCCTGTTACGTCATTAATACATCGAACTTCTTTGCCTTGAATAACTCTATGATTCAATGAGAGCATCTAATTAAGATCTCGTATTTAAATTGCGCATCCTCCAAAGCTCCTAGTGTCTCTTGAGTCTGCTACAACTTCTAGTATTTCCATCAGATCACAAGGGAGGACCACTCCAGTCTTTTAATTACTATATATGTTACACTTGATGAAAATCTTAATCATGCCTCTGAACCTTCAAGCTGAGTCATTACATGATCTAGTGCCAACCTAATACACATCTGGGAAATGATGCTGCTTCCTGTGCTTGGCCCTCCTATGTTGAACATAATAAACAGCTCTCTATCCACTGGATATGTACCAAACTCACTAAAAGTGGCAGTAATAAAGCCTCTCTTGAAAAAGCCAAATCTTGACCCAGAAAATATAAAAACTATTGGCCTATATTCAAATCTCCCATTCCTCTCAAACATTTTTGAAAAAGCTGTTGCACAGCAWCTCACTGCCTTCCTGAAGACAAACAATGCATACAKAACMCTTCAGTCTGGTTTTAGACCCCATCATAGCACTGAGACTGCACTTGTGAAGGTGGTAAATTACCTTTTAATGGCGTCAGACCGAGGCTCTGCATCTGTTCTCGTGCTCCTAGACCTGAGTGCTGCTTTTGATACCATCGTTCACCACATTCTTTTGGAGAGATTGGAAACCCAAATTGGTCTACACGGACAAGTTCTGGCCTGGTTTAGATCTTATCTGTCGGAAAGATATCAGTTTGTCTCTGTGGATGGCTTGTCCTCTGACAAATCAACTGTTTCGGTGTTCCTCAAGGCTCCGTTTAAGGACCACTATTGTTTTCACTATGTATTTTACCTCTTGGTGATGTAATTTGGAAACATAATGTTAACTTTCACAGCTATGTGGACGACACACAGCTGTACATTTTGATGAAACATGGTGAAGCCCCAAAATTGCCCTCCCTGGAAGCCTGTGTTTCAGACATAAGGAAGTAGATGGCGGKAAATGTTCTACTTTTAAACTCGGACAAAACAGAGATGCTAGTTCTAGGTCCCAAGAAACAAAGAGATCTTCTGTTGAATCTGACAATTAATCTTGATGGTTGTACAGTTGTCTAAAAGGACCTRGGCGTTACTCTGGACCCTCATCTCTCTTTTGACAAACATATCAAGACTGTTTCAAGGACAGCTTTTTTCCGTCTATGTAACATTGCAAAAATCAGAAACTTTGTCCAAAAATTATGCWGAAAAATTAATCCATGCTTTTGTCACATCTAGGTTAGACTACTGCAATGCTCTACTTTCCGGCTACCRGGATAAAGCACTAAATAAACACGGCTGCTAGAATCTTGACTAGAACCAAGAAATTTGATCATATTACTRCAGTGRTAGCCTCTCTACACTGGCTTCCTGTTAAGGCAAGGGCTGATTTCAAAGTTTTACTGCTAACCTACAAAGCATTACATGGGCTTGCCCCTACCTATCTTTCCGATTTGGTCCTGCAGTACATACCTACATGTACGCTACGGTCACAAGACGCAGACCTCCTTACTGTCCCTAGAATTTCTAAGCAAACAGCTGGAGGCAGGGCTGTCTCCTATAGAGCTCAAATTTTATGGAATGGTCTGCCTATCCATGTGAGAGACGCAGACACGGTCTCGACCTTTAAGTCTTATTGAAGACTCATCTCTTCAGTAGGTCCTATGATTGAGTGTAGTCTGGCCCAGGAGTCTGAAGGTGAATGGAAAGGCACTGGAGCAACGAACCACCCTTGTTGTCTCTGCCTGGCCAGTTCCCCTCTTCCACTGGGATTCTCTGCCTCAAACCCTATTTCAGGGGCTGAGTTACTGGCCTACTGGTGCTCTTCCATGCCATCCCTAGGAGGGGTGCGTCACTTGAGTGGGTTGAGTCACTGACGTGATCTTCCTGTCCGGGTTTGCGCCCCCCTTGGGTTTGTGCTGTGGGGGAGATCTTCGTGGGCTATACTCTGCCTTGTCTTAGGATGGTAAGTTGGTGGTTGAAGATATATCCCTCTAGTGGTATCCTGCCTGTTTGGCCCTGTCCAGGGGTATCGTCGGACGGGGCCACAGTGTCTCCTGACCCCTCCTGTCTCAGCCTCCAGTATTTATGCTGCAATAGTTTGTGTCGGGGGGCTAGGGTCAGTCTGTTATATCTGGAGTATTTCTCCTGTCTTATCCGATGTCCTGTGTGAATTTAAGTATGGTCTCTCTAATTCTCTCTCTTTTTCTCTTTCTTTCTTTCTTTCTTTCTCTTTCTTTCTTTCTTTCTTTCTTTCTCTGTCTCTCTCGGAGGACCTGAGCCCTAAGACCATGCCTCAGGACTACCTGGCCTGATGACTCCTTCCTGTCCCCAGTCCACCTGGTCGTGCTGCTGCTCCAGTTTCAACTGTTCTGCCTGCGGCTATGGAACCCTGACCTGTTCACCGGACGTGCTACCTGTCCCAGACCTGCTGTTTTCAACTCTCTAGAGACAGCAGGAGCGGTAGAGATACTCTGAATGATCGGCTATGAAAAGCCAACTGACATTTACTCCTGAGGTGCTGACCTGTTGCACCCTCTACAACCACTGTGATTATTATTATTTGACCCTGCTGGTCATCTATGAACATTTGAACATCTTGGCCATGTTCTGTTATAATTTCCACCCGGCACAGCCAGAAGAGGACTGGCCACCCCTCATAGCCTGGTTCCTCTCTAGGTTTCTTCCTAGGTTCTGGCCTTTCWWGGGAGTTTTTCCTAGCCACCGTGCAATTGTTTTACTAAAGGAGAATTMTAATACTTAAACAAAGTGTCTGTGTTTCCTTTCTACTATCAATATATTTAAGTTTGATAATTATATAGACCTGATCATCTGTTGAAGAAATTGACCATCAACACAACACAACTGATTGGCTCAAACACATTAAGAAGGAAAGAAATTCCACAAATTAACTTTTAACAAAGTACAACTGTTAATTGAAATGCAMTCCAGGTAACTACCTCATGATGCTGGTTGAGAGAATGCCAAGAGTGTGAAAAGCTGTCATCAAGGCAAATGGTGMCTACGACATTGAAGAATCTCAAATKTKAAATATATTTTGAGTTGTTTAACACTTTTTTGGTTACTACATGATTCCATATGTGTTATTTAATAGTTTTGATGTCTTCACTATTATTCTACAATGTAGAAAATAGTATCAATAAAGAAAAACCCTTGAATGAGTAGGTGTGTCCAAACTTTTGACTGGGTACTGTACATAGGTTTTGTCCAACCACAAATCAACAATAGGTTTCAAGGTTTTGGTTTATCAATCAGGAACCAATATTGAACTGATATCTCTATACCTTCAGGATAGGTGCTCCTCACAATCTAAATGTAGGTTTGTGAATATAGTCAATCAACCAATATGTTTTATATACTAACTAGAGTGGTCTTCTTTTTAACTGTGTGGATGAAAAAGTTAGCCATACTACTGTTGTAATCAGAATGGATGTGGGTGGAGAACTTTGTGTAGATATATGACTCCGCACGACAGAAAAGATAAAACCAAAAATGCAATTTTGAGAAACTTAAGTTTTTCATTTATTTTCAAACACTTGATGGCATGTCACTCCAAATGGCGTGTCATTTAAACCAATAAAGGCAAACAAACTTTTCATGGAAAAGCTTTTTTCTTTACAAAACCTTTTGTGGAATACACAAAAGTTCTTTATGAAAGGTGTATCTTCGAAGTTACAATGAACTTTTTAACATATTCTTTGAACATTGAATACTGTCTTATCAATGACATTGATTTGACATAATCCTAACATGATTTACATTTAGTGTAGATCCATTGGATCCATTTGTGTGATAATATAGCTACATCATCAAATTGATACATTTTATCATTCAGTGACAATCCATTGTAAAGAGTTTGACAAATTCTAACAAACAGGTGGTTACAGATACAAACAGTAACAACTCAACATGGGTTAGAAATACAATACAAGTATGTTATTACAATAATTTAACTCTGTACTGTCAAACGATAAAATAAAATAAGAGAAACACTGTTATTAAATCAGTGTACATTTTCAAATACATAGTATGTATCCATTCCAGACCAATCTGAATCATTTCATAGAATCCTTCCTTTCAAAGGAATACTGGCGAAACATGCCCTTTCTTCATCTGGATGAAGACTTATGACATAGCATCTCTTGCCAAATGCAGAAGAAGTAGACCTCCTTCACTCCGAACACCACTGTCCATGCCTGTCAAAACATAGACTGGCCTGTCTAATTCCGTTTGTCTGACATGAAAAGGTCTGAAGTGTTGCCTGAAGTAGATTATTCTGAAGTGGAGGCCCTGGTTGCTCTACCAGGGCCTCCAGAGTGGATGGGAGATGGGTCTCAGCACACCCTTGGTGGTGGCCTGGTGGACTGGGGAGCCCAGCGGGGAGAGGGACCTGGGAGCCTGGCTATGTTGGCTGGATGTCTGCAGGCTGTGGAAGTGGCTCAGCAGCCTGCTGTGGGACTGTGTCTTCACCTCACACTGCAACAGGAAGCTGACAGCCTCCTGCACACAGTGAGAGTAGCCCCCATTGGCTGCCACGGTGGAGGAACTTCCTGCCTGCTGCTGTCGGCTCAGGAAATAGACGGTCATCTCCAAGATGTCAGCCTTCTCCTGCTTGGAGTCAGGCTTCTGCAGGAGGAACTCGGGACCCAGGAGGGACTTGAGCTGCTCGATGCTAGTGTTGATGCGATCCCTGCGCATCTTCTCCACAGCTGGCTTCTTTACCTGCACAAAGAGAAAACAAGGAACAGTTTAGTCAACTTGCCATGTATAATTAACAGCAATAGAATAAGATTGAAATGTACTGTATGTATGTATTCAAAGCATTTGTTTACCTTAGTAAGTGAGAGGAGCTGCTCAGAGTAGGTAATCTGTCTAGTCATTGTTGGTGCCATGGCTGTGGCAGTAGTAGTTCTGTTGAGCTGAAGTCTCAGTAAAGAGCCAATTGGATATGTGCCGTCTTCCCTCTGGTTCTCCCTCCTATTTATACTCCTAAATCTCCATATGAATGTGTGGGTCTTGGGCTTGTTGGAGTTTCTCACAGCCTGGAGCCAATGGGAGGGCTGGGAGGGGCATTGCGAGATCCCGGGCTGCCACATGCTCAATGAAGTGTTTATTGTTGGGAGGACAAAGAGTGTGCCTCTAGGGAGCAGGTTGATAGAGCACACAAAAAACTATACATACCTTGGCCTAAACATCAGCTCCACAGGTAACTTCCACAAAGCTGTGAACGATCTGAGAGACAAGGCAAGAAGGGCATTCTATGCCATCAAAACGAACATACAATTTGACATGCCAATTAGGATCTCGCTAAAAAAGCTTGAATCAGTTATAGAACCCATTGCCCTTTATGATTGTGAGGTCACCAACCAAGAATTCACAAAATGGGACAAACACCAAATTGAGACTCTGCATGCAGAATTCTGCAAAAATATCCTCCGTGTACAACGTAAATAATGGATGCAGAGCAGAATTAGGCCGACACCCACTAAATATCAAAATCTAGAAAAGAGACGATAAATTCTACAAGCACCTAAAAGGAAGCGATTTCCAAACCTTCCATAACAAAGCCATCACCAACAGAGAGATGAACCTAGAGAAGAGTCCCCTAAGCAAGCTGGTCCTGGGGCTCTGTTCACAAACACAAACAGACCCCACAGAGCCCAGAACAGCAACACTGTTAGACCCCAAAAAATKATGAGAAAACAAAATGATAATTACTTGACACATTGGAATGAATGAACAAAAAAACAGAGCAAACTATAATGCTATTTGGTCCTAAACAAAGTTTACACGGTGGCAGAATACCTGACCACTGTGAGCATAGCCTTGCTATTGAGAAAGGCCTCCTTTGGCAAACCTGGCTCTCAAGAGAAGACAGGCTATGTGCACACTGCCTATAAAATGAGGTGGAAACTGAGCTGCACTTCCTAACCTCCTGCCAAATGTATGACCATTTAAGAGAGAGATATTTCCCTCAGATTACACAGATCCACAAAGAATTCGAAAACAAACCCGATTTTGATAAACTCCCATATCTACTGAAGGTGAAATACCACAGTGTGCCAATCACAGCAGCAAGATATGTGACCTGTTGCCACAAGAAAAGGGCAACCAGTGAAGAACAAACACCATTGTAAATACCACCCCTATTTATGTTTATTTATTTTCCCTTTTGTACTTTAACCATTTGCACATTGTTACAACCCTGTATGACATTTGTAATGTCTTTATTCTTTTGGAACTTCTGTGAGTGTAATGTTTACTGTTCATTTTTATTGTTTATTTCACTTTTGTATATTATCTACTTCACTTGCTTTGGCAATGTTAACATATGTTTCCCATGCCAATAAAGCCCCTTGAATTGAATTGAATAGATGGGGAGGGAGAGGAAGGCTGGGAGGGACAGGCACGGAAATGGAGGGGAGTGTTACGGCTCTCGTCGAAAGGATTGGACCAAAGCGCAGCGTGGAAAGTGTTCATGATTTATTTGATCAAAAACACTCAAACAAAATAACAAAGCAAAAACGCACAGTTCTGTCAGGTACAGACACGAAACAGAAAACAAGATCCCACAAAACCCAAAAGGAAAATGACAACTTATATATGATCCCCAATCAGAGACAACGATAGACAGCTGCCTCTGATTGGGAACCATACTCAGCCAAAAACACAAAGAAATAGAAAACATAGATTTCCCCACCCGAGTCACACCCTGACCATAGAGAATAATAAGGATCTCTAAGGTCAGGGCGTGACAGGGAGGGAGGGGGGCTGACATGGTGTCGTTATGGATCTGGGAAAGTGGGGACCCCAGAGGAAGGAGTTTGCTCATCTTCTGCCATGATCACAGAATAAAGTGAGCACAAAGTGTTTCGGCACAGGGCACACATACAGTAGGTGTGAGACTGAGAGATCTGGGGCAGGGGTGTAAGTCTAACAGCACATGGAGCTACTGTGTTATCCACTAGCTTCACGGAACAGGTTGTTTCCAATAGCCTAACTTGTTCATATTAATGAGGATATGTTCATATCCATGAGCTATTCAAAATCCTTGGGTCTTTGGTGTAATGTCATGTAAAGATGTAATGATGGGGCAACATTTATCTATCGCTCCAGTGTTAATTTGCTAAATTGTAATTACTTCGCTACTATGGACTATTTACTGCCTTACCTCCTCATGCCATTTGCACACACTGTATATAGACTTTTTTTCTATTGTGTTATTGGCTGTACGTTTGTTTATTCCATGTGTAACTGTGTTGTTGTTTGTGTCGCTCTGCTTTGCTTTATCTTGGCCAGGTCGCAGTTGTAAATGAGAACTTGTTCTCAACTGGCTTACCTGGTTAAATAAAAATGAAATAAAGGTGAAAAAATTCAAATTGACTTTGGTGTGGTCTGTATATTTGTCAGGTAGTAGATTTCTGTGAGTTATAAACATTGCACAGTTGTTGCAGTTACTGCCATGAAAAGTCTTCACTTCAACCCGTTAACATGTAACATATAACATGGCTGCATGGGCAGTATTGAGTAGCTTGGATGAAAGGTGCACAGAGGTGCCCATAGTAAACTGCCTGCTCCTCAGTCCCAGTTGCTAATATATGCATATTATTATTCATATTGGATAGAAAACACTCTGAAGTTTCTAAAACTGTTTGAATGATGTCTGTGAGTAAAACAGAACTCATATGGCAGGCAAAACCTGAGAAAAAATCCAAACAGGAAGTGGGAACTCTTGAGGCTGGTCGATTTTTAACCAAGATCCTATTGAATTTACAGCGAGATATGGATGAGTTTGCACTTCCTACGGCTTKCACTAGATGTCAACAGTCTGTAGAACCTTGTCCGATGCCTCTACTGTGAAGGGGTGCCGAATGAGAGGGGAATTAGTCAGGTCTGCCATGACCTGACCATGCTCTAACCATGCGCGTTCACATGAGAGGGATTTCTGTTCCATCGCTCATCTGAAATCAATGTAATTCTCCGGTTGGAACGTTATTCCAGATTTATGTTAAAAACATTCTAAAGATTGATTCAATACATTGTTTGACATGTTTCTACTGACTGTTACGGAAGTTTTGGACATTTCGTCAGCTTTAGTGAACGCGCTTCCTGACGTTGGATTTGTTTTCCAAACACGCTAACAAAAATAGCTATTTGGACATAAATTATGGACATTACCGAACAAAACGAACATTTCTTGTGGAAGTGGGAGTCCTGGGAGTGCATTCCGACGAAGATCAGCAAAGGTAAGTGAAGATTTATACTGCTTTTTATGAGTTTTGTTGACTGCACAATTTGGCGGGTAACTGTATGGCTTGCTTTCGTGGCTGAACGCTGTTTTCAGATTATTGAATATTGTGTTTTGCCGTAAAGCTTTTTGAAATTTGACACAGCGGTTGCATTAAGAACAAGTGTATATTTAATTCTATGTAAAACATGTATCTTTCATCTGTAACGGCTTTCGTTGGTGGAAGGAGAGGAGGACCAAAATGCAGCGTGTTACGTATCTATAATATCGTTTAATCGAGAATTAATACAAAATACAAAAAGAACAAGAGAATAAATGAAAACCGACACAGTCCCGTATGTTGCAAACACTGAAACGGGAAACAACTACCCACAACCCATAGTGGGAAAACAGGCTACCTAAGTATGATTCTCAATCAGAGACAACGATTGACACCTGCCTCTGATTGAGAACCATACCAGGCCAAACACATAGAAATATAACATACAGAACAAAACATAGAAAAACAACATAGAATGCCCACCCCAACTCACGCCCTGACCAAACTAAAATAAAGACATAAAAAAGGAACTAAGGCCAGAACGTGACATCATCAAAGTTTATGATGAGTATTTATGTTATTTGACGTGGCTCTCTGCAATTTCTCCGGATATTTTGGAGGCATTTCTGAACATGGCGCCAATGTAAACTGAGGTTTTTGGATATAAATATTAACTTCATCGAACAAAAAATATATGTATTGTGTAACATGAAGTCCTATGAGTGTCATCTGATGATGATCATCAAAGGTTAGTGATTCATTTTATCTCTATTTCTGCTTTTTGTGACTCCTGTCTTTGGCTGGAAAAATTACTGTGTTTGTCTGTGATTTTGCGGTGACCTAACATAATCGGCTGTGGTGCTTTCGCTGAAAAGCCTATTTGAAATCGGACACTTTGGTGGGATTAACAACAAGATTACCTTTAAAATGGTATAAGATACATGTATGTGTAACTCTGTGTTGTTGTCTGTTCACACTGCTGTGCTTTATCTTGGTCAGGTCGCAGTTGTAAATGAGAACTTGTTCTCAACTAGCCTACCTGGTTAAATAAAGGTGAAAAAAAAATGAAAAAAAAAATGTTTGAGGAATTTTAATTATGAGATTTCTGTCGTTTGAATTTGGCGCCCTGCACTTTCACTGGCTGTTGTCATATCGATCCCGTTAACGAGATTGCAGCCATAAGAAGTTTTAATATATCCAAAATTGAGTTTTGGAAAGCTCCACATGTAGATATGGACTGTTACTCTTTTAGCACACTTTCACATCTACTGATAGAAATGCAGGCACCACAACCTTTAGACACACACACACACACAGCTGCCCGTCCTGCTTGCCGCTGGCTGCGTCCCAGTCACCAGCTCCCTTCCTGCCCAAGTGGAACGTGAGAGCTGCCATGGTCCTGAGTTTCCCACACTTCAGTGTTAATGACACTGGGGCGGACACACAAAGGAAGTGTGCCTCGTCACACAAAGCTCAAGTGACCAAGGCCCTTCTACTCCCTCCTCCCTCCTGCCCAGCCACAGTGCAGTCAACAAGGCTCTCACAAGGCTTTCACAGGCACACCATCTGGACAGATGGGACACTATAATCACCCAATTGGCCACGTGAGACCTGCTCAGGGAGATGAAATAGAAAGCGTGAGAATGTAGGAAAAGGGCATTTAAATAGTCAAACTTCAAAGTCTTTTAAATATTATAATGACTTTTTGACTAAATATATGAAAATACAAGATAAAAAAACATTTTGTATTATACTATTACCACCTAATCAAATAGTCAATACAAATTACTAATACCAATACCACCATTATTACAATTGTAATAGCACTACAATGTCAATTTGTATTCAATTATTTAGTTTATATGATGCAATGAAATGGATCTTATTTAAGCACTCTAGCAATGCTCACAGTAAAGGAATTTGTAGTGAAAATGTCTTTCTCTGCCATGGACACTTGATGCTTAACATCTCCACTGAACATGTGAAATGTCCACAGACAGAGGATGTACTCCATGTTCTCACCACGCTCCCACCACGTATCAGTTGTAGTCAATGCTCATTGGTTAGTTCCCATCCATAACACATCACGCTACGAATGGGAGGGGGGAGGCGGGCATTTTTAAGTGCACCTCCCACCTGTTCATTTGGATCAGGGCCATTGTATTTAATTAATTCAAGCAATTCGTGCACTTTCTATTGTCACGAGGGCCTCGTGATTGCCAGAAATACTATGAGAAGCTGCATCACATTAAAGCGTAGTGAGAGCTGATATAAGGGGAAAGGAAAATGAGGTTAAAATCAGAGACATTGCACACTGAAAGCACACGGAGTCATTCTCATTTCAAAGCAGGCAATATACAAAGACCTTAAAGCACATCCAACATGAGGGACCACATCAAATGGACCATATTGAACTGATGAGGATGTCTTTCAATTAAGCTTATGGGAGCTATATATTGTAGGGCTATTTAACTCATGTTTCCTTTCTCTGCTCCCATAGGGGTATAGTTATGATCCTTGAGAGAAAATATACTGATAGGGTGGAGAAGCTTCGCACAGCACTTGAGAGCCAACTCCACAACAGGGTCTCCAACACAGACTCCTTCTTCTCAGTCAGGAGGCCCCTGCTCTTCCACAACAACTACTCAAAGTACTCCAGAGATACTCTATGACTGTCTCCATTYCCTGCTGAAGATATTGCCCCACTGTTGATCCAGTATGGATCTCCATGGAAACACCAAGACCAGCAGTGGGACTGAGCATGGTAACACTGAGCAGTTTCTGTACCCTATGCAAAGTTACTCTCACATCAAATCTATCGTCATCTCCACACACCTGGAAGAGCTAAAGATTATTATTTAATTTTTTTTTATGTAAAATTTATTTAACTATTATTTGGATTATTTCAATTGATATGTACTATTTTGCAACTGAAATGATTGGGATATTTTTTTAACAATATGTGTATATATTTCCAGATATATATATTTTTTAAACAATAGATTCAAAGTTAATGGTCTTTTGTAAAGACAGATTTTAATCTATGCTGTATGTATATGCCGTTCATTGTATGCCATTTTGTTTTAATATTTTTTGCTGAGATGGTCACTTGAAGACTACTCTCTGAGGAAAGAGTTATTACTGAAAGCCATATTCCTGCATGTATACAAAGGAACAATATGTTGAAATAAGTATAGGTTATGGTAGAGCTATGGTGGGCTCCCGAGTGCCGCAGCGGTCTAAGGCACTGCATCTTAGTGCTAGAGGCGTCCCTACAGACCCTGGTTTGATTCTAGGTTGTGTCACAATCGGCCATGATTGGGAGTCCCATAGGGCGTCGCACAATTGGCCCAGCATTGTCTGGGTTAGGGTTCGGCCGGGGTACAGTAGGCCGTCATTGTAACGATCTTCTTCATCTGAGGAACAGGAAAGATCGGACCAAAACGCAGCGTGGTAAGTGTCCATGTTCATTTATTATAACTGAACACGAAAATACAAAATAACAAAGTGAATGTAAGAAACGAAAATCGAATCAGTCCTGAAAGGTGCAACCACTAAACAGGAAACAACTTCCCACAAAGGTGGGAAAAGGCTACCTAAGTATGGTTCTCAATCAGAGACAACGATAGACAGCTGCCTCTGATTGGGAACCATACCAGGCCAAACACATAGAAAAGAAAACATAGGGAAAAAAACATAGAATGCCCACCCCAACTCACGCCCTGACCAAACCAAAATAGAGACATAAAAAAGGAACTAAGGTCAGGGCGTGACAGTCATTGTAAATAAGACTTTGTTCTTAACTGACTTGCCTAGTTAAATAAAGCTTAAATAAAAGAGCCTCGTGGTAGGCTACATCACAAGGGAAATCATATTTTTGATATGCAAAAATMTTGTTGTAAAAAAACTGATGATGTCTACTTTTTTGATAATTTTTTGGGGTCAATTTCTGCACTATTGCCTACTAAATAACTTGACAACTTAAAATATTTTAAATCCACCAAAAATGACCTCAACATCTATGGATCATGATTTCTTCAATAAGTGTTTCCCTAATAACCGGTAGTACATAATAGCTCTCAATTTTCAGCTCTACCAGCCCACCAGTCTTTGCATATGTCCATGTGTAGCGGGTTTCTTATGTACAACAGGAAAACCAAGAAATGAAGAGCGACACCACGGCTGTCTTTTAGGCTTTTATGTTGATCTGCAATAGTATTGTGAAAAGACAGGACAGGAACACATGTCTCCAATGCACCATCTGACAAGTTGTTCTACACAGGAGCATGAAGAAAGGTAAAACACATATCCTGTCTCACATCCCCAATACATTGCTAGGTGCTTTCAGTGTTGACAGTACCAAAATACAACAACTCATGTACAAAAACATTGCAACATAAACAAGTTACAACGTGAAATCGCCTCTATTCCATTCAAACCGTAGAGGACCAAACTACATCTCCCATAATGCAACGCTAGCACCAGTCGGCAGCTCAGCTAACCGTCTGCATCACAGAAAGGCATGCTAGCTAGCAACAGCAGCACTTTTAGCACTCTGTAAACTATATTAATAACAATAAAACTCTGAAACTCTGAAACATGTTTCAATAGTCTCACACTCCCTTATAACAATATATACAGCATTAACCTTGGGATGTTTTATTTATTTCACGTTATGGACTTCTACAAAGGAGTAATCTGCAACACATATCTTTCTCTCTCAGTGTTTTCTCGGACTGAGGAGAACGGGAGCTARGGGTAGTACCAGGGTGTTAGTAGGTGACACAAGCACCCAGATGAAATAAAATACATTTAATGAAACAAAACCGAAGATGTTAACATCATCCAGCTACTGTAGCTGCCTACCTAACATCAACAGGCAGCACCAGTAGCGCAACAATTAAAAWTAGACACCAAAAGTAAAGTTCCTGGCGATCATAGCGATCTGACTCCCCCCTTCTGTCTGAACTTGGAATATTTCCTGTGCGCGGGCTTTGGCTACTGACCCTCAACCTGGTTGTTCTGTTGTGCGTTGTGTACTATTCTAATAATTTGAAGTTTGATGGAATAACCATTTTAACTCTACTACACATGTAACCTATTCATCCAAGCAGGCACAAATTCAACCCAACACACACACACACACAAACACACACTGTTTGCATATTGCTAGTAGCCAAAACAAGCAAATGAGAGATGTAATGTTTTTCTGTCTATTATTTTATGTGAATGATACTCAGTCTTATCTGGGTAATAAATGCAATGTTTGCTTTGTACAGTACATTTTGAATAATGAAACAATTTGGTTTCCACAGGCTGTTGAGTAACAAAACTTGTTCCCATTCACAAAATTTAAGCAGAAGTCTAATTTGTCTGTTGGACTGACCACTACTATTTATTGAATTTGTTTCCTGTGAACAGTATGGTAAGTTCATGACATATGAGATATCTCAGTCTGTGCTATGTCCTCTGCTAGACAGCCTAAGCATTACTAAAAACAAATTCCCCTCCATCTAAAAAAAGTGATGCCTGGTCAATTTTTTTTGTGTAGACCTCAAGTAGAGAGAGGTTTGATTATATGGCTTTATAGCCCCATCTACAGTCAAGAAACCTGGCAGTGTGGTGCCAGGATGACAACCTCTCCCTCAACGTGATCAAGACAAAGGAGATGATCATGGACTACAAGAAAAGGAGGGCAGAGCACGCCCCCATTCTCATCGAAGGGGCTGTAGCGGAGCAGGTTGAGAGCTTCAAGTTCCTTGGTGTCCACATCACCAACTAACTACCATGGTCCAAACACACCAAGACAGCCGTGAAGAAGTTACGGCAATGCCTATTCCCTCTCAAGAGACTGAAAAGATTTGGCATTGGTCCTCAGATCCTCAAAAAGTTATACAGCTACACGATCGAGAGCATCCTGACTGCTTGCATCACCGCCTGGTATGGCAACTGCTCGGCCTCCGATCGCGAGGCACTACAGAGGGTAGTGCGTATGGCCCAGTACATCACTTGGGGCCAAGCTTCCTGCCACCCAGGACCTCTATACAAGGCGGCGTGAGAGGAAGGCCCTAAAAATTGCCAAAGACTCCAGCCACCCTAGTCATAGACTGATCTCTCTGCTACCGCACGGCAAGTGGTACCGGAGCGCCAAGTCTAGGTCCAAAAGGCTTCTTAAACCTCTTAAGGATTTTCGCCTAAAATGACCAAATCTAACTGCCTGTAGCTCAGGACCTGAAGCAAGGATATGCATATTCTTGAAAGGAAAGGAAACACCATGAAGTTTGTGGAAATGTGAAATTAATGTAGGAGAATATAACACATTAGATCTGGTAAAAGATAATACCAAGAAAAAAACATGTGTATTTGTTTTTTTGTACCATCATCTTTGAAATGCAAGAGAAAGGCCATAATTATTCCAGCCAAGGTGCCATTTAGATTTTGGCCACTAGATGGCAGCAGTGTATGTGCAAAGTTCTAGACTGATCCAATGAACCATTGCARATCTGTTCAAAATGTTGTATCTAAACTGCCCAAATGTGACTAATTGTTTTATTAATGCATTTTAAAGTTCATAATTGTGAACTCTCCTCAAACAATAGCATGGTATTCTTTCACTGTAATAGCTACTGTAAATTGGAGAGTGCAGTTAGATTAACAAGAATTTAAGCTTTCTGCCCATATCAGATATGTCTTTGTCCTGGGACCCAATCCCGTGGAGGTTAACAGCTTCTACCCCCAAGCCATAAGACTCCTGAATAGCTAATAAAATGGCTACACGGACTATTTTRGTTGCTGCTACTCTCTGTTAATTATCTATGCATAGTCACTTTACCTCTACCTACATGTACAGTACCAATCAAAAGTTTGGACACACCTACTTATTTAAGGATTTTTCTTTATTTTACTATTTTCTACATTGTAGTGTGCAAAACTGTCATCAAGGCAAAGGGTGGCTACTTTGAAAAATCGAAAATATATTTTGATTTGTTTAACACTTTTTTGGTTACTACATGATTCCATGTGGGTTATTTCATACTGTTGATGTCTTCACTATTATTCAACAATGTAGAAAATAGTACAAATAAAGAAAACCTCTAGAATGAGTAGGTGTGTCCAAACTTTTGACTGGTACTGTCCATAGTACCTCAATTACCTCGACTAATCTGTGCCCCCGCACATTGACCCTGTATATAGCATCGTTACTGTTATTTTCTTTATTATTATTATATATATATTTTTTAACTTCAGTTTATTTTAGTAAATACACGTATTTTTCTTAAAACTGCATTGTTGGTTAAGGGCTTGTAAGTAAGCATTTCACTATAAGGTCTACAACTGTTGTATTCGGCGCATGTGACAAATACAATCTGATTTGATCATCTGCGCAGCGTCACCCCCTGGAACTGAGCCAAGATTAATGAAGAAATTCTGTGATTGTGGAAAACTCGCGAGAGCCCATAGGGAGTAACGTCACTTCATCATGGCAGGCAATAAGTTGGCATTAGAGGGAAAAATAAGTATAATAAGCTTTCTTTTAGGTCTTGGTGTTGTTATAATTCCCCTTATTAGAACATTCGCTGGACATCTTGACTGGGTATTCGACTATCTCACTGGAGTGAGGGGGAAAATAGCTATTGCGGTGTACATCGCTGTTCTCAATGGCTTCTTGCTAATCATATATAAGGGACCTCTATATAAGGTAAGCGCTACAGTAGTAGCTAGCTAGCTGGCTAACGTCTGAAATAAGATTTATGTTGTATTTGCCCATCCAAAACGTCAGTCAGCTAGCTAGGCTTAATCTAAATGATCAGTTATATTAATTGGCGCGCTTCTTTCTGACAATGTATTGTGCTAACGTTAGCTGGCTAATCCTATTAGCTGAATTGGATTGAGACAGCTGTCACCTTGATTGCCTAAAGTAGAACCCTAATTTAACGATAAGCTAGATAACACTATTGAAGTTAAGTGGGCCATGCCTAAGGTTATGTTATTGTCTTAGCTGTTGATTTGGAGCCAGCTTTGTAGTTTCACAAGTTCAAGTTAGAAAGGTTATCGAAGCATGCTCTTTTCTCCCAGGTTGCTGTGCGAGCCTGCTTCCTTGGTTTTACTTTTGGGTGTGGCTTGATCATAAGCTTTTCTCAAACTACATGGACACACTTTGGCTGGTAAGCATCCAACACCTGTACTTTCTCTGTCACACACAAAACTAACTGATGTTAGTTCGATACCTGTTTATGCATAGTTCTCAGTCAATTAATGTATTTGCAGGTACATGTGTTCCATGTCTTTCTTCCACTACTCTGAGTACTTGGTGACGGCCATCATTAACCCCCGCAGCCTGTCTCTGGACTCGTTCCTGCTCAACCACAGTGTGGAGTACACCGTGGCTGCTGTCTCCTCATGGGTGGAGTTCACTATAGAGAAGCTCTCTGTCCCAGGTCTTGCCTCATACCACACTTGTGCTCAATGGTTGCGTTCCAGCCTGACTACATTGCTGGTATTGCATTGCATCAACCAATGGTTGCGTACCACGTCATTCTGCGCAGGCAGGCACCTGCAATGTAGGCTCAATCCCAATACCCCCGTTAGCCCTCCCCTTCGTTTTTGAGTGTCCCTCATGTGGGGGTGAGTGGCACTCGAAAATGGAGCAACTAGTGGTAGGGAGATTAGGCCTAGGGAATGGGACATCACTACATCACTCGCGTCGATGACATGGATGTCGATTTAAGGGAGCCCCCCGCACCTCTGATTCAGAGGGGTTGGGTTAAATGCGGAAAGACACATTTGTTGTACAACTGGCTCGGTATCCACCTTTCCCMTTTCCCTTTCACTCGCGCATGTCAGATACTGCCAACAGATACCACACAATTAATTGACGATGAGCCAGTACTGGCTGCAGTAATAGCTTTTCTTATATTTCTCATGCAACAAATACATACTTACCATACGAGCATCAAATGAAAAACAACGTGCCTGTAATGTACCCATCCTCTGGCTGTGGTTCAATGTGGAGTAGTACTGAAGCAGGACTTTAATTCCATAGCAGTTTGACATGTAACAGTTGCGTTCCCTTCACCCAGTCCTTAACAGTGGAGGCATTGTAGCTAGAACAATTAAAATCACTGTTCTGAACAAATTTTTTAAATAATTTTTTACCAAATGTGTAAGGGTCCATACACCGATAGGCTACACATCCATAGCATACTGGTCTTTTTATCCTCCACTATACAATAAGGAAGAAAATAGTTAGCTACAGCTACGTTACCTCCATTGGCAAATATCTTCAGTCTCTGTTATGTAACTAGCTACAATTACAAGTGATTGAAGTATTATTATTATTTTTTTAATGAACAGGAAGGCAAGCTTACAAAATMGTACATAAAATTTGCAGTAGATGCTTTCGTTAGCTAGATTCTTTACATACATTGGGTTTCACAGATGACAGCCTGGTTTGCTCAGGAGTCCCTACAACATGAATTACAATTCATACAAATGTAAAACGCCTGTATAGAAAGCTAAATGTATAGCTAGTTGGCTAATGTTAGCTAGTTGTTGCTAGCTTGTTAAATAGTGATTTTTGTAAATTAACTTTATGATCAAGAAATGTGCATTATAATTGTTCTCTACATTAACTAACATATTCATCTTAACTGTAAATACTTTGCATGATTCGTTGTGAAGTTATAATGAATTACATTTCCTTCCATCCTAGTATTTTTGTCAGCCATCTTCCTGAAGCAACTTTAGAGTCTTGGGTTGCAGGACTTTATGGTAGTTTTAATAAAAACTCGATAGGAAGTCTGCATGTAGATTTTTTTCATTTGGAGGGCTGAAAAGGCACTACCCCCCCCCCCCTCGCTCGAAGTTGAATTGGAACACCACTCCGACTCAATGTGGCTCGCGGGATGGTGCAAAATGGAGGGGAGGGCTAGGGGGTATTGGGATTGAGACGTAGTCAGCCTGGAACGCAGCCAATAACTTAATGTCTCAGTTGAAATGACATGTTGTCACAGGAGGAGTAAAATGTCTCAATTGGCTGTGAACTTTTCCCCTCTGTCTCAGAGCTGAAGCAGCTGAGCTGGCTCAGCCTGGTGGGCCTGTTGATGGTGCTGTGTGGGGACTTCCTTCGTAAGTCTGCCATGCTGACGGCTGGCTCTAACTTTAACCACATCGTCCAGAACGAGAAGGCTCAGAGCCACGTGCTGGTCACCGATGGGGTCTACGCCTTCTTCAGACACCCGTCCTACGTGGGCTGGTTCTACTGGAGCATTGGCACACAGGTACATGCCTAAAATGTGAAAGTTACTAGAATTGTATTTCTTAAAAATGTTACAATCAAGCCCACTCCACTGATTTCACTTTTCCGTGTCCAATGTTCCAGGTGATGCTGTGCAACCCTGTCTGCATCGCAGGCTATACCATGGCCAGCTGGCGCTTCTTCCGTGAACGGATTGAGGAGGAGGAGGTCTCTCTCCTCCATTTCTTTGGAGAGGACTACCTGGAATACAAGAAGAAGGTGGGCACCGGCCTGCCCTTTATTTCAGGCATCCGCATCAACAGCTCCTAGGTGTGAGAGATGGGGTCCTGGATGTATGAACATGGCAGACAGACAGGCACTGTGAGGGGCAGCCCCTGTCAGCATACTGTGGATTAGCACTTGTGGTCGCCCGCCCTGGGGGGGGGGGGTCTAGAGCTCACGGAGACTGACACCTATGAGCGTGGTAAAGGGCTCCCCAAAAACCTGGGTAGACGGACTCACTCAAAAATAAACGACACCCCCCAATGTTGTATATCTATTGCACACATCCAACCGCCTCTTTGGTTTGGTTAGTTTGACTACTAGAGATGTTCTTTTGTTTTTTTCCATCTTCATCTCCAATGTCTCCCTTTTCTGTGTTTTCCATAGGGAGGAGTTGAGTTTCTTCAGTGGATGCTGAATGGATTTTTAGCTTGTGTTACTGAATCAAAGTGCTGTAATGAGCCTGGTCGAGTGTCTGCTATTCCTTGTTTGTCTGGCTTATCACTAAGTCATCATTAGTCTCTCAGCGTTTACAACAATAGTTTTACACAAGATTAGGGATGCACAATTTCATCTGCCCCCGTACATATTCTTTCCCAGTAGGTAAATCTGCGCTAAGAAGCATTTATTTCTGTTTGGCTGTTGTACATTTACAAAAATTTCCTAAAATGGTGGCAAAGTGGTTGCTTGCAACATGGTCTTTGCCCCATAAGTTAATGAACTTTTCATAAATTATAAAATGCCTTTTGATGGTAATCAAATGTCAAAATATGCCATGAGAAAATATTGGTTATAGGTTACAGCCCAGAATTTCTATAATGATGCATCCTTACCCAAAATGATTAATTTACCGGTTCAGGGAACAAAACTGTAAAATAACATTTTTAATGAACAGAAACTGAATCGGGAACGAAAGCGATCCATACTGTTCCGGAACAGAACTGTTATTTTAAAAGCATGCAAACCGGTTAATAAGATTATTTTACGTTCTAGACATTTTTTTTCTAGTCCCACAAAAGAAACGCAACAAAGCGCATGTGCAAAGCCCTCACTCTGTCACTCAAACTTATTCCAGCGTCTGCCTGCAAACTGAAAATCTTTGCCTGTGCATGTTTAGGCTACCTGCCCCTCCCCCATCTGAAGCATAGGCTACTGTACTGACCTTAGAAGTGTGAGAAGATAGGGAGAGATCTTTTTAATTAGCTAGAGAAGCGTGGATCAACTTTTTCAATGCTAGTTAAGGATACTAWAGGCCTAGTTGAGTTTCAGATTGGATTTATTAACTACAAAAAAGTAAGATGTGTGTTTAATTCTGGTGCTGCTCTTTACACACAAGCTTGTTAGCTAGCTATCTCAAAGGACATTTGAAGCCTCTCCTAGGTATAATTCTGTGAACCTAATTCAGATAATGCATGTCTTAGAGGGCCAGCGCTTCAAGCCTGCTCCTCAAACCTCTCGCTCTCTCCCCACCCATAAAATTTCAGTAGCATCTTGCGCCATAGCCTACACTGGTCTGTCCATCAGGCATGTAAACAACTAGCACGCATGTAAACAACTAGCTTGCCTGCTCTATCCGCACTGATTGCTGAAGTCATTTTAATGAGCTAAATGGTAAAAAAAAAAAAAWAATTAAAAGGGTTTCACAGGTTTCAAACCGGTTCAGAACTTTATTTTGCTGTTCGAAACAGTGGAATAGAATGAAAAAAGAAAAAAAAAGTGTTTTTTTTGTTGAGAAAATAACTTTGGTTCCAACCCCTGATTTTAAATTCACATATCCCATGTCCACTCAGGATCAAAAGGCTGTACAATCAGAAATCTTTTGCTAATTTGACAACCTGAGCAAGTTGCAGCCTGGTTCTCGGATTTCTCCAATTGGTACGGCGTAATAAATCAGAAATCTACTTTGTAAGTAATTTAAAACATAATGAATACTGACAATCCGTTCACTGTTCTATTCCAGTCTGCTGTAAGCCTTAAAATGTCCCCTGGGTGTAGACTATGAATCAGGGGTGTTGTTTCTCCATAGGGTTTTAGTAATAGGGGCACTCACTAATAGTCATCTTTTAAAATGCAATCGCTTTCACACGGTCTCTCTCTACCCCCACTTGATCATCACTCCATCTATTATTTATTTGTTCTGTGCGCTTGTCACCTCATGCTCACTGTGTATTAAAACCAACCAAAAGATGCATTCCTATGGCTAAGGGGTTCAGAGAGCTACACCCAACATGGCTTCCTTCTGAACTACCGCAGCTCGTCTCAGGTGAAAGGTCGCCTCTGCCCTCCACTCTGTATGCCCAGACTGTATGGAGTGCAAGAGGAGTATGTCTGTGAGTGAAAGAGAATTTGTGAAATTAGAACAGTCAAAAGCACTAACTGTTGTGCAAGATGAGTGTGTGTGTTAGTTTCTGAAATGAGGACAGTCTAGAGCACTGTAAAAGTGATGTGTTACATGAATCAAGATGAGATTCTGTAGATTAATTAATATAAGAGCACATTCAGTTGGCTGCAGACGTATGATAGTTTGCTGCTCCAAGCATGATACAGCTGAGCTGAAGGTGGAAAAAGCCAGTTGTGTTGCACTACAGTATAACAATACTACAGTTTATTACAGGTAAATTAAAAATGTATCATGCAAAGGGTGTACTTATCTAACTCTTGGTTGATAACTTTTTTTCACTTTACTGACATTTTCTGAATTGAATGAACACCATTGTCCTGTCAAATAAAATCAAAAGTTTATCCTAAGAAAATTGTCTTCCTCATTAGGTTGTCTTTCATGTTTTTGCCAATGTAGTCCTAATATGGATAATGGATGCATGCTTAAATTACTACAAGAAGCTAACCTGAACACAGTGACGGTGTTACCATAGCATACATTACACCTTGTTACACACAATGTGAAAATATTGGATTTTATATTCAATATAATTGACATACAGTAAGTCAAGGGTGAGCACTTTGTTGGTGAAGTCCCATGCCCCTATCCTGTTGTTTAGGGATACATCTCCTTCCAAATGGCTATCTCTGTGGTCTTCTGCTTCCCTGGCCAGTAGAAATTATTCTTGAGGGCAGCCTCATCAGAGATGTTGCTGAGAGTGTGGCTGTCATCTGTGGTAGGCTGACAGGTCAGGTCATTTCTGTTGAGGTAAAGCATAAAAGTAGAGGTTTAACAGAGACGTTGTATAGTTTTCATTGAAATCAATCAGATCAATTCTCCCAACAAGTTATTCAGTAATCTCCTCACTAGCTTACGTCAGTGTTGTTGAAATGGTTTGTTTAGTATCTGTGGCCGTAGTGGTGTCCTCATAGATCTTCAGCATGGCCTCTGTACGGTCGTCTTTCAGCTCCTTAGGCTCTTTCAGTCTGTGGGAACATTGAAAAGGGAACACTTCGTGGGAAACCATGTCTTGCACAGTCACCACGACAGAAAGAAACGTCTCAGTCTGTGACCCCTCGTCAGAGTAAATTGTACATTTGCCAAACTATCTTGTTAGTCAAGACATTGTAGTTTGTGATATTGAGTTCCAGTGACTGTGCTCCAGTACCTGGGTTCAAGGCGTTCCTTCACCTTGGCGATGGATCGGATATACGGGCCAATTTGCCTGGCGATGGTGGTCAGATAATTGTTCTCTTGCCTTAGCTGGGTCAGATCATGAAGCTGGGCTGAAACCAGAATGGACACATGCAGTATATAAAACACCAACTTGACCATATCTATCTTACAGCTAACAGAAAAACTAAATCCCCATTACCTTCATAGATTTCCTGTTCATTTGCAACCCTCTGAAAGGTTGTCTCCCAGACCTATGGTGAAGGATAACAAGATGGAAATGAGCTCTAAAAGGTAAGCCAGGTTACATTTATAAACAATGTTGTGGGAATACTTTTTCATAATCCTAATTTCTAGGGAGTTTTTCCTAGCCACCGTGCTTCTACATCTGCATTGCTTGCTGTTTGGGGTTTTAGGCTGGGTTTCTGTACAGCACTTTGTGACATCCGCTGATGTTAAAAGGGCTTTATAAATACATTTGATTGATTGATTGATTGCTTTAGTGATTCCCACCTCCTCAAACATGGCCCTCATGAGTTCCACTGCAGAGTACTCAGAGGAGATCTGTCTGTCCATCTGCACGGAGGTATCCAGGATGTCTCCCATGGTGTCTGTCTTGATGAGGGAGTGGTGCTTGGTCAGATCCCTGTGGGTCTCCTGCACCTGGTCCTTCAGCTGCTGAATGGACATCTGCAGCGTCTGGAGTCAGGAGAACACAATGTTTTTATGGTCTACATCAGGGTATAGTAATCAGGGTAGCGCCTTGATTGAAATCAATAKACCATGCATCTCTAATGTATTTCAAATACACATACCAAAACATTGTGTTTGGCTGTGAAAGTCCTCAGTAATTTCGTAAGAGTTGTACAGTAACTGAAAAGAGTCGTAGAAGCTCACACCCTGTAGCTGGTCTCATAGTTGCGACAGTGCTCGGTGAAGGGGGTCTCTCCGCCCTCAGCCAGGAGGACCTTGGTGCTGATATAGCGGTGGGGGGTGGGCTTCCGCACCACGGACGAGCCCAGGGACATGTCACTGATGGCTGGGGAGTGGCAGGGCATGGARAGGGACGATTGCAGGCTGAGGGGACAGTTACACAAAACAATGAATAAATCAATATCTTTACATAACATTTTGGGCATCAGGCACGGGGGTCCTCATATTTCCGCTGGATATTTTAGAACATGACAAGCGCATACTTGGGAAGTACAAGCATACTGTCTTGAAATTTGAGGTTTCACTCATTGGGAACACCAATAACATGCTGATGACATTTTCCCTTTGAGCGTGTAGGTCTGCACTATTTCCATATGGTAGGAGTGAAATATGACTCACAGTCCGCTGGCATTGCCCAAACTCAATCCAGTCACACTCCCAGCAATAGACACAGAGCGTCTTTGGCCCAGCAGTAACAGAGACTCAAGGCAACGAGCAAACTCGGACCGATACTCTGTGTTGATCTAAACCAGAAACATAGAATAGGGTGTATATTTGGGATGTGATATGACAAAACATCAGTTGAAAAGGCATATGACAAGAGAGGGTCTTTTCATTAACCGAAAGGTCACTAGTTCGAATCCCCGAGCTGACAAGGTGAAAAATCTGCCGATGTGCCTTTGAACGAGGCWCTTTACCCTAATTGATCCAGAGTCCCCGTTGATAATGGCCGACTCTGGCCGTGACCCCACTCTGCGAGGGTGTCTCAGGTGGAATTGGGATATTTCCAATTCACACATGCATATTAATACACACGTATACATGTGTGAAATAGGACAAATATAAGCACCCACCTAATTATTTACCTTACCTTGCTACTCTGAGCTGGTCTCAGTCTGTGTGGAAGTTTGACAATCTTCTTCAGTCTCTCCATCAGTTGCTGGATAACATATATTAAAGTCAAACACATTTGCTTCAAAACGGTATTCACAATTGCTAGTATTACATTTCATGTTTTGGTATGTGCTCTTCTGGATTCATGGAACCAGATTGGGCATGATTTATCATACTGTATTGTACATACATATCCCATGTCAAGAAACTCAAACTTGTTGGCTGAACTTAGAAAGGCTGAGCAAGTGACCAGATGAACCTAGAGACAGGAAAGGCAGAGAACATTGGCTTGAGTTGAGCATGTTACACCTGCTCAAGATGGGCCATCCGTTTGGATGACAAATACAACAGATGTATCACTACTCCAGGATAGAAAGGCYTGCCATAGACAGGACATTACCTGGAGAGTGGGTAAGAGTGCAGCCAGATGAGACAGCTGTTCTTTGAAGGCTCTCTCTTTCTCCTCATGCTGACTGTTAAAAACAAGAGAGAATCCATTTTAAATGGATCTCTTACAGTATCTAACTGGAACAACATGCATGATCTTAACCCACATGTCAATAGCAAGAATCTCATGTGAGTATCATCCTTACTCTCTAGCTTTTGCAGCATATGCAAAGCTTTTCGGGAAACATTTTTGCTACAGGGTTCAAAGTGGTGCCATGCAAGCGTGATGTAGCTAGTTTGACACATTATTATCATTAATTAGGCTTTTATCTAGATTGGTCTGCTGCCATGGATACCTTCATCTCCCAGCAGGATCTATAAATGTGGAACAGGATACATAGGCAGGCATTAGATGAGCCATTAGCCTGTTCAATATCTCTGGGTGCATCCCAAATATCCTGTATAGTGCGCTACTCTATGGACCCTGGTAAAAAGTAGTGCACTTTAAAGGGAAAAGGGTGCCATTTGGGATGCAGGTGGTGTCTGTCTGTGGAAAGACTTCCTGCCCTGAGAGTTCATTGAGTTTACAGTGATTTGTAATGGCTATATGCAACCATTGAGGCTGAATCTGTGTGTTCTGTATTCGAATGGCCCATTCAAACAATGACAGGTAAATACCAAATATTTCACAGTTTCTCTGAGCATAGGCTATACATTACATTATAGACATGATTGACTCTGCGCCCAGCAGTGGAGGCTGCTGAAGGGAGAACAGCTCATAATAATGGTCGGAACGGAGCAAATGGAATGGCATCAAACACATAGAAACCATGTGTTTGATGTATTTGATATCATTCCACTGATTCCGCTCCAGTCATTACCACGAGCCTGTTCTRTCCAATTAAGGTGCCACCAACCTCCTGTGGCACCCACCTTTACTGGTTTTCAAGCAAGGTAGCCTGAAGTAAAATTAATTCTCACCTTTGAGCTGCTTTCAGAAGAATCTTTTTTCTTTCTGCCAGTTTTTCCTTCAAAAGAGGACAATATTATCTGTGTCAAGATTAAATGATTCAATTAAATTAATTAGACTGCCCAATTAAAACTATTACAATGAAAAATTACATTCATTTCCTCTCAATGTTAAGTTTGTAAATGAAAGCACTACTTGAGCATTCCAATTTGATCCAATTTTGCTCTGATGTCATGTGCAATGTATTGAACTTTCAGCAACTTTAGGAGATAAGACACGAAGGGTGACACCTTGTGGTAGAATAAACTGCAGTCAGAAAACAAAAAAAACATTCAACAATTTTTTTAAAGAACATTGATTGATTGAAAAAAACTGTCATTGGAATGGAGGGGAATTTCCGGCTTTGAGTTGAGTTGAATGTTTTCAAAATGGCCGATGCCTGTGTCAGCTCACCTGCATGTTGTTGAACAGTGTGCTGATAGCGCTCTCCTCCTCATCCACGTTCTCTCGAACCTCCCTGATCATCGCCTTCAGCAGGATGATGGCTTCCCTGGCAGACGTTTGTAGCTCTTTTACCGCCTAGGGGTCAGGGGTCACATCATGAGAGGGCACTGGACACCACCACATACACACACACCCAACAAACTAAACTTCGCCATGTTCCCCCATATGTATTGTCTATAGGTATACTCTACAGCAATATGGAATAAGTAGATAATACAGAGTTAATGAAGAGAATGCACTCACTATGACAGCTTGGTCCAGCCTTTCACAGCCTTGCATATATGCTGTCTCAATATCAATGCAGTGTGCTCTGCTCTCCCTGGAGGACACACACAAAAAGCAATTGCTTAATGGTTGATTATTTAATTACTTAAGTGATCAAATATTGGGGATAGGAGCTGACTGTAACTCACACTTGCATGTCTCTGAAACAGTTGATACACAGCATGGACTTCTTCTCTGTGGAGAACATTATGTATAGCTCGTCATGGAGGGCTGTGGGTAGACAGACAGACAAACAGACAGGCAGAGACAATCATTACAATGTAATCTCAGAGGAGAGAATATGAGCTGGAGAGCCTTGGAAAATGTTCTGTGCACCTGCTAGTTTATTCATAAAAGGTATCTAGCTGTATTTGAAGAAGATTGGACTTTTAACACACCACACTTTTTGTGGACCTCCTTTGTGCGTTTGGCAAGGGAGACAATATCATGGCGGGCAAACATTTTGGCCTTGTGGGTTGATTCCCTGCAAGCTCCACACAACGGCTGGCTACAAGTGTTGCAATAATACATTGCTTCCACATCCTGTCAACACACAAGACCACAAACATATTCAAAAGCTTGTACTGCAGACAAAAACTACAGGTATGAACCAAAACAGTTTTTTTTTAAGGGGTGGATCAGCTTTAATATTGCGGAGATTGTTGCTTCATCAATGTAATTGATGTCATTTCCAATCCCCCATATTTTGGGGGGGTAAATATATATATCTATATACATACATACAGTGGGGCAAAAAAGTATTTAGTCAGCCACCAATTGTGCAAGTTCTCCCACTTAAAAAGATGAGAGAGGCCTGTAATTTTCATCATAGGTACACTTCAACTATGACAGACAAAACGAGAATTTTTTTCTCCAGAAAATCACATTGTAGGATTTTTTTTTTCTCCCAGTTTTCCTGGATTTAAAGGCTTTAATTGCATCAAGAAGTTCCTCCTCTGTAATTTGGCCTTCACATGAGTCTTTCTGTACAGCTGTTAATTTTACATTATTAATAGGAAAAAAATCCATACAATTAGCTTCGGTTAGTGGAGATGGAGGAATATTCTTAAAGTACTTCACTTCCTCTTTCAAAATATTGTTCGGTGAATCATGCGTGACTCCATTTGTAACAAGTTTCAATACATTTTTTTGGTAGCATTTCTATGNAAAGGATTCAGTACCAAATATTAAGTTCTGCTTTTCTGATGTATCAAATACTTATGTCTTGCAATAAAATGCTAATTAATTACTTAAAAATCATACAATGTGATTTTCGGGATTTTTGTTTTAGATTCCGTCTCTCACAGTTGAAGTGTACCTATGATAAAAATTACAGACCTCTACATGCTTTGTAAGTAGGAAAACCTGCAAAATCGGCAGTGTATCAAATACTTGTTCTCCCCACTGTATATAACATTAGATTGGTTGCATTCTATGGTACAGCTGTCAATTTTTTGGTCCTTAAATGAAATTTATATGTATTTTTATTTATCACAATTTTCATGAACCATTTTTGGTCTTTAATGCAGGGCCGACAGACAAGTTCCTTACTTTTTCCCCCTTCCACTTGCCTCTTCCATTTTTGTGGTAACGCTGCAATTAGTTGGTTGTAATTTTGGGTAGAGCAGACATTTCCATATGTATGTGTTAGCTGCTTGTGTGACATAACTCCACCAGTCCTATTTATGATATAATTTACAAAGATTATACCTTTAAAAAAAAGAATCTCGAAAAATAGTTTTTTTTAATCAATTAGTATATTTGAGTTTAACCACAATATTTGTTGTATTATTTGTTCTGTCTTTTCAGGTGGATTAAAATGAAATTGCAACCAACTTTCTAAGGCTTGTTTAAAAAATAACAATATTTTGGAGATTATTTCATTTTCAAATAACCTAAAGTGAGCAGTTGTAATCTGAATAAAGGGAAAAAGGCCATTCTTGAACATGGGGTGAGACATTCTTACTAATTTACTAGAGAACCATTTCAGATTTAAGTATACATTTTGTATGACTGATGCCTTTAGTGAGAGGTTTAATGCTTTAATATTTAATAATTTCTGCCCTCCGAATTCATATTTGTTAGGGCTTTTTAATTTTGTCTGGCTTGCCATTCCAAATAAAATTGAATATTTTTTGTTCATATAATTTAAAAAGCAGGTCTCTAAGTGTAGGCAAAAACCATAAGCAAATAGGTAAACTGTGATATGACTAAAGAGTAAATCAGGGTGATTTTTCCACAAATAGACAGGTATTTTCCTTTCCATGGTAGCAAGATCTTATCTATTTTTGCTAACTTTCTATTAAAATTGATTGGAGAGAGATAATTTCTTTCTTTCGGATATGTATCTCGAGTATGTCCACATCCCTGTCAGACCATTTTATTGGTAAACTACACGTTAATGCAAAAGACCCAATACATAATATAGTACACTTATCATCATTTGGTTTTAATCCAGAGAGGTTAGAAAAAGTATCTAGATCCTCTATGAGGCTGTGGAGGGATTCTAATTGTGGTTTTAAAAGAAAACATGAATCATCAGCGTACAATGACACCTTTGTTTTTAAGCCACAGATTTCTAATCCCTTAATATAATTGTTGGATCTGATTTTAACAGCTAACATTTCAATGTCAATAATAAATAGATATGCCGATAGTGGATAACCTTGTTTTACTCCTCTTGACAGTTTAAAACTTTCTGAGATGTAGCCATTATTTACTATTTTACACCTAGGGTTACTATACATAACTTTATCCCATTTTATAAGAGATTCTCCAAAATTGAAATATTCCAGGCATTTATATAAATTCCAGTCGTACTTTATCAAAAGCCTTTTCAAAATCAGCTATGAAAACCAGGCTTGATTTCCCCAATATTTCATACTATTCTATTGTTTCCAGTACTTGTCTTATATTATCTCCAATGTATCGTCCATGTAAAAAACCTGTCTGATTAGGATGAATAATATCTGACAATACCTTTTTAATTCTATGCGCCAAGCATTTAGCTATAATTTTTATCACAACAGTGAAGTGTAAGAGGGCTCCAAGTTTTTAAATGGACTGGATCTATATATATACCACTTGGATCCTGCTTCAGTAATAATGAAATCAGACCTTCTTGTTGCGTGTCCGTTAATCTACCGTTTATATAGGAGTGGTTAAAACATGCTAATAATGGTCCTCTGAATATATCAAAAAAGGTTTGTTATACTTCCACTGGTATGCCAACCAGCCCTGGAGTTTTCCTGGATTTAAAGGCTTTAATTGCATCAAGAAGTTCCTCCTCTGTAATTTGGCCTTCACATGAGTCTTTCTGTGCAGCTGTTAATTTTACATTTTTAATAGGAAAAAAATCCATACAATTAGCTTCGGTTAGTGGAGATGGAGGAATATTCTTAAGGTACTTCACTTCCTCTTTCAAAATATTGTTCGGTGAATCATGCGTGACTCCATTTGTAACAAGTTTCAATACATTTTTTTGGTAGCATTTCTATGTTGATGATTTAAAAATAATTTGGTGCATTTTTCCCCATATTCCATCCAGTTCGCTTTATTTTTTGAAAATATTATACTGGATCGTTCTTGAATAAGTTCCTCCATTTCTTTTTGTTTTTCCTCTAACTTATTCTGTGCCTCTATGGTGCAGTTTTTATTGCTATCTAACTGTACTCTTAGTCCTTCAATTTCCTTTGTTAATATGGTCTCTTTTGACCTAAATTGCTTTTATTTTATAGATGAGTACTGAATTGCATAAAGGCATAATTAAAAGTGTCCCATACAATAAGGGGATCTGCTGTACCTATGTTATGTCAGAAAAAGTCAGTTATAAATTATTCTGTCCTAGTTAAAAACAAGTTAAAAACAAGGCTTTGATTACACTTCCAATATCCTCGCCCACGTGGAAATTCTGTAAGAGTAATATATATATGCCAATTATGTGATGATCCAAACCWGTGTTTGTTAGGAGAATTTTTGCATACATGGCTAAGGTTCAAATAAATCATTCAGAGTTAATAAAACCTTAATACCTGCTTCTTGCACTCCAGATCACAGTTGGAACACTGAACAGTCTCCTCACAGTCAGTAGAGTTATCCACCAGGAACTTGAGCAGGCGGTCCTCCTGGGGTAAGGCACTTAGGCCTTTGACAATGGACTGTTGTCTGTACCAAAACCAAGAGTGGTTACATAAAACTTACAAATAGGATCCAACACATTTAGCTACTAACAATCTTAAAGTGAAGAGATCCCTGAAAAGTAAATGGAAACAAACTKATATATTTAAAAGTGATTGTGTTTGCAGTTTTACCCTTTGTTCTGTGTGGGTTGGATATCTTATGCTACAGCTGTTGAACTATTGTCCTCGTGTAGGCTATTGCCTCTCCCATTACCAAGTATTCACCTAGTCTTCACGGTAACACAGCCACAAATAGCATCGCTCTGAATTCTGATTACACAAGGTAATGTCAATGACAAGAATAGCAACAACGACACTGCATATTACTTTATACCAGTGTGATTTCCCATGTCATTAATTTAGTAAATGTCACAAACAAACAGTTTGCTTAAAGCAAATTTCCTTTGTTTAAAGGGGGGCTAGATTATTGACTAGGTGTGTCCTACACTTAGGTAAGGTCCATTGTAGGCTCTCACCCTTACATAAGAAGACCTCCAATGAATACTTCATCTCAAATGTACAGGCTGTCATAGAAAGCAAAGCATGTAGCCTATATTACAGAGCATGTACTAGTTGAGCTTCATGTGACTCAGGCAAAATAAACTCATAGGCATCCTGGAAATACCACCACAATCTCATCTAAACTAGTTTGTACTTACATTACCATATCCATATCCACAGTACTCCATAATGACAACACTGTTACATAATCCAGTCCTGGAGGGCACAGCAATTAACGTAATCTGAGCCTAGAGGGATCAATCATTCAAATGTCAAGGTGTCCAAATTCTCTTTATCTTCTTACTAAGAGTTGCCAGCTATCTAGGACCAAGCTGTTCTCAATGCCAGGCAGGATGAAACAAAGGCAGGATTTACACTGCAGCTGTCTATTCCCCCCATATAATCCCGTAAAACTTTCATTCTGGCACTGCTAACTGGAGAGGCTATGTTGTTCTATGTATATTTTAGTGAACACGCATCGATGATAAATACTTCAGCCCTTCCAATGACATCAGGCATGATGGAGAAAATGGAGTTGAAGAGCCAATGGGACATTTCACTACAAAAGCTATTGATATGATAAAGTAAGCCTAAAACAAGTTAGCCTTGTCCAAGCCAGAACTGCCCATAGGGGCAGGAGCCTATCTCCTGTTTCTGTAGCGTGAGGCAGCTTAAACTACCGTACAGTGCTTTGCAAAAGTATTCATTCTCCTTGGCGTTTTTCCTATTTTGTTGCATTACAACCTGTAATTTAAATAGATTTTTATTTGGATTTCATGTAATGGACATACACAAAATAGTCCAAATTGGTGAGGTGAAATGAAAAAAATTACAGAAAAGTGATGCTTGCATATGTATTCACCCCCTATCCATGAAGCCCCTAAATAAGATCTGGTGCAAACAATTACCTTCAGAAGTCACATAATTAGTTAAATAATGTCCACTTGTGTGCAATCTAAGTGTCACATGATCTGTCACATGATCTCAGTATATATACACCTGTTATACACCCAGAGTTTGCAACACCACTAAGCAAGGGGCACCCCCAAGCAAGCGGCACCATGAAGACCAATTAGCTCTCCAAACAGCTCAGGGACAAAGTTGTGGAGAAGTACAGATCAGGGTTGGGTTATAAAGAAATATCTGAAACTTTGAACATCCCACAGAGCACCATTAAATCCATATTTTAAAAAATTGAAAGAATATGGCACCACAACAAACCTGCCAAGAGAGGGCCACCCACAAAACTCACAGACCAGGTAAGGAGGGCATTAATCAGAGAGGCAACAAAGAGACCAAAGATAACTCTGAAGGAGCTGCAAAGCTCCACAGTGGAGATTGGAGTATCTGTCCATAGGACCACTTTAAGCCGTACACTCCAAAGAGCTGGGCTTTACGGAAGAGTGGCCAGAAAAAAGGCATTTCTTAAAGAAAAAAATAAGCAAACACTTTTGGTGTTCGCCAAAAGGCATGTGGGAGACTCCCCAAACATTTGGAAGAAGGTACTCTGGTCAGATGAGTCTAAAATTGAGCTTTTTAGCCATCAAGGAAAACGCTATGTCTGGTGCAAACCCAACACCTCTCATCACCCTGAGAACACCATCCCCACAGTGAAGCATGGTGGTGGCAGCATCATGCTGTGGGGATGTTTTTCATCAGCAGGGACTGGGCAACTGGTCAGAATTGAAGGAATGATGGATGGCGCTAAATACYGCGAAATCATTTAGGGAAACCTGTTTCAGTCTTCCAGAGATTTGAGACTGGGACGGAGGTTCACCTTCCAGCAGGACAATGACCCTAAGCATACTGCTAAAGCAACACTCGAGTGGTTTAAGGGGAAAATGTAAATGTCTTGGAACGGCCTAGTCAAAGCCCAGACCTCAATCCAATTTAGAATCTGTGATATGACTTAAAGATTGCTGTACACCAGCGGAACCCATCCAACCTGAAGGGGCTGGAGAAGTTTTGCCTTGAAGAATGGGCAAAAATCCCAGTGGCTAGATGTGCCAAGCTTATAGAGACATACCCCAAGAGACTTGCAGCTGTAATTTCTGCAAAAGGTGGCTCTACAAAGTATTGACTTTGGGGGGTGAATAGTTACACACGCTCAAGTTCAGTTTTTTTGTCTTATTTTTTGTTTGTTTCACAAGAAAAAATATTTTGCATCTTCAAAGTGGTAGGCATGTTCTGTAAATGAAATGATACAAACCCCCAGAAAATCCACATTAATTCCAGGTTGTAAGGCAATAAAATAGGAAAAATGCCAAGGGGGGTGAATACTTTCGCAAGCCACTGTACATGTACATGCTCTGGACGCTAGTCTGTTCCAGGGCCATCCCCCCAATCCATCTCCTTAATGCTGAGTGCCAAGCAGTGAGGCATCAGGTCCCATTGGGACAGTCCTTGGTATGACTCGACCGTGGAACAAACCCCCAACTTTCCAATCCCAGGGCTTAAAATTTAACCACAAAGCCACTGAGTTGGTCATTGATATGATAAATCAAAGGTAATTTGTTCCATAGGAAATTAAAATACCTACAGTACCAGACAAAAGTCTGGACACACATACGCATTCAAGGGTTTTTCTTTATTTTTACTATTTTCTACATTGTAGAATAATAGTGAAGACATCAAAACTATGAAATAACACATATGGAGTAATGTAGTAACCATAAAAGTGTTAAACAAATCAAAATATATTTTATATTTGAGATTCTTCCAAGTAGCCACCCTTTGCCTTGATGACAGCTTGCACACGCTTGGCATTCTCTCAACCAGCTTCATGAGGAAGTCACCTGGAATGCGTTTCAATTAACAGGTGTGCCTTAAGTTAATTTGTGGAATTTCTTTCCTTCTTAATGCGTTTCA
The DNA here is from genome assembly GCF_002910315.2 of Salvelinus sp. IW2-2015. Classification (NCBI taxonomy): domain Eukaryota; kingdom Metazoa; phylum Chordata; class Actinopteri; order Salmoniformes; family Salmonidae; genus Salvelinus; species Salvelinus sp. IW2-2015. The sequence continues at coordinate 7,719,149 of NC_036847.1, forward strand.
GCCAATCAGTTGTGCTGTGACAAAGTAGGGGTGGTAAAAACCACTACTTAAGGACACCAAGAAGAAGAGACTTGCTTGGGCCAAGAAACATGAACAATGAACATTAGACCGGTGGAAATCTGTCCTTAGGTCTGATGAGTCCAAATTTGAGATTTTGGTTGCAACCGCCTGTCACACACTGATCTGTTTCACCTGTCTTTGTGCTTGTCTCCACCCCCCTCCAGGTGTCGCTCATTTTCCCCATTATCCCCAGTGTATTTATACCTGTGTTGTCTGTCTGTTGCCAGTTCGTTTTGTCCATCAAGCCTACCAGCGTTTTCCCCCTTGCTCCTGTCTTTTTCTAGTTCCTGTTTTCAAATTTTCCCAGTTTTGACCATTCTGCCTGCCCTGACCCTGCCGTTCTGTACCTTGTCACACCGCTCTGGATTATTGACGCCTGCCTGCCCTGACCCTGAGACTGCCTGCAGTTCTGTACCTTTGACTCTGATCTGGATTACTGACCTGCCCTTGACCTGTCGTTTTTCCTGCCCCTATTCTAGTAATAAACTTTTGTTACTTTGACACTGCATCCGGGTCTTCCCTAAAACGCGATACCGCTGTGTCTTTGTGAGACACAGAGTAGGTGAACGGATGATCTCCGCATGTGTGGTTTCCACCGTGAAGCATGGAGGAGGAGGTGTGATGGTGTGGGGGTGCTTTGCTGGTGATACTGTCAGTGATTTATTTATTATTTAAGGCACACTTAACCAGCCTGGCTACCACAGTATTCTGCAGCGATACGCCATCACATCTGGTTTGGCTTAGTGGGACTATCATTTGTTTTTCAACAGGACAATGACCCAACACACCTCCATGCTGTGTAAGGGCTATTTGACCAAGAAGGAGAGTGATGGAGTGCTGCATCAGATGACTTGGCCTCCACAATCACCTGACCTCAACCCAATTMAGATGGTTTGGGATGAGTTGGACCGCAGAGTGAAGGAAAAGCAGCCAGCAAGTGCTCAGCATATGTGGAAACTCCTTCAAGACGGTTAGAAAAGCATTCCAGGTGAAGCTGGTTGAGAAAATGCCTAGGGTGTGCAAAGCTGTCATCAAGGCAAAGGGTGGCTACTTTGAAGAATCTAAAATCTAAAATATATTTTGATTTGCTTAACACTTTTTGGTTACTACATGATTCCATATGTGTTATTTCATTGTGTTGATATCTTCACTATRATTCTACAATATTGAAAATATAAAAAATAAAGAAAAACCCTTGAATGAGTAGGTTTGTCCAAACTTTTGACTGGTACTGTATATCATGATTTATGCCATCCAGTAAATCAATGGAATGCTCATGCTTACTTACCCACAGAGGGGGCAGGAGAGTCTGCCTTCCACTGCCCTGCCACGCAGACAACTGGCGCAGAATGTGTGGTAACAGTCCAGTAGACAGGGGTGTTCGTACTGCTCATGGCACAAGTGGCATACCAAGGGGTGGCAGTTGGCACTGTCTGGGTCATATAGGTTCTCCAAAGGGCAGAAGATTCCTCCAGACATCTGAAAAAACACATACAGGAAAGCCCATCAGAGTGATGCTGATCTATGTTAGTGACATTTGAGCAAATTGGTGAAAATGCACGTTTCATCAGACACCCTAATCATTCCATGATGTATCAACTGTGGTATACTGTTACAAACAAATATAATTGAAAGTATTCCAGGGAAGTCAATAATCAATCAGTACTCCCAACCTTCAACTCGATGGAAGTACATTAAAGTACATTCCTTTTAAGCATATACTTAATGAATAAGTCAAGAAGCAGATACTTAATAATATAAGAATATGGGAGTAAAGCTGAAACATTACCTTACTGCTTGCTGTCTTAGCTGCTGTCCCAAGCAGGAATGACAGATATGTGGAGGGTCTTTGAGTATGCCTGGAGGGGATGAAGTGCCGGCCCTGACGTCAAAACCAAAGTCAGGGTACTCAGTGGGTATTGGAGGAGGTGTGACCACAGCACAGCAGTACTGGATGACAAAAGAGTAACCAGACACCACTCATCTGTCAACAGGTGACCAAAATACATTACTCTCTCTAATCCCTCTATTTCCCCCACTGCAGCCTCCAATGACTCCTTTCAAACGTCATGCATTGGTTGCTAATTCAGAATGGAACAATAAAGGGGACAATTGAGCAAAGAATATTAGTTTTGGAAATAGCATACAGTTGAAGTCAGAAGTTTACATACACTTAGGTTGGAGTCATTAAAACTCATTTTTCAACCACTCCACAAATTTCTTGTTAACAACCTAGTGTTTTGGCAAGTCGGTTAGGACATCTACTTGTGCATGACACAAGTAATTTTTACAACATTTGTTTACAGACAGATTATTTCACTTATATTCACTGTATCACAATTCCAGTGGGTCAGAAGTTTACATACACTAAGTTGACTGTGCCTTTAAACAGCTTGGAAAATTCCAGAAAATGATGGCATGGCTTTAGAAGCTTCTGATAGGCTAATTTACATAATTTGAGTCAATTGGAGGTGTAACTGTGGATGTATTTCAAGGTCTACCTTAAAACTCAGTGCCTCTTTGCTTGACATCATAGAAAAATCAAAAGAAATCAGCCAGACCTCAGAAAAAAACTTGTAGACCTCCACAAGTCTGTTTCATCCCTGGGATTAATTTCCAAACGCCAAGGTACCACGTTCATCTGTACAAATGACAGTACGCAAGTATAAACACCATGGGACCACACCAGCCTCATACCACTCAGGAAGGACATGCGTTCTATTCTCTAGAAATGAACGTACTTTGGTGGGAAAAGTGCAAATCAAATCCAGAACAACCAACAGCAAAGGACCTTGTGAAGATGCTGGAGGAAACAGGTACAAAGTATCTATATCCACAGTAAACGAGTCCTATATCGACATAACCTGAAAGGCCGATCATCAGGAAGAAGCCACTGCTCCAAACCCGCCAATAAAAGCCAGACTACGGTTTGCAACTGCACATGGTGACAAAGATCGTACTTTTTTGGAGAAATGTCTCTGGTCTGATGGATAAAATATAACTGTTTTGCCATAATGACCATCGTTATGTTTGGAGGTTAAAGGGGAGGCTTGCAAGCTGAAGAACACCATCCCAACCGTGGTGGCACAGGTGGCACAGGTGGTACAGGGGTGGCAGCATCATGTTGTTGGGGTGCTTTCCTGCAGGAGAGACTGGTGCACTTCACAAAATAGATGGCTTCACGAGGACGGAAAATGATGTGGATATATTGAAGCAACATCTCAAGACATCAGTCAGGAAGTTAAAGCTTGGTTGCAAATGGGTCTTCCAAATGGACAATGACCCCAAGCATACTTCCAAAGTTGTGGAAAAATGGCTTKAGGACAACAAAGTCAAGGTATTGGAATGTCCATCACAAAGCCCTGARCTCAATCCTATAGAAAATTTGTGGGCAGAACTGAAAAAGCATGTACGAGCAAGGAGGCCTAAAAACCTGACTCAGTTACACCAGCTCTGTCAGGAGGAATGAGCCAAAACTCACCCAACGTATTGTGGGAAGCTTGTGGAAGGCTACCCGAAACATTTGACCCAAGTTAAACTATTTAAACGCAARGCTAACAAATACTAATTGAGTGTATGTAAACTTATGACACACTGGGAATGTGATGAAAGAAATAGAAACTGAAATAAATCATTCTCTTTACTATTATTCTGACATTTCACACTCTTAAAATAAAGTGGTGATCCTAATTGACCTAAAACAGAGAATTTTTACTATGATTAAATATCAGGAATTGTGAAAAATGGAATTTAAATGTATTTGGCTAAGGTGTATGTAAACTTCCGACTTCAAATGTATCTTTTAATTTGTCAAAGGTTATGTCACCTTGTTGTCTGCCTCCCTGCTCACTATGCCAGAGTTCATTACATAACTTTTGGCAAGGAACTATAGCCCAGTATGGGTTGATTGTAATGAACAATGGGAAAGCAAGGTTTTGACAATTATGAAGGGACCAATCAGAGAGCAGGGTTATGACGACGTCATAATGAAAGGACCAATCAGAGAGCAGGATTATGACAATGTCATTATTAAAGGAACAATCAGAGAGCAGGTTTTAAGATATTATTATGAAGGGACCAATCAGASYGCAAGATCATGACYCTGTTGTAATGAAGGGACCAATCAGAGAGCTGGGTTATGATGATGTCATTATGAAAGTACCAATCAGAGAGCAAGGTTATGACATGAAGCTATCATAATTAAGGGAGTAATCAGAGAGCAACGTTATGAAGGACCAATGAGCGAGCAGGGTTATGACCATGTCATTATGAAGCACCAATCAGAGAGCAGAGTTTTGACAGTCATTATGATGGACCAATCATAATTTGCACTATGATACATATTAAACTGAGGGGCTTCGCCCCTGCGCCCAGGTATTTTGCACCTGGTGAAKGTTGATTGCATTGATGAGCCAGGTGCCCCCAAAACAAAAGTGACTTAATTAAGCAAGAGGAGTAATGAGTAAGATTCTGTGTTTATACTTTCAAAAGTGATTGCTATTGATAAACGGTGTATCTGCCTTCCCAATGAAAACTAGTTTGAAAATTCAAACATATATTTTATGGAAAAGAGATTATGCATGTTTCTGGACGATGTACCATGCTGCCATGTTGACAACATGACCGAGTGGCGCAAATTAATGTTCGATTTGAGAAGGTGCTCCTCCCTTGCCGCTTTTGTCCGTTCCAGTCACGGGCCATAGACCAYTGACCCGCGGGTCAGCTTAATGGATCCGCCCATTGACGAGGGTCAAGTCCTCTTCTCAGACGTTGAATGAATCAACCAATGGTTGCATGACACGTCATCGACTGGCAATCGGGCACCAGATAGTGCCAGTTCACGTGCTAGTTGGAACTAAGAAACTCGGAAATGTCCGACTTGCTAACTGATTGAACGCAGCAGGTGTATAACTACAACCAATTAGCAAGTCGGAAATTTCCGAGTTTCCTAGTTCCGACTAGCACCTCAACGCGGTACTTCATACAGCCGTTAGGCCWACACCTTAGCTTAGCTAGTGGAAAGCCGTTGTAGCAATATTGTATGTGTCCAGTTGCAGGTGGAACTCCAAAAAAAKTAATATTGAATCCACTTTTTGTTTCCATTGAGAAATGCCTCTTGCATGTGTGTAGATCTTTGTTCTGGTCGCACAGTCACTTCTACAATTTGGCCGCGTCGTATAGAAATGACTAGTTCCTACAAATATCAAATACGTTGGGAAATGCAATGTCTGGAAASTAAAATGACGATAACTTGTCTCTCTGAATATTCTCTGGTTTTTGGAGTACCACCTGCAATTGGACAGGATGTTAATAGAGACAAGTTTATTTCAGAGAGAAGGTTTGCTAAGATGTAACAGCTGTATGGAGGCATTCAAATACTGTATCACCGTAGCGTGTAGCTTAATTGTATAACTACCTTTCAAAAGTCTTTGCATGTAAAACGCTGTAGGTTTTAGTCATTTAGCAGATGCTCTTATCCAGGGTGTTTGTATGTTATGTTGTTACAATTTGTAGAATGATGTATTGTTTCTATTGTACTAATTAATCTTTCAAATTGTACGGAATTTAAATAAAATAATGTTTGTTGAAAACAATAGTAATCGAACTCTGATTCAGTGATTCTATCGACTCAATCAGCGATTGATTTAACAGGTCGAAATGTAACGCACGCGCAAACCTAGTTCTTCCTTTCTGCTAAATTCTTCGCCATGGCTCCTGTGGTGGGTACAATCGCGTGTGAACAAGTTTACAAATATATACATGTTTCACACTTCAAACGACTGTACTTGATTTGTGTCATATTCGTATGAATAGGGGCATATTCGGAGGGGGGGCTTATGTCTTCGTTAATACTGCATTGGGTTTTGTTATTCACGAGGCCTGCTAATTTAGCTAGCGTAGAGATCCACCACGTTGTAGCTAGCTACAGAAAACTAGCTCAACGTTTTCCAGTTCGTTTTATAGTCAGCAGTAGTTAAGTGATAAAAGTATAGGCCTGGTTAGCTAACTGACTAAAGCTTCCTCTGAATTGGGAATTAACTGACGATAGACAGATCGCTAATTTAGTTGATGTCTGAGCGGTTGTAGCGCGTATGTTTGAACTAGAAGCCTAGCTAGTTAGATTCTAGACAGCTACCTAGCTTGGTTACTAGAACTAGCAGGATGGCCTTTTAGAGCGATAGCTAGCTAATGACCTAGACAGGTAGCTAATCGGAGAAGCGTTGGTGGACGGTCTCATTTTATTTGTCTGTTAATCTGATTTGCAGAAGAAACAGAGCAACAAAAGCAACAAAGGCTCCAAGGGTGGCAAGAAGAAGAAGCAGGTCCTGAAGTTCACTCTGGACTGCACCCACCCTGTTGAAGATGGCATCATGGATGCTGCCAACTTTGTAAGTAGTTTTATACCTGTGCCTGGTTGCAGTGAAAATGAATACTTTWAAAAAAGTTTCACAAACACCCTTATTCGAGTCCCCTTTACTTTAGCCACAATCTTGAATTGTGTTTCAGCCTGTCCCTGGCAGTGGCACCCCTACCACTTGATTTAGTAAAAAGGACTGACTTTGGGAAACCCAGGACTCATGTTGGGCAGCTGTCAATCTTTTGTTTTTGGGAAATTAGAAGTATATTTATTTTTTATTTTATTTATCCGTTATTTTACCAGGTAAGTTGACTGAGAACACGTTCTCATTTGCAGCAACGACCTGGGGAATAGTTACAGGGGAGAGGAGGGGGATGAATGAGCCAATTGTAAACTGGGGATTATTAGGTGACCGTGATGGTTGAGGGCCAGATTGGGAATTTAGCCAGGACACCGGGGTTAACACCCCTACTCTTACGATAAGTGCCATGGGATCTTTAATGACCTCAGAGAGTCAGGACACCCGTTTAACGTCCCATCCGAAAGACGGCACCCTACACAGAGCAGTGTCCCCAATCACTGCCCTGGGGCATTGGGATCTTTGTTTAGACCAGAGGAAAGAGTGCCTCCTACTGGCCCTCCAACACCACTTCCAGCAGCATCTGGTCTCCCATCCAGGGCCTGACCAGGACCAACCCTGCTTAGCTTCAGAAGCAAGCCAGCAGTGGTATGCAGGGTGGTATGCTGCTGGCTACAATATGCTTACACAGTATGTCTTAATGGTTATAGGAGCAGTTCCTTCAGGAGCGCATCAAGGTGAACGGGAAAGCTGGCAATCTGGGTGGCGGTGTGGTGTCTATTGAGAGGAGCAAGAGCAAGATCACTGTGTCCTCTGAGGTCCCCTTTTCCAAAAGGTATGGTAACTGCACTGGCAACTCAGCACTGGAGTAATGAATATTGCAATGCAAACAGAATTTGCATATTCATTCTTATTATTTAAAAAAAACACGATTTATAAAATGTTTCTTTCACCCAAGAAGTTTTGTTTTCATGTTTATGCTACAAAAACTTTCCTAAATGCTTACATCATGACAAAATAATTACTCATAAATTCATTACTTACACTTTCGCACTGCTTACAATGGATACATGAGTTAATTTTGCTGGACCCCAGGAAGAGTAATGGGGATCAATAATAAATACATATATCTGTAATCTTTGTCTAGGTTGATGCCAATGTTGACTTTTGGTTATGTAGAATAAAACGATTAATAATTCCACTTAAGGCATAACATACGGGGGTTGTTTATCTGCTGCTTCTGACATGCACCAGTAACATCATGTGRATTAATATACACTGAGTATACCAAACATTAACACCTTCCTAATATTGAGTTTTTTTGTCTCCAGGCTTAAAAATCATTTTTTAACCTGTTTCCTCCCCTTCATCTACACTGAAAATGTTAATTTGATTTTAGTGGATTTAACAAGTGACATCAAGAGCAGGTGTTCTTATTGTTTTGTATACTSAGTGAAAGAGTTTTCTCTCAGACTTTCCTGTTCAGTTTACCCACCCCTGCCGATGACTCCCCTAACTGCACGTTTAGAGTCCTGCACGGGTGTTGTTTGGAGCCGCACTCACCCAACGCGGGTCACACAAATTCCCGAGCTCCACCTGTTCAGATTTTCCCCGCAACCCAACCCGCCTGAATATAATTGTTCCGAGGGCTGATCCGTGACCTGCCGAATAACATCAATTTATTGTATAATTTGTATGACTCCAGAGTAGTAGCCTAGGCTATTATTCCATTCCCTGCATGAATTGGTCTGCATGTCTATTCAACATTTGGATAAAAGGAAACAATGCCATGAACGACAATTTTATTTTCACAATGAAATGCGGCACATTGACAACTGAAATCACTCTGGGGGAAAATGGCCTTCTAATTAGCCTTCTTACCGAATGAAAGACTATAGCTGACAAAGCTTTACATTCAATATTGTTTATTGTTTAGATAATCAAATGGTTTAATTGAAATAAACAAATCGCAGAATCTAGGCTGCAAAAAGGCATTTTAGTAGGCTATACTCAAACATTTACCAGCCACACCGGTTTAAACTTGATATGGCCCAAATCAGTGGTCACCAACCAAAGTCAATATCACTTTCGCAGTCAAAAAGCAATCTAGGATCTACTGCTCAGATTTTAAAACTTTAACCTCATACAAACAGTTTTGTAGGAATGYGGTTTGGGCAGTAGGCCTAATGCATTATCAGAGCATATTGGCTATATGATTGGCCTGCCAATGTTGTTAATCAGACCATATTATATTTCAAAACTCAAGCTTTGATAACAAAATAGATCAGTTTCAGCACTTGTAAGGCACTGTGGAGCATGAATTGAAATAATTGTCTTTTTTATTTTACTGGACTGATGGTACCTGCATCTGATGGTCAACGACGTCAAATCACCACGTCAGTGATCTTCAGGTGGAAAAGTCGGAGCTCTAGAAAGATGCCKGAGTTTCCGACTTGGAATTCCGAGTTGGATGACCATTCAAAAACGATTTTTCCCATCTGCCTCTCACGGTCCCTGCTCTCTCCTTCCTTTCCTTCGGTGAGATTGACCAGAGGGGACACCGTCTTCTACCTCATGCACAAATTTATGTTGTTCCTATGACCAGAGAAAGTTAAATATTCCTTAATATTAAAATTGGCACGACGAGCTGCTAATAATAATAAAATGCAGGGCTATCAATACTTGGTTACTCATTCATTGCAGCTGCAGCCCGAGCGGAAGTACGGAGAAGCYCGTTTTGTAATAGGTAATAGTTTAATAAAAACAGGGACAGTGCTGAATATAAACTTAAACATGAACTCACTCATAAAAACAGCAGCTCTTTGCTGTATTCGTTGACCGTCTGTAGTCATGGTTTTAAAAGTTATTAAATCTTACATAGGCTAGTAGTCTATTCGACTTGGCTGTGGCCAGGCTCATGGAAGCTCTGTAGCCACGGTGATTTGAGCTATCCGATTGGGCAGCGCAGTAGGTGCACTCGATTTAGTCACAGATTTGCCGGTCCACCGGGTAGGTGGAGTTTGTCTCATGGGAACACTTTGCTTACCRGGAGCGCCTGACTTTTGAGTCAAGTGCACCTATCGCGATCGACTGGTTGGTGACCACTGGTCTAAATGAATGAAAGACTGATTTAACGTTATACTAATTTGATAATAGGCTTATATAGTTTATCGTAAACAAATACCTTCTTGCACTTTTTGCATCCATCTACCGGGTTGTTGTCCTTGTCCACAATGACTCCAAAATCCTTCCAAACTGGGAATTTCACTTGCGCAGCACCTGTTTCCAAGATGGTGTATTTCATAACCTTTCTTTTTATACATACATACATACATACATACAGTACCAGTCAAAAGTTTGGACACCTACTCATTCAAGAGTTTTTTTTAAGTTTTTTTTTTTTAGAATAATAGTGAAGACATCAAAACTATTAAATAACACATGGAATCATGTAGTAACCAAAAAAGTGTTAAACAAATCAAAATATATTTTAGATTCTTCAAAGTAACCACCCTTTGCCTTGATGACAGCTTTGTACATTCTTGGCAATCTTTCAACCAGCTTCACCTGGAATGCTTTTCCAAAAGTCTTGAAGGAGTTCCCACATATGCTGAGCACTTGTTGGCTGCTTTTCCTTAACTCTACGGTCTAACTCATCAACCCAAACTCATTCTCAATTGGGTTGAGGTCGGGTGATTTGTGGAGGCCAGGTCATTGACGCAGCACTCCATACTTCTTGGTCAAATAGCCCTTACACAGCCTGGAGGTGTGTTGGGTCATTGTCCTGTTCGGAAAACAACATGAAGTCCCACTAAGTGCAAACCAGATTGGGATGGTCATATCGCTGCTAGAATGCTGTGGTAAGCCATGCTGGGTTAAGTGTGCTTGAATTCTAAATAAATCACATACAGTGTTCCCAGCAAAGGCACCCGCACTACAATAATACCCTCCCCTAGTTTTCACAGTGGGGAACCACACCAATGCAGAGATCATCCGTTCACCTACTCTGTGTCTATAAAGACACGGCGTTGGAACCAAAAATCTCAAATTTGGACTCATCAGACCAAAGGACATATTTCCACCGGTCTAATGTTCATTGCTTTTTTGTTTCTTGCCCAAGCAAGTCTCTTCTTCTTATTGGTGTCCTTTAGTAGTGTTTTTTTTGCAACAATTCCAACCATGAAAGACTGATTCACGGAGTCTCGTCGGGGACAGTTTGATGTTGACGTGTTCCTGTTACTTGAACTCTGTGAAAGCATTTTATTTGGGACTGCAGTCTGAGGCTGGTAACTCAATCGAAACTTTATCCTTGCAGCAGAGGTACTCTGGGTCTTCCTTTCCCGTGGCGGTCCTACATGAAAGCAGTTCATCATAGCGCTTGAATGGTTTTTGCCGACTGCACCTTAAGTTTTCTCCAGATTGACTGACCTTTCATGTCTTAAAGTAATGTAGGACTGTTCCCGTTTTTCTTTTGCTTATTTGAGCTGTTCTTGCCATAATATGGACTTGTCTTTTACCAAATAGGGCCATCTTCTGTATATCTCCCTACCTTGTCACAACACAAACTGAATTGGCTCAAAACGGCATTAAGAAGGAAAGAATTCTACAACTTAACTTTTAACATGACCTCATGAAGCTGGTTGAGAGAATGTCCCAAGAGTGTGCAAAGCTTCATCAAGGCAAGGGGTGGCTACTTTGAAGAATCTCAAATATTAAATACATTTTTGCTTTGTTTAAAAAACAATTGGTTACTACATTATCCATATGTGTTATTTCATAGTTTTGATGTCTTTACTATAATGTCTACAATGTAGAAAATATTTAAAAATAAAAACCCCCGGATGAGTCGTGTCATATTTTGTCTGGTACTGTGTGTATATATTTTTTTCTTTACTAAGTTAGTATGTGTATTGCATTGGGGAAAAAGCCCAACCTCTCACATCTGAATGCCATCTGTCTCCTGTCTGCAGATATCTGAAATATCTGACCAAGAAGTACTTGAAGAAGAACAACCTTCGCGACTGGCTGCGTGTTGTGGCCAACACCAAGGAGAGCTACGAGCTGCGTTACTTCCAGATCAACCAGGATGAGGAGGAGGAAGAGGATGAGGATTAAACTTTGTCTGCTGGATTTTGTACATTCAATAAATTCTTAGAGTACTCCTGTTTTTTTTTGTTTTTTTCTCTATGGTGACGAGACATGGAACTGGTATATTTACTAGGAAGCAAAAGGTCTAAAACAGGGAGGGACCTAGCTGAATTTGTCCAACAAGAAACACATTTTCATTGCAAAACGTTTTGCTGCGGTGTGCACTCCTGAATACACACTGTGGGTGACGATCACTCAACCTTGTGACAATGCAGTACAGTGCCTAGAGAAAGTATTCAGACCCCTGGACTTATTCCACATTTTGTTACATCCTGAATTCAAAATAGATTAAATATACTTTTTCTCTCACCCATATACACACATTACACCATAAGGACTAAGTGAAAACAGGTTTTTAGACATCTTTGCAAATTTATTGAGAAAGAAATACTAAAATAGGTCATTTACATAAGTATTCACACCCCTGAGTCAAAACTTTGTAGTAGTCTTTCTGGTTAAGTCTAAGAGCTTTCCACACCTGGGTTGTGACATTTGCCCATTCTTTAAATTCATCCAGCTCTGTCAAATTAGCAGAGAATTGCTAGACAACCATTTTRAGGTCTTGCCATAGATTTTCAAGCAGATTTAAGTCAATAACTCGGCCACCACTGTTTTCTTGGTAAATTACTAGTGTAGATTTAGCCTTGTTTTAGGCTTTTGTCCTGCTGAAAGGTGAATTCAACTTCCAGAAAGCAGACAACCAGGTTTCTTCTTGTGCTTAGCTCCTATGTTTCATTTTTTTATCCTGAAAAACTCCAGTACTTAATGACTACAAGCATACCCATAACATGATGCAGCCACCACTATGCTTGAAAATATGGAGAGTGGTACTCGGTAAAGTGCTGTTWTMGATTTGKCACAAACATAACACTTTGTATTTAGTGCCTTGATGCAAACAGMATGCATGTTTTGGAATATTCTGTACAGGCTTCCTTTTCACCCTGTCAACWAGGTTAGTATTGTAAGTAACAATGTTGTTGATCCATCCTCCATTATCTCCTATCACAGCCATTAAACAGCTTTAAAATCACCATTGGCCTCATGGGGAAATCTACGGTTTCCTTCCTCTCCGGCAACTGAGTTYGGAAGGACGCCTGTATCTTTGTAGTGACTGGTGTATTGATACAGCATTCAGTGTCATTAACTTATCCATGCTCAAAGGGATATTCAATGTCAGATTTATCCATCTACCAATAGGTGCCCTTTACGAGGCATTGGAAAACCTCCCTGGTCTTTAATTGAAATTCATTGCTCAACTGAGTGACCTTAGATAATTGTATGTGTGGGGTACAGAGATGAGGCAGTCATTAAAGAATCATGTTATACATAACTTGTGACTTAAGCACATTTTTACTCCTGAACTTATTTAGGATTCCCATAAAAGGGGTGGAATTCTTATGAATCAAGACATTTAAGCTTCTCATTTTTATTTAATTTGTAKAAATTTAAACAATTCTGACATTATGGGGTGTTTGTATACAAGTGTAAAAAAACWATGTAATACATTTTACATTCAGGCTGAAACAACTGTGTGAACAGGTATGAATACTTTCTGAAGGCACTAGATTCAGCWAGCCATAACTCCCAAAATGCAGACAACAGTCAACCTTCCACAATGTTAATCCAGCATAACCATCTGTAAATCATGAATCTCAAGTATTTGGCAGCTCAGAACCTMTGTACGGTGTGATATGCTCATTTGTAAATGGGGAAATTTGCCTGTCAGAATTAGTTAAATCAGATTGGTGCTAGAAGTATGACCCGAAATCAAGCCATGGCGTGCACATCATCGGTATGTACAAGAAACTTGCCCATCTGTACGATCCCAGTCATCTACTAGCTCATCCAAAATACGGTGGATGATTGGTCAGCAGATGGATGCATACTAACTGCTACATACAGTGGTCAAAACCAGGCTGTTGACAAGATTTACTGGCCAACAATAGCTTTTAACCCCTCTTGAAGCGGGGGGAAGGCAATGTCAGAACAGACTGAACAAAATCAACCAATTTAATTAACCTTTACCATTTCCACATTTGAAATGTAAAAAACATGCAGGCCTTCTGACCCAGACACCAAAACAAATTAAGAAAAACAACCAGTCTTGATTTAAAACTAGGATAACCACACCCTGTTAACCATTTGCACTAAAAGAGAGTCGCAAAACCACATTCATGCTGGTTTTCATTGCCAAGATTGCAGTGCCCACACCTGGATTCCCAGGCTAAAAGGAGTCACTGAGGTGAAYAAAGTCTGGAATGACAAGCAGATACTGGCCTGAGGGACAGTTYCGCATCCTCAACACCAACATTTAATCATACAAGTGAAGAGATTAACCAAAGAATGTAACATAAGTCAATGGCCGGAGAGCATCAACTTGATGGCACAATGTCTCAGATCCCGATTGTGTTCTGACAATGCATACAGATCGACCTGACAAAGAGTAATACTGCCATGGACTTCATGAACAAAGAAAATGTAATTGGTCTTTGGGAACAAACACAAAAAGAACTGACTTGTTTTTTGAAGTGTTTGCATACATATTCATAAGAGCCCACCCTCCCCAGCCATCCATCAAGCCTTACAAAGGTGACCTAAAGGGGAGGTGCATTCTGGAGAGAATCTGTTGACAAAWGGTYAGGRWGCTGGATGGTGCCCTATCAGAGCGTGCGTGGGTTGTACTCTGGCAGCTTCTTGAGCTTCTCTTGTTCCTGTGGAGTATCCTGTCTGGCGATGACCAGGCAGTGTGCGTATCCCATCACCACCTGCAACCACAAACACCCAAATGTTTCAGCCCAAAGAGTGAACATGCACCTAAATGCAGTTCCCATCTACAGATTACATAAGTGGGAATTCAAATTCATCACTGTTTTCATTCTCTGTTGCTGCTCCACACCTGTTCAGTGTAAACTCCATCCAGGGTCTTCACCTCCTGAGCAGTAGTGGAGGACTTGGCCTTGTTGTCTCCGTATCCCTGTAACAAATCACAAAACCCATGTCATAACAGGTAGAGAAGCCAGAAGAGGTGTGCCAATTCAGCAGTCTTTCGAGCACACAAGTACATTTCTATAATGGTACAGCACTTTGGGTGCGAGAAGTCTGCTTTATAAATACACCAATTAAAACTGACCAGTTCCCCAAAGGTGGGGGAGGGTCCCCAGCTGATGGTGCTGTCGTCTGCAGCGATAACMATACTGCTTTTCCCGCACGCCAGACTGCGGACCTTCCAGCCACACAGGTCCTGCACGGACTTGGGGTACATGGTAGACTCCCGCGAGGTYTTGGTGACCCCCCAGAAAAACAGCCCTCCTGRACYCAAAATGTTAATATTGTAGCTTCCTTATCAAAAAACACTAGCAAAATTTGTCCAACTCTTGGCGTAATGTTTAGACTGACAGATGCTAGGTTCACAGTTGGGATACGCCCTGAAATCACTACAACATACACAACAAAACATTAAGAACACCTTCCTAATATTGACTTGCACCACCTTTTGCCCTCAGAACAGCCTCAGTTCTTCTGGGCATYGACTCTACAAGATGTCGAAAGCGTTCCACAGGGCTGCTGGKCAATATTGACTGCAAAGTTTCCCACAGTTGTGTCAAGTTGGCTGGATGTCCTTTGGGTGGTGGACCATTCTTGATACACATGGGAAACTGTTGAGCGTGAAAAACCCATCAGCATTGCAGTTCTTGACACACTCAAACCGTTGCGCCTGGCACCTATTACCATAACCTGTTCAAAGGCACTTAAATATTTTGTCTTGCACATACACACAGTCCTTGTCTCAATTGTCTCAAGGCTTAAAAATCCTTCTTTAACCAGACCTCATCATCTACACTGATTGAAGTGGATTTAACAGGTGACATCAATAAGAGATCGCAGCTTTCACCTGGTCAGTCTGTCATGGAAAGAGACATGTTTTGTACAGAGTGTATATCAGGTAGAGCAACAGACTTGGGGAAGTAACAGTAGTATTCTTGGTTTACAGTGGTATAAATTGATAATAGGGGTGATAAATAAAATAATTCTAAAGAGATTTACTCATCAGTGCGACATTCAAGGGGTTAAGCATTGTGTCCCATACCCATCTCATTTATAGCGAAGGAGCACTGATAGCCAGTGTAGATTTGGGATGCCCCGCGCCTGGGGAAGTCAAAGAGCTTCACCAGTCTGGGCACCATCTCGTCCTTCTGCTCCGTGTGACCCAGCCGTCCATAACCACCAAAGCCCCAGGAAAACACCCGCTTCTGGGAGTCCAATATCAGCCTGGACAACACAGTTATACATACCTCAGCTAACAAAAAAGTGAGAAGAAAAAAACCTAATTTGCAAATCAACTACAGCCAATATAAGTGAAAACTCATACTTTAGAGTGACTATCCCTTTTAAAACACGGCTGTGCCAAATGTTATCAGACCGCTCGAGCTCCCTATAGTGTCCAAGATTAAGGACCAGAATAAGAGGTCTCCATCTTGCCAGGTTATTCAACTTAATACATGAAGGGAACACTGTAGCTGATCTGGATAACGAGCGTATGTTGAATGACTCAAATGTATGTTCTTCATTCAGTGATTATGCAAAGGTTGGGGGATGGGTCATCACTAATATATACCAACACTATTCGTGAGATGCCAAGACGTTCTATATCATTCTTTGATTTCTGTTTCTAAAATGCAAATTTCTGCTCACAGGTATTTGTGGCAGTAGGTATCAGAAGCCCATATTCATAAAAGCGCCTCAGAGTTAGGTCTGCTAATCTAGGATCAGGTTCTCCATGTACAGTCATTTTATTTCATTAATGCTAAAATGCAAACTGATCCTAGGTCAGCATTCTTATCGCAAGACTGAATACAGGTCCTGGTCTTCCCTCCTCACCGTGTGATTGCCTCCGCAGGCGACGTCTCGGACCACCACGTTAGGTACAGGCGTCACCTGGCCGTCCTTACTCTTCTYGATGAAGATGGCCACGCGGCGTGCAATGGTCTCACAGTCAAACTCGATGCGCTGAGCSCGGGCAATGAACTTGCCATCAGAGTTGTGTCCTGTGACCCAAAACACAAGACAAAAATAAGTGCAACGCCAGTGTTTGATCTAGAATGATTTTTGAAGGGGTCGTTGTGACTCTTCAAATGTGTCATTAGAGAAACCTTTTTTAGAAGTTTAAATCTGTCCTGCTCGTTAGTTGTGGACATACCTAGCTGGCCATACTCTGGGCACCCGAACGAGTAGAGGATTCCTTTGCAGTCCACCACCATGCTGAACTCTGCCCCACACGCCACCTTGACCAAGGGCTGCCCATTGTACTGGATCTGAGAGGGGATAGGAGAAGCTTTGATAAGCACAGGCTCAGGATGTGGCCATATTAAACCTATAATAAATCAGCCACAATAATGAGGCAGATGAATAGGGAGGTTGATGTTGCTTCCAGTGCATGCATTATAAAATTGGCTGAAATAGTACTCACACACAACTATTTCATGTTTCTAAATCATTACTTTATTCAGACGAAGGGTACTTCTATGGGATCCCCTATGGCTCCTAACTATGCTAATTTGTATGTGGGTTACATGGAGAAACAGTCTATTTTCAATCCTCTCAAACATGTTTTCTTGCCTAACATAATTATTTGGAAACGGTACATTGATGATATTTTTGTTCTATGGAGGGGTGATGCAAAACAGCTCCAGGATTTTCTTAACTCTCGTTCTGAGCACCTGAGATTTATTATGCAATCTGACACACGTCAAATCAGTTTCCTTGATCTTCTGATTTTGTGTTAGGATAATGTTCTATACACTGATCTTTACAGGTAACCTACTGATCGTAACAGTTTGTTGAGGGCTGATAGTTGTCACCTGCTTCCCTTGAAAAACAGTTTCCCTACAGCCAATTCTGTCAAATCAAAAGAATTTGCAAAAAACAATCAGATTGACCGAAATATGGCTTAGACGCAAAGAAAATTCAAGGAGAGGGGGTACAAAAACGGTCATATTAATACTGCCATTGAGRAAATCCTAAATAAATCGAGACATGATCTCTTTCAAGGACAGTCTCCCAAAAATAAGCATTCTTGTGTTCTTACTACCCGCTATTCAAAGTGCTCTGAACAAATTAAGGGAATCGTTCAAACATTGGCACATTCTAAGATCCGATGACAGTATCAGTCATGTGTTTTTGGACCCTCCCTTGGTCGTATTCTCGCGGGGAAGAAATCTCAGAGATCAATTGCTAAACTCTGATTTACCACCACAAAATATCTCTGCACAACGTCTATTTGTGCCTCTACCAGATGGAAACTACAAGTGTAGTGGCTGCGCTCAATGCAATGGCACTTACAAATGTAGATCCTTCAAACAACCCCAAACAGGGAAACAAATCAAAGGTGTGATTACGTGCTCCACTAGACATTTATTTATCTTATAACTTGTCCTTGTGGTAAAAAGTATGTGGGTAAAACGATGTGTGAATTAAAACTACGAAGTATCGTAGCACCATTAGGTGCAAAAATTCGACGTACCCAGTTGCGGCCCACTTTTTTGGAAGCGAACCACTCGATTTCGTCCCTACTTTATATCGGCATCGAACACGTCACCCTCCCTACGAGAGGGGGTGACCCCGACAATTTATTGTTAAAACGAGAGGCTGCCTGGATCTTTCATTTAAAGACCCTTTCTCCCTTCGGTCTCAACGTAGACGTTGATCTGAAGCCATTATGATTTTGCCATTCATTGTAAATCTTTTTAGGCCTATGTAGCCAAATTGTATCTATGATCGCATGCTATCCATTTATGTTTTTTTATATGTTCTATTTATATCTGTAAATTAACCAACGATATCAAGCCACACCCGGCCATGACTACAGACACTTGTGTGTGTCCTTTGACACTATATAAACTAGTTACCGCAGTGTTTGTCATTATACCCTGATAAAGACAGCTTGTCTGTCGAAACGTTGGTTATTAGGTAATTMAATTATGGGATCTGAGCTCCTAGAGCGTGCGGCTCTCCTTTCTTTTTCAAGGTTTATGTTGCTTACCAGGGCTGGACTGAGGACTGCATCTGTTTGGTTGCCCTGGCCCAGCTGGCCCAGTTTGTTCTCTCCAAACGAGTAGGCGGTGCCACCCTCWGTCAATGCCAGGGTGTGGTTRCGTCCACAGGCTGCAGCCACCACCACTTCGTCTGCGAGGGCCTCAATCAGCTTTGGGGCCTCCAGGCGCTTGGTGTCCCCGTGACCCAGCTGACCCTTTTCATTTCGACCTGACAAAGAGAGAAAGAAGTCAATTAAGTTTGACAATTTCTTCTGGACTCAAGCTAGAATGATTACATCTTGAGACATATACACTACCGTTCAAGAGTTTGTGGTCACTTAGAAATGTCTTGTTTTTTTAAAGAAAAGCAATTTTTTGTCCATTAAAATAACATCAAATTGATCATAAATACAGTGTAGACATTGTTAATGTTGTAAATGACTATTGTAGCTGGAAACGGCAGATTTTTTATGGAATATCTTTTTTGCTTTTCTTTCATAAACCAAGGTCATTTCTAAGTGACCCAAACTTTTGAACGGTAGTGTATATGCAAGTATAAACTATGAGCTATTTACGGTAATATATTCCTACCCCAGCTCCAGAGCTTGCCCTCAGTGGTGATTAGGAGGCTGTGGGCAGCACAGGGCCCAGACACCACACTGCTGACCTGCACGTCACTCAGGCTGCCGTAGCGGTGAGGACCCCACAAGTTCTGGCCTAGGTTCCTGAAGGCCACTGAGAGACCACACACACACACACAGCACAATTTTAACGTAAAGTCTGTTGCAATTTTAAATGCACTTTAACGTTTGACTTGATAAGAAACAGGAACAGTTCAATACTGCAGTCAATTATGAGGATTGCTTCAAGATTGTCAGTAGAAAGACAGGAAAAACTACTTTCAAAGTTGGTGACACAAGTGCTATTAAGGGACAACTGAGTGGAGTATTGCATACAGCAACGTASAGGACTGGGCAGGGTTATACCTTGTGCTTTTGGCACCTCTTTCCTTCCGATGAGATCCCAGTTGGTGGCTCCGAAAATGAGCAGTTGACCTTTGACTTTAGGTAAGTCAAGTTTCTATAGAAATGACAATACAGGGATCAGCTTTATCTTAACGTTTMTCCTGATGTTTTGTTCTAGCACTGCATAAGCACCCTTGATTTACAAGTGACTAATAACATGTTGTTACATTCTCTATTCACATTAACCACAATTCTATATAGTCACATCACAAACCCCTTCCCTTGATTAACTGAACAATGTTCGACAACCTTATGCAGGTCAGGAGGACTTACTATTTTTTCCTTGATATTGTCCGCGACAGTGACTGCTTGAAGGCCTGACTTGGTGATCTTAGGCGTGTGTGCGGCTGCTCGGCCATGGAAACCCATTTCATGAAGCTCCCGACGAACAGTTCTTGTGCTGACCTTGCTTCCAGAGGCTGTTTGGAACTCAGTTGTGAGTGTTGCAACAGAGGACGGACGATTTGTACATGCTACATGCTTCAGCACTTGGCGGTCCCATTCTGTGAGCTTGTGTGGTCTACCACTTCGCGGCTGCGCTGTTGTTGCTCCTAGACGTTTCCACTTCACAATAACAGCACTTACAGTTGACCTGGGCAGCTCTAGCATGGCAGAAATTTGACGAACTGACTTGTTGGAAAGGTGGCATCCTATGACGGTACCACGTTGAAAGTCACTGAGCTCTTTAGTACGGACCATTCTACTGCCAATGTTTGTCACTGGAGAAAAGTTGGGGCGAAAACAAAACAGACATGCATTGTGATATCAATACAACCATAACCAAAGTCTTCTTCCTCAACTGCTGACCACGCATTTTGCAATGATCAGGTCCATATACACAAAAATAGCGACTCGCGCTAGTAACGTCATAGCACTTATAAGAAATCCCACTAGGCCCTCAGACGAACCATCAAACAAGCAAAGTGTGAATACAGGATTAAAATTGAATCCTACTACACCGGCTCTGACACTCGAAGGATGTTGCAGGGCTTGAAAACTATTACGGACTACAAAGAGAAACCCAGACGCGAGCTGCCCAGTGATGCGAGCCTACTAGACGAGCTAAATGCCTTTTATGCTTGCTTCGAGGCAAGCGACACTGAAGCATGCATGAGAGCACCAGCTGTTATGGACGACTGTGTGATAACGCTCTCGGTAGCCAACGTGAGCAAGACCGTAAAACAGGTCAACATCTCACAAAGCCGTGGGGCAGACAGATTACCAGGACATGTACTCAAAGCATGCACGGACCAACTGGCAAGTGTCTTCACTGACATTTTCAACCTCTCCCTGACCGAGTCTGTAATAACTACAAGTTTCAAGCAGACCAYCATAGTCCCTGTGCTCAAGGAAGCAAAGGTAACCTGCCTAAATGATTACTGCCCCGTAGCACTCACATCGGTAGCCATGAAGTGCTTTGAAAGGCTGGTCATGGCTCATATCAACAGCATCCTCCCGGATACCCTAGACCCACTCCAATTCGCATACCGCCCCAACAGATGACGCAATCTCAATCGCACTCCACACTGCCCTTTCCCACCTGGACAAAAGGAACACCTATGTGAGAATGCTGTTCATTGACTACAGCTCAGCGTTCAACACTATAGTGCCCACAAACCCCATCACTAAGCTAAGGACCCTGGGACTAAACCCCTCCCTCTGCAACTGGATCCTGGACTTCCTGACGGGCCGCCCCCAGGTGGCAAGGGTAGGCAACAACACGTCTGCCACGCTGAACCTCAACCCTCAACACTGGGGCCCCTCAGGGGTGTGTACTTAGTCCCCTCCTGTACTCCCTGTTCACCCACAACTGCATGACCAAACACGACTCCAACACCATCATTAAGTTTACTGACGACACAACAGTGGTAGGCCTGATCACAGACGAGACAGACTATAGGGAAGAGGTCAGAGATGATCGTGGACTACAGGAAAAGGCCCATTAACATCGACGGGGCTGTAGTGGAGCGGGTCGAGAGTTTCAAGTTCCTTGGTGTCCAAATCACCAAAAAACTATCATAGTCCAAACACACCAAGACAGTCGTTAAAAGGGCACTACAACACCTTTTCCCCCTCAGGAGACTGAAAAGATTTGGCATGGGTCCCCAGATCCTCAAAACGTTCTACAGCTGCACCATCAAGAGTATCCTGACCGGTTGCCTGGTATGGCAACTGCTCGGCATCTGACCGTAAGGCGCTACATTACGGCCCATCACTGGGGCCAAGCTTCCCGCCATCCAAGACCTATATACTAGGCAGTGTCAGAGGAAAGCCCCAAAAAATGTCAGACTCCAGTCGCTGTTTTCTCTGCTACTGCACGGCAAGCGGTACCGGAGCGCCAAGTCTAGGACGAAAAGGCTCCTTAACAGCCTCTACGCCCAAGCCATAAGACTGCTGAATAATTCATCAAATGGCCACTGGACTATTTACATTGACCCCCCCCCCCCCCATTTGTTTTGTACACTGCTGATACTCTCTGTTTATTATCTATGCATCGTCACTTCACCCCTACCTACATGTACAAATTGCCTCGACTAACCTGTACATTGACTCGGTACCGGCACCCCCTTTATATGGCCTCGTTATTTTTATATTATTGTGTTACTTTTTAGTTAATTTTTTACTTTAGTTTATTTGGTAAATATTTTCTTAACTCTTTCTTGAACTGCACTGTTGGTTCAGGGCTTGTAAGTAAGCATTTCACAGTAAGGTCTACACCTGTTGTATTCGGTGCATGTGACAAAAAGTTTGATTTGATTTTTATTAGCTAGTAATGGATTCTAGCACTCAGTCTTCTCCGCATTTCTTTGTCGTCATGCTAGCATAATCAATGGCTACTACCTATCTGACAACTATTAAACTCCGGAAAAATATGAAAATAGCCACACAATGCACGGTTTTTACTACCAGCTACTAAGGCCAGCTAGTGTATGCTATCGATTTCTAAACAAAGACACATCTTGAGTAAAGTTAGCTAGCTAATTCACAGATGAAAAACGTTATCTTTCCCCAACTAAAAGTTGAAGGTGAGATGAAAACGTTGCTAAATCTCTTGGCTTCAGATTTTCTTCTGTGGATTTTATATGGCAGTTGGCAACCAATTTTAAGATGCATTACCGCCACCAACTGGACTGGAGTGTGGACCAGAGACAGTTAAAGTCTCAATCCTACCCAAGATTCTCGTCTATCTAAGGAAACGAAATACATAAGGAATTACTATATCCCCTGAAGATTTCCCCAGCAGTTCACTGAATCCTGGCTCTTCAATCCCATTATTTTAAATTATTTTATTTAACTAGGCAAGTCTGTTAAGAACAAATTCTTATTTACAATGATGGCCTAGGAACAGTGGGTTAACTGCCTTGTCTAGGGGCAGAACGACAGATTTTTACCTTGTCAGCTCGGGGATTCGATTTAGCAACCTTTTGGTTACTGGCCCAACACTSTAACCACTAGGCTACCTGCCACCCCAAATTACTGCCACCCTCAAATCTAATAACAATCACTCCCTTTCCCTCCCGTATTTCTGGCACTAAAATAGAACATTTTCCACTGTCTCCATCTCCTCCTGACAATGATCACACCTCCTAGTCAGATGTTTCCCCACCAATTTCAATGTACTATTGAGCCTTGTGATTACACTTCCCTCCCTGCTCTCTCGGCCTGAGGACCTCCCTGCCACCACCTTTTCCTGGATCTTAAACAGGCGTCTTCCCTTCCTCTCCCTGTTCCACAACTCTTGCCATTTGTTTTTAACCACTGTTCTTATTAAACCGCTTGGCTTCTGCTTTACTGATTGACAATTCCATCTCAACATTAGGATGTTAAAGAGCCTGCTTGGTGACAACATCCACCTACCTCCTCATTCCCCTCTACTCCCACTGGAGCTGGTACCCAGAGGAACATCACAAATACCCCCAACCTGTTTCACCCTATACAAGTACTGCAAAACCTCATCATTTGCATCTCATAGCAGACAGGATGTATTAAGCTAGGCTCATCAGTGCTGCACAGGAGTCAGAGCAGAAGACTACTCCTCCTCCACCCACTCTGGCCAACAACTCCATTGTGCAAACAGATAAATTATCCGTTGCTCTTTTTGTCACTGCCACCTTAAACTCAGGAACACTAAAAGTTGCACCTGTCCTCCCTGCACCTCTTACCCTCGCAATCAACCCTAGATCAATCACTGGCTGAGGTAGAAACCAAGGTGGGATAGTAGGAAGAACCACAGAGGGGCCCAACTTCCTCCCAAACAACCCCATCTCTCTCGCCATGCCATTGCCTATCCACCCAACGATTGTATTCAGATTTCGTTAATGTTCTAGGAGTACATTTTTTGTAGCGTGGGTAACCTTATGTCCTTGTCCTATTGGGTATAGGTCATGTATAGCTGTCTTCTTAACTTTAAACAACATCTCTCCCAACTCTACCTGCATCGCTGCCACCGGAAAGGTCTTGAGTGCTTCACGACATATTCTTAGGGCTTGAAGCTGGATWACATCTAGCTTTTTTAAAGATGTCTGAGCTGCTGATCCATATGCCATACTTCCATAATCCCGTGATGACTTTAACAGCACTATATATATCATTTGACACCATTCTATCTGCCCCCCACTCCATTCCTGACAAGCAATGTATCACATTCAATATTTTCTTTCCTTTGACAAGTACTCTGTTAATATGCTCTGCCCACGTCACTTGAGTGTCAAACCAGACCCCCAGGAACCTAAACCCCTCCCACCCTCTCCAGATTCCTTCCATACAACTTCAAGTATTTTTACTCCCCAACCTTCCTTCTAGAAAGAAACACAGTCTGTTTTCTCAACTGAAAACATGAAGAGCTACCTGAGGGACCACTGCTCTACTTCACTAATCACTTCTTGAACTCTTCCGACTGTATGGGTAATATTTCTCCCTCTCTTCGACAGTGCCCCATCATCCGCAATTAATGACCTCCCAATATCAGGTCTCACCTGGGAGAATGCATCATCAATCATAATAGAGAACAACAAAGGACTAATGACACTTCCCGGAATGTACCATTATCTACCTTATAGCTTTCTGACAGAGCTCCCCACSCTCACTTGTATTGATTGCCCAAAAAKAAAATACATGATCCAGTTAAAAACCCTTCCTCCAAACCCCATGTTATCCAGCTTGATGAGTAGGCCTTCCTTCCACATCATAAGCCTTTTCTACATCAAAGACAACGGCTACCACCACCTCCTTTTTGCCTGTACCTTCCGTATGACTGACTCAAGGCACAGTACAGGATCCTGCCTTTCCTGAACCCACTTTGATCTGGTGACATTAGTCTTCTACACTCCAGAAAGTAAGTCAGCCTTTCCCATTTCATCCTTTCCATAAGTTCAAATACATGAGATGTCAACGCTATCGGCCTATAGCTTAAAAGGACTCTTTCCCTGGTTTCCGTATCGGCACCACTACAGCCTGCTTCCAACTCCCAGGCAGTTTCTCTTCCTGCCACACCTTATTGTAAAGGCCCAATACTTTCTTCACTGCAGTGTCGCTGAGATGAGCCATCATGATGTAACACGCCTCATCCTTCCCAGGAGATGTTACCCCAGCTTTAGCTAATGCTCTCTTCATCCCAGCCAACGGAAAAGGGGCATTCAATGCACCCCCCACCATCTCCCTCTGATCCAGGACCGCAGGATGTTCTCCTCCGACGCCGCCGTCACGTTATTTTAACAATGCACCTTAAATGCCTGGGATAACATATCAGCCATCTCCATATCTCCCCACAGCACAGGGAGATCCCGATCCCATCTGACCCCACTCATCCTCTTAATCATCCCCCATAGGAGTGGTCCTGCCTATGTATCCACAGAACCGGTGCCAATACTCCCTCTTAGCTGTCCTAATAATCCTCCTTACTAGTGCTTGTGCTTGTTTATACTGAATCAGGTGCTGGTGATTATGTGACCATTTCAACATTCTGAAAGCCCTGTTGCTACTCTTCACTGCTTCTCTACACTCTTCACTCCACCAGGGGACTGCGTTACTCTTTCTCCCCCCTGTACCCGTAGGAATCACCTGCCTTGTCGCCCCTACTGCATCTCCTCTTACTGCATCATTAACTCTTTCTATATCCGAATTGAGATCAACCTTAGGCAGCTCCTGTTTACTCAACTCCTGAAACTAAGCCCACTCCGCTTTCCCCAAATATCCATCTCCTCAATCCATTTCCTACTGAATCTTCCTCCCTCAATCCTACAGTACACCTGATAGGATAGTGATCCGTACCCCCTGTAGATTCCTCCAAAACCTCCCAACTACATCTGCCTGCCATTGAACTTGAGATCAAAGTAAGATCCAGAGCAGATTCCTTTCCAGTTACTGGGTCAATCCTGATTCCCCCGGCCGGCATTAAGACTCACAAGCCCTTTCTCATCCAGTAGTTCCTCCAACACTTGTCCATGTACATCAGTCCGTAATCCTCCCCAGAGTGTACTATGAGCACTAACATCCCCACACCACATTACCCGTCTCCTATCTTGAGCTTCTACATTCCCAAGGGCCATCAACTCTAGTCTCTTACACGGGTTGTAAAAGTTCACTATTACCATATTCTCCCCCACTGCCAACCACACCTCTAACACTACATACTCCTGTTCAACTCCCACACACCTATATGGGATCCCCCTGCTTTATAAAGGAAGCACACCCTCTTCCTCCCCTGCCACCCTCTCTCTACAGTCTGCAACATGACCTTGTAATACAAAAATTGAGAGTAGGTTTAAACCAGGTCACCTGGAGACATATCACATCAGGTTTGGCTGGTAACTCCTCAAGACACCATTAGCCATCAAACTTCTGGCATTYCATTGAAGGATTAACGCCATTATGAAAATTAACCAATACATGATTCCTGGCTGSACTGATAATCTTATGGAGGTCATCCTGTACATTTTCCCATGTCAGTCCTGTGATCCCAAGTTACACTACATAACTAAAAGTATGTGGACACCTGCTCGTCAAACATCTCATTCCAAAATCATGGGCATTAATATGGAGTTGGTCCCCTCTTTGCTGCTATAACAGCCTTCACTCTTCTTCTGGGAAGGCTTTCCACTACATGTTGGAACATTGCTGTGGGGACTTGCTTCCATTCAGCCACAAGAGCATTAGTGGCACTGATGTTGGGAGATTAGGCCTGGCTCACAGTCGGCGTTCCAATTCATACCAAAGGGTGTTTGATGGAGTTTATGTCAGGGCTCTGTGCTGGCCAGGCAAGTTCTTCCACAACGATCTCGACAAACCATTTCTGTATGGACCTCGCTTTGTGCATGGGGGCATTATCATGCTGAAACAGGAAAGGGCCTGACCCTGCCACTTTGTTTGCTAAACTACTAAATTTAAGATGAGGCTTAGGGGTAACCACTCTGAAATTCAGAATGCCTGAAGGTCAATTAGACTGACATGATCGTTGGAAACATATTTGGAGCTATACATTTAGACTAATTGTATACAAAAAATGGGGCAAAAAACCCAAACTGTTGCCACAAAGTTGGAAGCCCAAAATCGTCTAGAATGCGATTGTATACTGTAGCGTTAAGATTTCCCTTCACTGGAACTAAGGGCCCGAACCATGAACAACAGTCCCAGACCATTATTCCTCCTCCACTAAACTTTACAGTTTGCAGTGGCACTATGCAGTCGGGCAGGTAGCGTTCTGCTGGCATCCGCCAAACATAGCTTCGTCCGATGGACTGCCATATGGTGAAGCATAATTCATTACGCCAGACAAAGCGTTTCCACTGCTCCAGAGTCCAATGGCGGCGAGTTTTACACCACTCCAGCCGATGCTTGGCATTGCGCACGACAATCTTAGGCTTGTGTGGCGCCTGCTCGGCCATGGAAACCCATTTTATGAGGCTCCCGACGAACAGTTATTGTGCTGACATTGCTTCCAGAGGCAGTTTTGAAGTTGGTAGTGAGTGTGTGCAAACGAGGACAGATGACAGATGATTTTTACCAGCACTTTAACTGGACCCCATCTCCACATGCATGTTCTCCCCCACACATCTCTCCCCCCACATCACAGCATCATGGCAAAAACTATTGTCCAGTCTTTCAGTTTATACCCTCAGGATGCTGAATAGCCCACCACTAGTCAGCTACCTGCTCCCCCTCCCATGCTACTCCCTGTATGGACCTTCCCCCGCTACCCCCCCCCCACCATAATAACATTCATCACTGTTGCAGTTGTTAATATGTATATTATAACTTTTTTGTTTTTATTTCACTCAATGATCATGCTATGGTCATTCCAACTCCAATAAAAAATCTCGCTTTCTTCAAGTCCATAGAGTACAAAGAGCGTATTATTCCAGCATTAAAAACATGACAGCAGAATACACCATACACAGCGGACCCACGGCTGTCCCAGATCCACAATACCGTAGGAGCGGACAATGCGGAGCGCAGTCACATTAAGAGGATGATCAGCCTCAATACGTCCTTACTCTGCCTCCACCCCAATAGAAATGTATTTATTCATCACTGCCACCTTTGTTATTATGCATATTGGTTATTTTACCATTTTCATGATTTTTTTCACTAGTCCTGCATGTTGGAGCTCGAATCCTAAGATTTCCACTGTACCCTGTAATCACACCTGCAACCTGTACCTGTGACTATTAAATCATCTGAATATGGTCCTTAAATTTCACCAACACCTTGAACGCCACTTCTCTCAGTACAACACTGCGAACCCAACCTCCGTCATCACTACTCTCCCCCCACAAGACCTGCAAAGGCTCCTCAGGCGTACTCTTCTTCTTAACCTTTTACTACTCTACCTCCACCTTTTTTCCACTCCATCACGTCCTCATCAACTCCTAACCTGCCTACCTTTTCATCCATCTCTGTTCCAGTCACAGCCCAGTGTTGCTCAACCACCTCCACCGGATTTATTCACGTTTCGTCAATACAAAAACCGATTCGAAATTATATCTTTATAGAAAAAAAATAAAAACGACTCTTCGTCGTTACAAATGCACACCCACTACTCTAAATCTGTTCAGATTCCTGTGTAACAAGCTCATTGAACTATATAGGAACCAGTCTTCCGATTATCTTCATTCTAATTCTGTGAGTAATTAACACGTCTGCAGAGGGGTTTCCTTCTCTCTTGCATGTCCATCTTCAGGTTAATAAAAAATTAACAAAAGAATCTGCAGTCTCCGGCTCGATGAAACCACATGGGTACTGCCTATGTTTATAATTAACTACAGTCGTAAAATGCAAAAAGCTATAACTCGTAAAATACGTACAACTTTCCCTTATGTATATTAACGTTACAGCCTGTGATGCAAGTTGTAACACATATGTTTCAATGTTTACCTGGGATTCGTTTGCTGTGGATGTCTGGCCTATAAATCTTTTGATTGATGTTCTGCTTTATCGCTATGATCCCTCCCCCTTTGTCGTCTGTCTTTTTTGTTAAAATATAAATATGTGCAGAGACGTGACATGCCGGCCCGGTTGGTACTACAAAATAAAAATGGACTTGGAAAATGTAAAGAAAACTACAACCCATGAAGCTACCAAAGTATCATGTCGCCCTCTTGTGACGGGGATGTGCATACCATCCAAGAGTGGACTTTTTTACAAATGCAAATTCGAGATTATTTAGGCTGGAGCCAAAAATGAAAGGGGAAATCCTTGACTAGAACTCATTGCCAAATGTCAGTGAATTACATACTTTGAAAGTGTTCATTTCAACAGCCTGACCCTGCCACTTTGTTTGCTAAACTACTAAATTTAGGATGAGGCTTAGGGGTAACCACTCTGAAATTCAGAATGCCTGAAGGTCAATTAGACTGACATGATCGTTGGAAACATATTTGGAGCTATACATTGGAGATAATGTATACAAAAAATGGGGCAAAAAACTTATAGATTTGTATGATAGGGTAAGGTAAAACAATAAAAATACAAATATTTTTCAAGAATCAGTGGGTATCATCAAGTAATTGACACTTGAACAGTGGTAATCTTAATGTGACTTCAATAGTATAAGAGTTGATACATTGTGCCAGTGTTACTTAGTAAAGGCCTATAGGTGCCAGTCTTGCCTCTGACAATGCTCTCTCCTTATCCCAGCCCACGTTTTGAGAATGAGGTGCCAGGATTCACACAAAGCTGTGATTGTGGAAATGCTGAACCTATGCTCCTGATTGGCTGATGGGGTGTTGTGAGTATTTGTACCCCCAGTAGTGTTTGACTGCGCCTGTTAATGCACTGCAGGGAGAGAGGGAAAACAGAGGGAGAGCGCTAAACCATAGAGAGAGGATCGTTTCCTGATCCTAGTGTGGGAGCAGCAACTAGTGACAGCCTTTGTGTGGTTAGAGCCAGGAGCTCAGGGCTAACCGTGTTTGTGTGAGAGTGGAGCCGCACAAAGGACATCTACAGCCCCTGGGCATGCTGTGACTGTCCATTACTCTCTGTATCATCGCATTGCAACAAAGCCTGGACCCCAATAGGAAGGATGGGGAAGGTATGGGGGTGGGGTGACCTCCATATTTTAGGAAAGTGACTTGATAGGCTTACAGAGCAAGCCTTAGTAAGTCAAACTTGGTCCCCAGTTTCAAAACAACATTCTTTGTGTGCTGCAAGATGCACATTTGGTTCATGTTTATCAACACAACTTTTGGGGTGAATTTTTGGGTGAAAAACGAAATTTTATATATATTGTATGTTTTTACTTGCTGCAGTGAGGCAATGTTGTTTACGACATACATCCAGAACCAGGATAGAGGTTTTGATTGAGTAATGTCCTTGGTGTGGGAGTATAGAGCCAGCCACTGACTGGGATTCCCTTCGGCCAAACAATCCATGCACTGTTCTGACTGACCGTAGATCACGTAGGCTTCTCCCTGCTGGGTCTAATCATAAGACCACTCCATCTATGGCCATCTTTCTCCCAAAAGCCTTGAGTTATTCATAAGAAATGCCTTCCAAAATTGCACCATATTCCTACATTAGTGCACTACTTTGGCCTGAGCTCAGGAATGACCCTCACCGAGTTTGAGAGCTAAAGTGTAATATGCCCCCTCAAACAGCACACTGGTACCACTTTCATTTATCAGAACATTTGCATTTCTGCTACAGCCGTTTTGTTGCTAAGCGTTCTGAGATAAAGACCTTTGAACACAGTAATACTCTGGGCGTGTCTTTAGAAATAGAAAGTCCACCGTTGTTGGGAGCCATTTTGATTGTAAGAGTATTAGTTGCCATGATTTGTCATGCGTGAGAGGATAGGAATCCTGTGTTGTGTGTTTGAGGTTCCCTGCCTGCGGGATCAGTCTGTACTACATATCTGGATCTGCCACACACCCCTGAAGAATGTAACACACCCAGGTAGCATATGGCAGAAGTGTCAATGGCGAGAATGCAAGGAACTGTCACCAAGTGTAAGCGTGTGTGGTGTGAAGACTTCTTCCTACCCCTGTGACATGGTCCCTACTAGACTACTAAAGAGGTTATGCATACTGTTGGGCCTCAACATTCTGTCTGACCTCTGGCTCTGGTCCAAACCTCTCATTAAAAAGCGCAATCTAGATCCCTCCTCACTGCATAATTATAGACCTACTCTCTAAGCTTCCAAAGCAAAAAAACAGGTTCAGAAAGTTTAGCAAACGTATAAAAAAAATAGAAATACCTTATATTTTACATAAATATTCAGACTCTTTGCTTATGAGACTCAAAATTGAACTCAGTGTGCATCCATTGATCGTCGTTGAGATGTTTCGACAACTTGGTCCCCCTGTGGAAATTCAAATGAATTGGACATGATTTGGAAAAGGCACACACCATGTTTAAGGTTCCCACAGTTGACCATGCACAATCAGAGCAAAAACCATGCCATGAGGTCGAAGGAATTGTCTGTAGAGCTCGAGACGGTTTGGTCGAGGCACAGATCTGGGGAAAGGTACCAAAAAAGTCTGCAGCATTGAAGGTCCCCAAGAACTCAGTGGCCTCCATTCTGAAATGGAAGAAGTTTGGAACCACCAAGACTCTTCCTAGAGCTGGCCGCCCGGCCAAACTGAGCAAGCGGGAAAAAGGGCCTTGGTCAGGTAGGTGACCAAGAACCCGATGGTCACTCTGACAGAGTTCCAGAGTTGCTCTGTGGAGATGGGAGAACCTTCCAGAAGGACAACCATCTTCTGCAGCACTCTACCAATCAGGCCTTTATGGTAGAGTGGCCAGACTGAAGCCACTCCTCAGTAAAAGGCACATGACAGCCCAGTCGGGAGTTTCCCCAAAAGGCACCTAAAGGACTCTCAGACCATGAGAAACAAGATTTCTCTGGTCTGATGGAACCAAGATTGAAGTCTTTGGCCTGAATGCAAGCGTCACGTTTGGAGAAACCTGGCACCATCCCTACGGTGAAGCATGGTGGAGGCAGACCTAGGACGATCAAGGGAAAGAGTTGAACGTAGCAAAGTAGAGATCCCTTGATTGAAAACCTACTCTAAAGCTCTCAGACCTCTGACTGGGTGAAAGTTCTCCTCCAACAGAGAGAACCGACCTAGCCACACAGCCAAGACAACACAGAGTTGGCTTTGGGACAAGTCCTCAGAATGTCCTTGAGAAAAGGAATGGCCCAGCCAGAAGCCCAGACTTGAACCCGATCGAACATCTCTGGAGGGACGCTGAAAATTAGTTGTGGCAGCGACGCTCCCCACCAACCTGAAAAGCATGAGAGGATGCTGCAGAGAATGAGAGAGAACCCCCAAATACAGTGTGCCAAAGCTATGTGGCGTCATTCCCAAACTCGGGCTGTAATTGCTTCCAAAGGTGCTTCACCAAAGTACTAGTAAAGGATCTGAAGTACTTATGTAAATTTAAGATTTTTGAGTTTAAAAAATTATTAATGGGCAATAATGTCAACCTGTATTACGCTTGTCATTATGTGGTGTAGTGTGTAGATTGCAGGGAAATAAAACCATTTAATCAATTTTTGGAATAAAAATTTGAACCTAAATGTTGAAAAAGGGGTCTTGAATTACTTTCCGAATGACCGTAACAACGCTTTTTTTTGTTCTCACGCTAGATTACTGTAACTGAGCCAGATCGGACAGACCGAAACGGGAAAAAAAAATAAGGCATTTTCCTACCAGTGGCCTGTCCACTAGTAAATGGGGAAACCAAGGCTTTCTGAAGCAGTGGCGCATTCACCAAATTGGCCCAGAAACTGATCAATACTCAGGCCTTCATGTTTCTGTGACATAATTCAAAATTAGGGCCAGGCATAATAGTAGCATTTGATTATCAGATTTTTGCATCAAAACTCCATTTGCAACAGCAAGTAGGTTGTTGCTTTAGTAGCCAATACATAATTTGTAATACCAGGGTAGCATCTTACATCATGTCCCCCCCCCTTCAAATTCACGATAAATTCATAATTAACATAATCTTATTGGGCAATTATTTAGGATGCTCAACACAGGAGTTTATGAAAATAAAGAATTTTAACAGCAGTTGCAGATTCACACTAAAACAGAGGCACACAACTTCAAGTCCTCCCAAAATCAAATTCATGCTGGTTTTCATTCATTCCCATAAGACTGCAGTGTCCACAGCTGGTTTCCCAGGCTAAAAAGTTAATAGGGGCGGAAAAAATCAAACAGAATATCAGGAATGACAACAAAAAGCAGACAGTGGCCTTTGAAGGGACAGTTGCGCATTCCTCAACGGCCAACGATTTAATCATACACAGTGAGAGAAACCCAAAGAAATTGCTTAACAGTAAAGTCAAATGGCCGGAAGCATTTCAACTTGTGACACAAATGTCTCAATGCCCGATTGTGTTCTGACTAATGCATTACAGATCGACCTGACAAAGACTAATACTGCCTATGGACCTCATGAACAAATTAAACTAAAATTCAAGGCAATTGGTCTTTGGGAAAAACAACAAAGAAACATTTACTCCATGACCCCAAACGTACAATTTTAAAAGGCATGGAGTGTTGGTCTTGAAGTTGATTCCCTCCACTTGGAAATGAATCTGCCCAAAGAGGACTGATGTAGCACCTGGTTATGGTGAGGGAGAGGACTTATGATAGTTCAACAGAAGATGAAAAGACTTCATTGGAGAAATATAGTGAACTCTTCAGTGGAGTTGCATGATTTTGGGGTAGGAGTAGAAACCCAGGAGAGAGAATAAGTGCTTGGAGAGTTGAGTGGTAGAGTTCGTCTACTGCCAGCTGTATGAAATCTGAACAAGCGTTGGTGAGGCAGGATGGTATTCTGTGCGCAGTGATTTGTTTCAGTCTTAGTGTTGTGGCGCCATTGTTTTTCATGTTAGCCTTCTGAACTCTATGGCCATCAGGACCTGACTTGGTTTTTCAAAGTGTATGCATACATATTCATGGAAGCCCACCCTCCCCCAGCCATCCATCATGGCTGTCAAAGGTGACATAAAGGGCAGGTGCATTCTGGAGAATCGGTTGTCTCTGGAGTAAAAAAATAAAGGGATGAGGCCGCTGGATTGGTGCCCTATCAGCAGAGCGTGCGTGGTTGTACTTGGCAGGTTCTTGAGCTTCTCGCTGTTCTCTGCTGGAGTATGCCTGTCTGGCGATGTACCAGGCAGTGTGCGTATCCCATCACCAACCTGCAACCACAAACACCGCAAACTGTTTCAGCCCAAGAGAGTGAGACATGCACCATAAATGCAGTTCCCATCTACAGATTACATAAGTGGGATTCAAATTCATCACTGTTTTCATTTTCTCTGTTGCTGCTCCAACCGTTCAGGTGTAACTCCATCCAGGGTCTTTCACCTCCTAGGCAGTAGTGGGAAGGATGTGGCCTTGTTGTCTCCGTTATCCTGTAACAAATCACGAACCATGGTCATAAGGTAGAGAAGCCAGGAAGTAGGTGTGCCAATTCCAGCAGGTTTTCGAGCACACAAGTACATTTCTATAAGGGTCACAGGCACTTTGGGTGCGCAAGAAGCTCTGCCGTTGTATAATGACCCATGGCCAGATTCAAACTTACCAGTTCCCCAGAAGGTTGGGGGAGTGGTCCGCCAGCTGATGTGCTGGTGCGTCTGGCAGCGATAACTGATACTGCTTTTCCCGACGGCCAGAACTCGCGGGACCTTCCAGCCACACAGGTCCTGCACGGGATTGGGGGTACAGGGTAGGACTCCCCGAGGTAATTTGACCCCCCCAGAAAACAGCCCTCCTGCACACAAAATGTTAATATTGTAGCTTCTATAAAAAAAACACCAGCAAATTTGTTCCACCTCTTTGGCGTAATGGCTACATTGTTTTAGACTGACAGATGTTAGGTTCAAAATCAGTTGACATACCGCGTTGAAAATCACTACAAATACTCAGTGTTACAAACATTAAGAACAGCCTCCTAATATTGACTTGCACCACCTTTTGCCCTCAGAACAGCCTCAGTTCGTTGTGGGCATGGACTCGTACAAGGTGTTGAAAGCGTTCCACAGGGTTGCGCTGGCCCATGTTGACTCCAATGCTTCCCACAGTTGTTGTCAAGTGTGGCTAGATGTCCTTTGGTAGTGGACCATTCTTGACACACACGAGAAACAGTTGAGCGTGAAAACCCCCAGCAGCATTGCAGTTCTTGACACACTCAAACCGGGTGCGCCTAGCACCTACTACCATACCCCGTTCAGCAGCAACATTTTTGTCTTGCCCATTCACCCTCTGCAGAGCACACACACACAATCCACATGTCAATTGTCTCAAGGCTTAAAAATCCTTCTTTAACCAGACCTCCCCATCATCTACACTGATTTAAAGTGGAGTTAACAGGTGACATCAATAAGAGATCGCGAGCTTTCACATGGTCAGTCTGTCATGGAAAGAGACATGCTGTTTTGTACCAGTGTATAGGTAGGGAGAGCAACAGACTTGGGGAAGTAACAGTAGTATTCTTGGTTTATAGTGGTATAAATTGATAATAGGGGTGATAAATAAAATAATTTCTAAAAAGATTTACTTCATCAGTGCGACATTCAAGGGGTTAAAGCATCTGTGTCCATACCCATCTCATTTTTATAGCGAAGGAGCACTGATAGCCAGTGTAGATCTTGGGATGCCCGCCGCCCGGGGAAGTCAAAGAGCGTTCACCAGTCTGGGCACCATCTCGTCCTTCTGCTCCGTGTGACCCAGCCGTCCATAACCACCAAAGCCCCAGGAAAACACCCGCTTCTGGGAGTCCAATATCAGCTGGAAACACACACCTCATTGCTAACATCACTAATAATACAGCCAACACTATTGCCGAGACAAAGCTTTATACCATTGCTGATGATTTCTATTTCTAAAATGCACATTTCTGGCTCAAGGGGTATTTTGTGACAGTAGGGAATCAAGCCCGTTAATTATAAAGTGTCTCAGAGTAGGAGTGCTGATCTAGAATCAGGTCCCCCAAGTACATGTCATGTTTATTCATTATGATCTAAAAAGGCCAAACTGATCGTTTTCCCAAGACTGAATACAGGTCCTGGTCTTCCCTCCACACCGTGTGATTGCCTCCTGCAGGGGCGGAGGCGACGTCTCGGACCACCACGTTAGGTACAGGCGTCACCTGGCCGTCCTTACTCTTCTCGATGAAGATGGCCACGCGGCGTGCAATGGTCTCACAGTCAAACTCGATGCCGCCTGAGGCCGGCGGGCAATGAACTTGCCATCAGAGTTGTGTCCTGTGACCCAAAACACAAGACAGAAAATAAGTGCAACGCCAGTGTTGATCTGAGAATGAATTTTTGAAGGGGTCATTGTGACTCTTTAAAATGTGTCATTAGAGAAACATTTTTACATTTTAAATCTGTCCAGTCCTGCTCTTTAGTTGTGTGTACATAACCTAGGCTGGCCATACTCTGGGCACGCCGAACGAGGTTAGAGGTTTCCTTTGCAGTCCACCAGCCATGCTGAACCTCTGCCCCACATGCCACCTTGACCAACGGCTGCCCATTGTACTGGATCTGAGAGGGGAAGGGAAAGCTTTGATAAGCCACAGGCTCAGGAGTGGCCCATATTAAACCTATAATGAAATCAGCCACAATAATGAGGCGATGAATAGGGGAGGTTTATGTTGCTTACCAGGCTGGACTGAGGACTGCATCTGTTTGGTTGCCTGGCCCAGCTGGCCCAGTTTGTTCTCTCCAAACGAGTAGGCGGTGCCACCCTCTGTCAATGCAGGGTGTGGTTGCGGTCCACAGGCTGGCAGCCACCACCACTGTCGTCTGGCGAGGGCTCAATCAGCTTTGGGGCCTCCAGGCGCTTGGTGTCGCCCGTGACCCAGCTGACCCTTTTCATTTCGACCTGCAAAGAGGAGAAAGAAGTCAATATTGGATCCTTTCTCCTGGACTCAAACAAGCTAGAATGATTACATCTATGAGACATATACATACAAGGTATAAACTATGAGCTATTACAGTATACATTCCTACCCCAGCTCCAGAGCTTGCCCTCAGTGGTGATTAGGAGGCTGTGGGCAGCACAGGGCCCAGACACCACACTGCTGACCTGCACGTCACTCAGGCTGCCGTAGCGGTGAGGACCCCACAAGTTCTGGCCTAGGTTCCTGAAGGCCACTGAGAGACCACACACACACACACAGCACAATTTTAACGTAAAGTCGGTTGCATTTTTAAATGCACTTTAACGTTTGATTTGATAAGAAACAGGAACAGTTCAATACTGCAGTCAATTATGAGGATTGCTTCAAGATTGTCAGTAGAAAGACAGGAAAAACTACTTTCAAAGTTGGTGACACAAGTGCTATTAAGGGACAACTGAGTGGAGTATTGCATACAGCAACGTACAGGACTGGGCAGGGTTATACCTTGTGCTTTTGGCACCTCTTTCCTTCCGATGAGATCCCAGTTGGTGGCTCCGAAAATGAGCAGTTGACCTTTGACTTTAGGTAAGTCAAGTTTCTATAGAAATAACAATACAGGGATCAGCTTYATCTTAACGTTTCTCCTGATGTTTTGTTCTAGCACTGCATAAGCACCCTTGATTTACAAGTGACTAATAACATGTTGTTACATTCTCCGTTCACATTAACCACAATTCTATATAGTCACATCACAAACCCCCTCCCTTGATTACCTGAACAATGTTCGACAACCTCATGCAGGTCAGGAGGACTTACTATTTTTTCCTTGATATCGTCCGCGACAGTGACTGGTTGAAGGCCTGACTTTGTAGCAGGCTTGCCAGGTTTCTTTGTGTTTTCCTGCTCTTCATAATCGTCAAACTCATCATCACTGCTGAACTCCCTTTCCTTTTTTTTGCCTCCTGCCCGCTTCCTCTTGATCCCACCATTCCCTGAGACTTCTGTTACCTTCTTGCGTGGCATGTTTGTCAAAATATCTATTAAAGTGGGGGTGAAAACACAGACATGCATTTGGATATCAATACAACCGAAACCAAACTATTATTGCTGACAACGCAATGCTCTTGAGAGGAAAGACATGTAAACAGTCAAAGGAAAACTAAGCGTAAATGGCTTGTCATTTACACGTTAAATTGAAGTCCAAGTACACACAAGTTAGAAAGCCACCTATTTTGGGCACGATTAACATAGCAACTCGCGCTAGTAATGAATTCTAGCACTCAGTTGTCCGCATTTTTGTCTTTGTGCTAACATAATCTGAGGCTACTACCTACTGAACAACAGACAACTATTAAACTACGGAAAAATACGAAAATAGCCACACAGCGCACGGTTTCACTTGATAAAAAAATGAATTAGTTAGCTAGCTAATCTAGCTAGCCAGCTAACGTCACTAACTAAGGCCAGCTAGTGTAAGCTATCGATATCTAAACAAAGACACAAACCTTGAGTAACGTTAACTAACGTTAGCTAGCTAATACACCGATGAAAAACTTTCGCTTCTCCAACTAAAAGTTGCTAAACCTCTTGATTTCAGATTATTTTACTTCTAATTCGGTGACTAATTAACGCCTGCAGAAGGATTTCCTGATTCTCTAGTGTCTGTCCGTCTTCCTCGTTTTTTGATGGATTTTTTTGAACAAAAGAATCTGCAGTCTCCGGCTCGATGAAACCACGTGAGTACTGCCTACATTTATAATTAACTACAGTTGGATAATGCAAAAAGCCATAACTCTCCCTTATGTATACGTTACAGCTTGTGATAAAAGTTGTAACATATACACTGAGCCAAAATATAAATGCAACATGTAAAGTGTTGGTTCCATGTTTCATGAGCTGAAATAAAATATCCCAGAAATGTTCCATAGGCACAAACTTGTTTACATCCTTGTTAGTGAACATTTCTCTTTTGCCAAAATAATAAATCCACCTGACAGGTGTGGCATATCAAGAAGCTGATTAAACAGCATGATCATTACATAGGTACACCTTGTGCTGGGGACAATAAAAGGCCACTCTAAAATGTGCTGTGTGTGCATGCTGTGTGCATGTATGTGCATAATGACTGCAAGAATGTCCACCAGAGCTGTTTCCAGAAAATTGTATGTTTATTTCTCTACCATAAGCCGCCTCCAACGTCACAGCCACAGACCATGTGTATGGCGTCGTGTGGGCGAGCGGTTTGCTTGTGTCAACGTTGTGAACAGAGTGCCCCATGGTGGTGGTGGGGTTATGGTATGGGCAGGCATAAACTACGGACAACGAACACAATTGCATTTTATCGATGGCAATTTGAATGCACAGAGGTATCGTGACGAGATCCTGAGGCCCATTGTTGTGCCAGTCATACGTCGCCATCACCTCATGTTTCAGCATAATGCATGGCCCCATTTCGGAAGGATCTGTACACAATTACTGGAAACTGAAAATGTCCCACTTCTTCCATAGCCTGCATACTCACCAGACATCACCACCCATTGAGCAAGTTTGGGATGCTCTGGATCAACGTGTACGACAGCGTGTTCCAGTTCCCGCCAATATCCAGCAACTTGGCACACATTGAAGAGGAGTGGGACAACATTCCACAGCCCACAATCAACAGCCTGATCAACTCTATGCGAAGGAGATATGTAGCATGCACTGCATGCATGAGGAAAATGGTGGTCACACCAGATACTGACTGGTTTTCTGATCCACACCGCTAACTTTTTTTTAAGGTATCTGTGACCAACAGATGCATTTCTGTGTTACCAGTCATGTGAAATCCATATATTAGGGCCTAATGAATTTATGAACTGTAACTCACTCAAATATTTTTAATTGTTGCATGTTGCGTTTATATTTTTGTTCAGTATATGTTTCAATGTTTACCTGGGATTCGTTTGCTGTGGATGTCTGGCCTATAAGTCTTTTGATTGATGGTCTGCTTTATCGCTATGAGCCCTCCCCCTTTGCCTTTGTCTTTTTTGTTAAAATGTGAATATGTGCTGAGACGTGACATGCCGGCCTGGCGGGTACTACAACATAGAAATACATGGTACTTGGAAAATGTAAAGAAAACTACAACCCATGAAGCGACCAAAGTATCATGTCGCCCTCTTGTGACGARGATGTGCATACCATCCAAAAGCACATTTTTGTATTATCTAGGCTAGAGCCACAGATGAAAGGGGACATTTTTGACCAGAGCTCATTGCTAAATGTCAGTGAATTACATACTTGAAAGTGTTCATTTCAACAGCCTGACCCTTCCACTTTGTTTGGTAAGCTAGTACGCTTAGGGATGGGACTTAGCTAACCACTCTGAAATTCAGAATGCCTGAAGGTCAATTAGACTGACATGATCGTTTAAAACATATTTGGTGCTATACATTGTAGACAATGTAAAAACAAAATGGGGCAAAACAGCCTTAGATTTGTATGATAGGGTAAGCTGAGTTGCACTAAGTTCATGAAGCTAAAACTGTCTTTACCGAGAACAAGGAGCTGAGACCTCATTGTCTGTGGCTGTMCATTACTCTCTGTATCATCACATTGCAATAGAGCCTGGACCCCACTAGTGAGTGGAGGGGAGGATGGCTCATAATAATGGCTGGAAGGGGGTGAATGGAATGGCATCAAACACATGAAAACCATTCCCATGAGCCTGTTCTGCCCAATTAAAGTGCAACCAACTGTCACGCCCTGACCTTAGAGATCCTTTTTATGTCTCTATTTTGGTTTGGTCAGGGCGTGAGTTGGGGTGGGCATTCTATGTTTTGTGTTCTATGTTTTCTATTTCTGTGTGTTTGGCCGGGTGTGGTTCTCAATCAGAGGCAGCTGTCTATCGTTGTCTCTGATTGAGAACCATACTTAGGTAGCCTTTTCCCACCTGTGTTTTGTGGATAGTTGTTTTCTGTTTAGTTTGGTTACCTTACAGAACTGTTTGTGTGTCTCTTTGTTATTTTTGTTCGTAGTGTTCTGAGTTAAATAAAAAATCATGAACACGTACCACGCTGCGCTTTGGTCCACTCCCCATTCTTCATCAGACGGCCGTTACACCAACCTCCTGTGGTGTGGTGGGGGGTGACCTCCAGATTTCAGGAGAGTGACCTGATGCATTTGATAGGCTTACAGAGCAACCCATTGTGAGATGTGCATTCTGAAAAGGATGTAGATAACAAAGAGGAAAAACATAATTCTGCAATACTGCAGAGGGTCTCCAATTTTTTTTTTGCTAACTTCCTGACTGATGTCTTGAGATGTTGC
The DNA here is from genome assembly GCF_002910315.2 of Salvelinus sp. IW2-2015. Lineage (NCBI taxonomy): Eukaryota > Metazoa > Chordata > Actinopteri > Salmoniformes > Salmonidae > Salvelinus > Salvelinus sp. IW2-2015. The sequence goes on from NC_036847.1 coordinate 7,760,516, forward strand.
TTCAATATATCCACATAATTTTCCCTCCTCATGATGCCATCTATTTTGGGAAGTGCACCAGTCCCTCCTGCAGCAAAGCACCCCGACAACATGATGCTGCCACCCCCATGCTTCACGGTTGGGATGGTGTTCTTCGGCTTGCAAGCATCCACTTTTTCCTCCAAACATAACGATAGTCATTACGGCCAAACAGTTCTATTTTTGTTTCATCAGACCAGAGGACATTTCTCCAATAAGTGCGATCTTTGTCCCTATGTGCAGTTGCAAACCGTAGTCTGGCTTTTTTATGGCGGTTTTGGAGCAGTGGCTTCTTCCTTGCTGAGCGGCCTTTCAGGTTATGTCGATATATGACTCGTTTTACTGTGGATATAGATACTTTTGTACCTGTTTCCTCCAGCATCTTCATAGGGTCTTTTGCTGTTGTTCTGGGTTTGATTTGCACTTTTTGCACCAAAGTACATTCTCTAGGAGACAGAACACTTCTCCTTCCTGAGTGGTATGACAGCTGTGTGGTCCCATGGTGTTTATACTTGCGTACTATTGTTTGTACAGATGAACGTGGTACCTTCAGGTGTTTGGATATTGCTCCCAAGGATGAACCAGACTTCTGGTCTACAATTCTTTTTCTGAGGTCTTGGCTGATTTCTTTAGATTTTTCAATGATGTCAAGCAAATAGGCACTGAGTTTGAAGGTAGGCCTTGAAATAGATCCACAGGTACACCTCCAATTGACTCAAATTATATAAATTCGCCTATCAGAAGCTTCTAAAGCCATGACATCATTTTCTGGAATTTTCCAAGCTGTTTAAAGGCAGTCAACTTAGTGTATGTAAACTTCTGACCCACTGGAATTGTGATACAGTGAATTATAAGTGAAATAATCTGTCTGTATGTAACGTCGTTCGTCTGAGGAAGAAGGAGTAGACCAAAGCGCAGCGTGGTACGTGTTCATGATGTTTTAATATAGCCTGAACACTGAAACAAAAAACAAAAGTGGAACAAAACGCAACTCACACAAAACAGAAAACAACTACCCACAACACACAGGTGGAAAAAGGCTACCTAAGTATGGTTCTCAATCAGAGACAACGATAGACAGCTGCCTCTGATTGAGAACCACACCCGGCCAAACACACAGAAAAGAAAACATAGAACACAAGACATAGAATGCCCACCCCAACTCACGCCCTGACCAAACCAAAATAGAGACATAAAAAGGATCTCTAAGGTCAGGGCGTGACACTGTAAATAATTGTTGGGAAAATTACTTGTGTCATGCACAAAGTAGATGTCCTAACTGACTTGCCAAAACTATAGTTTGTTAACAAGAAATTTGTGGAGTGGTTGAAAAACGAGTTTTAATGACTCCAACCTAAGTGTTTGTAACTTCCGACTTCAACTGTATGTTAACGTACAGTACCAGTCAAAAGTTTGGACACACCTACTCATTCCAGGGTTTTTCTTTATTTTTACTTTTTTCTACATTGTAGAATAATAGTGAAGACATCAACACTATAAAATAACACATATGGATTCATTTAGTAACCAAAAAAAGTGTTAAACAAATCAAAATATATTTTATATTTGAGATTCTTCAAAGTAGTTGCCTTGATGACAGCTTTACACACTCTTGTAATGTCATGGGCTGTGACATCAATTACTGCTCAAATTACATTTTATGTTGGTCTGATGCTGTATTCTCCCCTTAATGAACCATCCATGGAAGCAATGTCACTCCCAGATGTTTTGATTCCCATATTTATTGTCAATGTTTCAGCCGCTCTGAGCTGGGAGTGTCAGGACAGACCGAGAGCTCCGGGAGAAGAAATAACATTTCTGAAAGTAAGGGACACTATCTACTGTATAATATGGTTATATTCAGAATTAACATTAAAATGTTCCTTGTTGTTCATGGTTTATTGGGGCAAAACCTTCCCTTGCAATTTAGCATTGTGTGATGCAATGCTGTAAGCCAGTACACATTGTTATGTTTACCCAATATCTAGCCTTGTCTCTGTCAATGTCATATCCTGCAGGTTCTGTGAATGAGTGCTAGTACACCCCTGTCTTTAAAAAAGGCTGACCGCATAGACACTCAGACAGGTTTGTGACAATCTTACAGCAGGGCTGTGGTGGCACAAATTGGGCATTCCCCTACTTTTACAATCATACAGATTTACAAGCAGCACAATCACAAAAACAGCATGGCATCAGCACTGCCTGGGACACCAGCCCAGAATCACACTGAACAAATCAAACCAGGACTAATCAGATCCTCATCAAGCCAATGGAAATTAATGCCTTACCAATCAAATGCAGACAAATCAAAGCTGTATCAACCAAATGCAGACATATCAAAGCTGTATCAATTAAGTACAGACTAATCATTGCTCTAAAACAGGAAACATCTATTTAAATATAATAGTACATGACAGGCTACAAATCCCATTTAGAACACAGCGGGGTCTCTCTCTCAGCCGTGCGTGTGCATCAGTGGAGGCTGCTGAGGGGAGGACGGCTCATAATGTCTGGAATGGAGTCAATGGAATGGTATCAAACACATGTAAACCACGTCTTTGATGTGGTAGATACCACTCCATTGACTCCATTCGATAATATTATGAGCCGTCCTCCCCTCAGCAGCCTCCACTGGTGTGCATGTCTATGAGAATCTCAGTTACATGTGTGATCTCAGTCATGCGGGAGTGTGTGCGTGCATGCTGCTGTGTTTCCTCACAGTAGCGTGTGCATTATTTGTTCAGTTCAAGCACCGTACAGAGCCACCTCAGCCAAGGAGTGGTTCAGTGTGGTGTCAGAGCTCACTCTGCGACTGCATAAACGTTTCTAAACCCCAGACTAGTCTAGCCACCCTACGTGATCCACAGTCCTGAGGTCCTCTAGTATAAGCCACCTGTCCCTGTCACTATCATCTCAACCTCAATCCTACACAGTATAGCAAAATCATACCCAATGTAGGCCTTGCTAAATTCATTTAGAAAATAATTGACCATTGTTATTGTTAAGTAACTTTGTGAAATTGGGAATTAACAATAGTCTTTCTTGGTGGGTAAAGGAGCAAACCTCATTACTATCATGCCTCAGGATATAACCCAGATGCAGACACAGGAGGCGGATAGTACAGTTCTCAGATTATTTATTGTAAACACAGGGCAGGCAAAGGGCAGGTCGAGGACAGGCAGGGATTCGTGAGTCAAACAGGTACAGGACGGCAGGCAGGCTCGGGGTCAGGGCAGGCAGAATAGTCAGAACCAAGAAAACTAGGAAACAGAACTTGACAAAAAGGAAGATGGGAAAGCCCCCTGGTAAGACCTGACAATACAAAACAAACTGGCAACAGACAAACAGAGAACACGGGTATAAATACACAGGGGATAATGGGAAGATGGGCAACACCTGGAGGGGGGTGGAGACAAGCACAAAGACAGGTGAAACAGATCAGGGTGTGACAATTATTGGATATTTGACATATTACACCCCTTTGCAAATGGAATACTCCCTKATATAGATACAAAACATGCAAGTACTATAGAGCTACAGATGTAGGATCTTAATTTGAGCCACTGTGCTACAATAGGAAAAATAATTCAGCAGCAACAGGAAATGTGAATTATTCAGTGGATTATAATTAATTAATATTTTTGTTGGGGTTGATACATTTTTCATTTGGGCAAATCAAGTCTGAATTTTCAGTTGAAATTACCAACTTTRGAAGCCTTTTTAAAACTCAGATACACTACAAGTTTGCATTTCCTGCAGTGCAGGATCATTCTCCGCAACAAAAGAGTGATCAAATTAAGATCCTACATATGGAGAGATACAACATGATTTCCTATAGGGGCAAGAGACAGCTGTCACCTTCACCTCTGTAATAGGAGTGCATTTATTGACCATGCTATATTGACCAGGACATGAACCCTATTCTTCAGCGATAGGGCAGACTTTTCCACATGGAAACAGRCTTTCTCTCAACCCTGAGGGGCCCAAAGCTAATTCGCTCCACACTAGTCAGGGCTGTAGGAATAGTTTTGATTTTCACCATCTCCTGCCTGTAAGTGCTCTTGATGCTGGGTAGAAATTCCCACGATACCCATTGCAGTGGAAAATCCAGTGGGATTGTACACGAGATTGACCTTGCATTGGTAATCTTGTAGTAACCTTGAAAGTCATCTATTGACCTGCAACCCACAATTTGTGTCTGTTTACTTAGCTAGTCACCCATGGCTAAAAACCCTGGGGAGTGGTAGTAGTGTCCAATGTAGCATGCTCTAACTCAGGGGTAGGCAACTAGATTCAGCCGCGGGACGATTTCTGTCGGAGCAGATGGTCTGGGGGCTGGAACATAATTCTGATCATTTATACACTGCAAATAGACAACAACTAAGCCCGAAAGGAGATTGATTGTATTGAAAATAATAATTTCCTACCTTGATTACACGATCACGTCTSTTTTATTCGTGGGAATGGTGAACAGATTCCCTAAATTAAACTAAGTTTTAGCTGAATTTATGATAATTGTAGTCTTTGCTTTACCAAAAACTAAAATCACCAAAATGTAACGACTTTTTGACAATGGCCCGAAAGAGCGCCTGTTGCTGACCCCTGATCTGAATGTCTTCAAACCAATTAACTGAGGTTGGAATGATGCACTGCTCTCTTGCAGGGAAACCTYCCCCACGCTTGATGTAGGAGGTCCAGGTGATGCAGCAAGTTCTGAAAATGAAAAGGTGTCTAGTCCGGAGGGCCTGCAAAGTCCAGATGGTATGGCCTGCACAGACAGCCCACCTGGCCCCACTAGCCCCGATAATGTCATCACAACCAATCCAACCAGCCGCTATGACATCCTGAATAGCCCGACCAGCCCTGATGGCATCTACATGACCAGTCCAGACGTCATCTTCAGGACCAGTCGTCCAGAGGTCAACTATGATGACGTGCCCTGTGAGAGCCTCCTCTCTCCTGTGGAAGGTGTGTGCGTGTGTATATGTGTGTGTGTAAGTGCACGCCTGTGTGCATGCATGTGTGTGTGTGTGTGCATCTGCAGATGCATGTGTGCGAGAAAATAATGTATGTGATTAATGTCTCCCCGGTTGTGTGTTAGATTGCATCTATGAGAACGTTGAGGCCAGAGAACCATCATGGCACCAACAACGGCTGGAGCGGCAGTGAATTTGAGCGCTATGATGAGTAGGCAGACAGCGAGACCAAAGTCAAGACCCTGCATGGCCCACAGCAGTAGTAAGATAGGGAGGGCTCTTATTTTGTATACTCAGCTGCTTTTGCAATCTCTATATTTTTTGTATTTGTTATTCAGACCTTGATACTATACATAACTTGGTGCTACAATTATTTAATGACACCCAAGGATGCCTGTTGCATCAATGTAAGCATTGTGTCTGTGTTTGTTGAATGGAGATGTATAGAGGACTCTARTGCCCAAAATCCTGTTTTAGCATGGGCAGCGCCATTGAGRACTTTCACCATTTTGAAGTAGTCAACTGGGTGGAACTTCCTATGGGTTAAGGAAGGATCAYATTATTCCATCCGGGTCATCAGGATGGATCAACCAATTAATAATATTCGTGAGCAAACATTCCATAAMTGCAGGTAGCAGTAAATCGCCAAATCTTGGCATTATACCTGTTCAAACAACACACTACAGGTGGCAGTATGTACCCTTTCAKCTAACTACTTCAAAATGGTACTACCTGTGCGCTCGCACASRACATAATGGAACAGTTACAATATTGCAATCTCTATCAGTGGAGGCTGCAGAGGGGAGGACGGCTCATAATAATGGCTGGAATGGAGTGTAATGGCTGGAATGGAGTGTTTGATACCGTTCCATTCACTCCATTCCGGACAATATTATGAGCCGTCCTCCCTCTCAGCAGCCTCCACTGTCTCTATGGTATGTTGCTATGTTTTTTCCAAAATATAGCAGTACTATGTAGGCTCAAATATCATATGAAAAGCATATTATGAAGTCAAATGCACATCACTTTTTTGGTTGTAGTAGCATTTTAGTATGYATGCCCAACTTTACTAGTAGCCCTATGGTGTAATATGCTAACACTTGACTATACAAACCACAGGAGGTTGGTGGCACCTTAATTGGGGAGGACGGGCACGTGGTAATGGCTGGAGCGGAATAGGTGGAAAGGTATCAACAACATCAAACACATGGWTTCCCTTCCAGCCATTATTATGAGACGTCCTCCCTTCAGCAGCCTCCACTGAAAAGGTATGAGTGTTTAATTCAACTACAGTTGGGTTAATAAACACACACTCATCCTATACTGAGGAGCACATGTACACAGCTAGTTTAAATGTACTGCCTTGCTGTGTGTTTAGTGGTTTTGTCAGCAGTCTCTCTTGGTTCCTCTTCTTCCTCTCTGGGACCTTATCTACACATTGCTGCTCCTCCTACTGCTGCTGCTAAAGTTGATTTCTCCTCTGAGTCTGTGTTGGTTATGATCAGGCAGGAGTATGGTTTCTATAATATGAGGTATCGATGATATGCATGTTTTTAAACCTTTTTTTATGTTTACAAATACGTTTAATTTGAGTTCTGAAACTATATATACTGTATATAAATGTTTTGTGGGTTAGGCTTAGGAGCAAGGGGAAATGGTCTATTGTAAAGGAGGGCAACACAAATGGCTTGTCTTTGCTTGCTGAATGAAAGACAATTCAAAATATATATTTTCCTGAATACCATGGAACCAAAGTAGGTCCAATGTCTTGATATAATGACTATCTAAGGAGAACGATAGGAAGGTGTACATTTGAGCTTCTCTGCACTTTCTAAAACAAATCAACCTCCAATTGACATCATTTCGTCAACCCTGTTTGCATCTTGTGATTTCACTGGCTGCATCTCTTGCTTCTACCCTGACTCTATCCTACTCTTTCCTCTCTCTTTCCTTCTAGCTATTCCGCCCGCTCACCTGTTCTTCCAACTTGCATGTGGGATCGTGAGTCATTGGCATGGCTATGACTTTAGCTTTCTCAGGACTTGCGGTGACTGAGGAGCGCTGTGCCAAGACCAAGCAGGATCTGTCCATGTGCAGCTGTGACTTCAAGGCACCGCATCATCGTAGAGTACAGAAAGACAGCAGCTGTGTCCCATTTTTCCTAAATGGTTCCTTTACTGTATCTTACCTGCCTTGACCACTGATATGTGAAAAGACTAGTATCCGTTTATACACTGGCAACCCATCATTGAAGGCCTGTTTTGAGCTCCACATTTTTAGCAAAAATAAATAAAAATAATATACTGTATATACACTACCGTTCAAAAGGTTGAGGTCACTTAGAAATGGCCTTGTTTTTGAAAGATAAAAAAAAAAAAAAGTCCATAACATCAAATTGATCAGAAATACAGTGTAGACATTGTTAATGTTGTAAATTACTATTGTAGCTGGAAACGGCTGATTTTTTTATGGAATATCTACATAGGCGTACAGATGTTCGTTATCAGAAACCATCACTCCTGTGTTCCAATGGCACGTTGTGTTAGCTTATCCAAGTTTATCATTTTAAAAGGTTAATTGATCATTAGAAAACCCTTTTGCAAGTATGAAAACTGTTGGTCTGATAAAGAAGCAATAAAACCAGCCTTCTTTAGACTAGTTGAGTATCTGGAGCATCAGCATTTGTGGGTTCGATTACAGGCTCAAAATGGCCAGAAACAAAGTTCTTTCTTCTGAAACTCATCTATTCTTGTTCTGAGAAATKAAGGCTATTCCATGCAAGAAATTGCCAAGAAACTGAAGATCTTGTACAATGCTGTGTACTACTCCCTTCACATAACATCGCAAACTGGCTCTAACCAGAATAGAAAGAGGAGTGGGAGGCCCCGGTGCACAACTGAACAAGAGGGATGCTGGCCTTCTAGGCAACAGTGAAGAGGCAGGCAACAGTGAAGAGGCCYCTTCACTGTTGCCTAGAAGGCCARCATCCCTCAGCATCCCTCTTGCTCAGTTGTGCACCGGGGCCTCCCACTCCTCTTTGAGACTGGTGTTTTGCGGGTACTATTTAATGAAGCTGCCAGTTGAGGACTTGTGAGGCGTCTGTTTCTCAAACTAGACACTCTAATGTACTTGTCCTCTTGCTCAGTTGTGCACCGGGGCCTCCCACTCCTCTTTCTATTCTGGTTAGAGCCAGTTTGCACTGTTCTGTGAAGGGAGTAGTACACAGCGTTCTACAAGATCTTCCGTTTCTTGGCAATTTCTCGTGCCATTGTAGCCCAAGAGTGATAGTTGCTGATAATGGGCCTATGTAGATATTCTATTTTAAAAATCGTCGTTTCCAGCTACAATGGTAATTTACAACATTAACAATGTATAGACTGTATTTCTGATCAATTTGATGTTATTTTAATGGACGTAGCTTTTCTTTCAAAATCAAGGACATTTCTAAGTGACCCCAAACTTTTGATCGGTAGTGTATATATTTTTTTTGGGGGGGGCTTGCCTGTTTTGCATGTTATTTTCACATTACTACGTGTCACATATCAGTTTTAAAACAATGTAAAAAATATAATTGAGTTAATTAAACCGCATACAAACATGGTATCTTTTTTGTTTTCTTGAGTAAGGGCGCTCCAAAATGCAGGTGTTTCAGCCTAGCTCGGTGCTTTCTGTGGTGGTGGGGCAAGCCAGCAGTTCTGTCACTCATACAAATCATTAAAATCCAGACGGAAAATATTTACACAAGAAGCAACCTAATATCACACAGTCAAACTCTTCAGTCATTCTATGTCACCGCCAAGTCTAAGGGTAGACTTAGAAAATTCTAGCCTCTTGGGTGCTGCCATAGAGTTACATTAGAAGTTCCCATCCAATAAGGCTCAAGGTCATTGGCCACAGATAAAATTATGTCAAATCACATTATATCTACAGTAGCTTTGACCGGACTGATCATGTCAACATCATACTTTCAAAATCTTAGCTAGCAGTCATCATCATGAATCAAGTCGACAATATACTGGCAGATCCTTTTTAATCCTTGTCATATGAAGTGAAATAAGGAAGAGAAATTATAATTAAAACGTATCGGTGCTCATCGGCCATTGGACATAAACATTACACAACAAGTTGGAAATCGCAAATTYAACAATGAGTGGTTTGRAAGGAATCTAAAGCTAACTGTGAGTTCAAGACAACTGGGAACTCAGGAAAAACAAACTACGACTGGGAAAATACRTTTTGAACTTTCATCCAACTCGGAATTGTAAATCRAAAACTCTGGCCTCTTTCTAGAGCTACGAAGATCACAGACGACATCATGATTCAACCTWTTTTTCCCCCAGAGTTCCCAGTTGTCTTGAAAGCACCATAAAYCCAGAGAATGCCGGACTTTGATGACAAAATTTTCCCACTAAGGACCGCCACGTCACCTTCCTGTTCAAGTGAGCACAGCACAACAAGGTGAGTCCAAAAATGTCTTCTTTGCTRCTGCATAAATGATGTAATATGCCAGRGAGATATGTATACTATACAGTCCCGAAAGTGATACTAAGTGTATGTTGTGTAGTAAGCTGTTAGTAGCCCATGTGCCTCACCCTAATAATTTGGTCTATTTTCACCTCTTAATTTCTTCTGTTTTTGAGAAATGTAATATATTGTAAGAGTTTTCATTGTCTGCTTATATGCCTCCCTTAATCCAGCTAGCCAGATACTAGTGAGCATCACTCTGATTGGTTATCCTTCTCACTGTTCCCAGGAGTACCAGAAGCCCTTGTTGGAGCCGGAGGCCCGTCAGATACCCCTGGCATCTCGCGTGGCCGAGTGGGACCTCAGTGAGAAGATCAGAGACCTCTTTGTGGCCTCGGTCAGTATGGAGGATGGCTCTATTCAAATGTAGGGACCAGGTTCGTGTTTATTAGGTCCAACGAAAATGAGGGTTTGTATTCCTGTTTCAGTCWGTTTTCTTTTGTTTGGTACCTGGGTCATTCCACCAATTCGGTGCGTTGAGAAGTGTAACTTTCTGTCATAAAGAGCACATGTTCAACTTCATAAAAAACGACTAAGTGCCTAGTTTTTAATAGGTGCCAAGTGAAGTAACAGGGTTGACCGTAACAGGGTTGATGATTTCTTCTTAAATCAGCCATAAATCCACTTGTGACATGGAATGGAAACTTGTGTGCAACAGGCAGTGGCAATTGAATGCAAAAAATGATAAAACATTTCTAGCCTATCTATCTATGGKTAACAAGGTTGACATGTTTTCCACCAGAAAATGGCCAAAAAGAGTAGAACCAGTTCACCTGCATTTACTCTATGATTTGACTATTAGATGTGCAACGTTTCTTTTGAAAAAATATTTGAAAAGGAATAGTTTCACCATATTAAAACGAGAGTTCAGTTCACATAACAGGATTGACCTTACAATTAGGGATAGACGAAGTAAATAATGTTCAGAAATTACTTTGACAAAGCAACAAAATAACTAGGCTTTACAATGATGGTGAAACGTGGAGAAATGATGGTAATAAGTGGGTTAAAATCTTCTTAGAAGTGACACAGGGTTGACGGAGAATGTTGGCACATTAGAAACATTTTGATTTATTGAATTCTCCATGTGGTCTATATTAAAGGACTATTTATTTAATATAATAGGCTTTCAATATTGGTGGACAATTTCTACTTAAAATGTCAAAGGGACGCAGAGGCACTCATTTTGGAATACTTTGAAAATGCATCCTCCCCCCACCCCTTCCATCCATGTATCCTTCCACTGATTTTATAGTACATGACTGGATTTTGAATCCATTTTTCTCTCCACAGTTTTCCAGGTCAATCGTACTAGACGTGTACAGCAATTGTGTCAACAACTTCACTAACGCTCTCATGAAGAAAGCCTGCATTTCCAAGACAGCTTTCCTGGAGTTTCTGTAGGTGGGCTACGCTTTCCTATTTGATCAGTCTGTTTACAATGAATTAGTCTTCTTTCCTCTCTCAAGGCTGTAGAAATGTTTGCTGATACAGTATATCTATTCGCATTCATAGCTCAGTATCTATTTGCATTCCTCGTTTTCTAGTAGCATTTGGTGAAACAGTCAGTCAGATTGCCTCCAGCCGTACAAGGTTCATCCTGCATTTTAATTTTTGAGCTTCTCAAAACATGTATTTGGAAACATATAAGCAGTGGTGGAAAAAGGTACCCAATTGTCATACTTGAGTAAAAGTAAAGAATTCTTAATAGAAAATGACTCACGTAAAAGTGAAAGTCACACAGTAAAATACTACTTGAGTAAAAGACAAAGTATTTGGTTTTAAATATACTTAAATATCAAAAGTAAAAGTATAAATCATTTCAAATCGCTTATATTAAGCAAACCAGACGGCACCATTTTCTTGTTATTGTAATGTATGGTGAGCCAGGGGCACACTCCAACAGGCAGACATTTACAAACAAAGCATTTGTGTTTAGTGAGTCCACCAGATCAGAGGCAGTAGAGATGACCAGAGATGTTCTCTTGATTTGTGCGTGAATTGGACCATTTTCCTGTTCTGCTAAACATTCAAAATATGAGTACTTTTAGGTGTCAGGGAAATGTATGGAGTAATAAGTACATTATTTTCATTACGAATGTAGTGAAGTAAAAGTTGTCAAAAATAAAAAATAGTGAAGTAAAGTACAGATATCCCAAAAAACTACTTAAGTAGTACTTTAAAGTATTTTACTTAAGTACTTTCCACCACTGCATATAAGGGCCATAGTATACAGTAGCTTGCTCTGTTAAGCATGTCAGGTGGAAACCCAGATCTCTTGGGGGAATCCTTTGTGTAAATAATAGGTTTAATGTCCCCTGACAGGTTCTCTCTCTCTCCCTCCCTTTTCTCTCTCTCACTTACTCATTTTGTTCCTGTGTCTATCTCCTCCTCTCACCCTACCCCCCCAGGACATCAAGGACATGCTGAAGAACACTCYCCAGGCCCACCCTGACCGTATGCCCCTGCAGTTGGCCCTCACTGAGCTGGAGACGTTAGCCGAGAGGCTAAACGAGCAGAAACGAGTAGCAGACCAGGTCGCTGAAATCCAGCAGCTGGCACTCAGAGTTGGTGACCGCCAACTGAGCAAGGTCTGTGCATCTGTGTCTTTCTCAAAATATATTTTAAGGTCAATAAGATTTTTAAAGTTTTTTTGTTAATTCTACTTTGTGTAAGAGTAAATGAGTGAGTGTTTTGTGTTTTGTTGTGTTGTGTGTAGATAGTGTGTAATGTTGTGTGATGTTGTGTGATATTTGTGTCCCCTCCACAGCTCTTTAACTCAGACTAGAGGCAGCTGATACTGTGCGAGGTGCTGATTGAGATGGTGTACAGGGAGAAAGGACAGGTCTTCAAGTCCAAGGAGCGCAAAGTCTTCCTCGGTAACGACACCCTCATCTGTGCAAACATCAGTGTCAAGTGAGTCAGCACTACCAGGATGCGACCATAGAAATAGATTCTCTATGGATGAGGCATACTGTCAAATGTCATGTTGAAAGAATATCAGCCACACTGCATATTAATGTAATCAACATTTTTTTTCCTCTGTCTTCTCCAAATCAAATCAAATGTTATTGGTCACATACACATGTTAGCAGATGTAATTGCGGATGTAGCGAAATGCTTGTGTTTCTAGCTCCAACAGTGCAGTAATATGTAACAAGTAATATGTAACAATTTTACAACAATATACACAAATCTAAAGTAAAGGAATGGAATTAAGAATATATACATATTTGGATAATGTCATTAACGAAGAAAGGTCAAGTTTTCCCCAAGTTTCACCCAACTTCACATCTTAAAATCTTCCGTTTTGATCAGTGAACCTCACAAATTATTCATTGCACCCTACTTGATTCTGCTCATGCCTCATGCCAACTTTGCCCTTAACTTGTGAAAGGGATCGCAATGTTTCACAATGTTTCCCATGCATGATTATGGGGAATATATGAATAATAATGTGGCCCAAAAATCAGTAGGGGGTCCGCTGTTTGGAGAGATATTCAACTGATCAGAAGGACGGTAATTACAATGTATTCCTGACCCCCTTTCATATTGTTGATTCAAAGAGCCCTGACATATTTGGATGATTTTTCAATTGCTGAATGCATTATCTTACATAGAGGGTAACACTCACGCTCGTTGGCAATTTCAACCTGCGCTGGGCTATTTYCAAATACTTGCGCAAGGATTGGTAATTTACCTGTCTTAAATTAGCTCGCTTGCGCTGAGAAGGGAGGGTGGCAATATCTGAAGTGTGTCCTTAGGGTTAGGGTTAGGAGCAAGGAGTCATCAGGCCAGGTCATCAGGCCAGGTAGTCCTGAGGCATGGCCCCAGGGCCCAGGTCCTCCGGGAGGGGAGGGAGAGAGAGAGAATTAGAGGGAGCATACTTAAATTCAGACAGGACACCGGATAAGACAGGAGAAATACTCCAGATATAACAGACTGACCCTAGCCCCCGACACAAACTATTGCAGCATAGATACTGGAGGCTGAGACAGGAGGGGTCAGGAGACACTGTGGCCCCGTCCGACGATACCCCCGGACAGGGGCGAAAATCTGATATCAACCTTGGAGGGGACAATTACATTACATTTTCTCAAGAGCAATTCCTGAGGGGGACACCAAAAGTAGTGCTGTAACACATAGCCTACGTTGTAATATGTTAAATGTATATTGAGGAACCATAATTCCTACAACTGAATAATTGATAGGTACAGTAGTTAACTGAAGGGTTTAACCAACTTGTTCAAATGTTTAAATCATTATAATACTACTACTAATAATAGTTATAGCAGTGCTCCTTACCAGTCCAGTATGTATGCAGGTATTCGTACTTACAACTAGACCATATCAAGAAAGGCCAGTAGGTAGCAATGGTACTGTACACTGTATGGGTGTAGTTTTCATAAATACAATGAACATGTGTGTATCTCATCTAAAATAACTCCAATGAGAACCATCACAAAGTTAGTCTCCGTATTGAATTGACCTTTTAATTTGACTTTTTCTGATACATTTATATAGTCATTAAATGTGCCACTGCCTGAGTCTACTACAATATCTTTACAAGAACAAAAAGCTTAAAATAAGTACAGTTCTAAAAGCAAAATAACTACTTCAATGAAAAACCAAATAAATCAAACAAAATATCCTTCAGTCAGTGTCTCAACTCTTCAAAACAGACTTGGACAAGTATGTCGCACAAAGTATGCAATTTTAAATAAAATAACATGAAATAAATAATTTGTAAGTGTACTGTCGTGTACTGTCATGTACTAAAAACTACTCTCCTCTAGGCTGCTTAGTACCCGCTCATACTGCCCTAGCACAGCTCTAATAGCAGTATTCCGCACAGTCCACCTTGTTGACATAGGGGTTTCCGGGTGGGCAGTGTTTCTTTGGACGTGCAATTGATTCAAACATGCTCTTAAACTTTCCTGACTGGCCATAGAGGACACCTAACTGATGGACCCAAGAAAGGGAATCCCGGATCAGTGGGGAGGCTGAGCAGCCAGCCTGTGTATCAGATTTACACAGTGTGCTCCACAATGGACATAGAGGGCTATAGCTGCTGCCTTCTCACAATGCCTGTGCACCTGTGTATTTCTGCCATGTTTGAGGCACCATCGTAACTCTGCCCACGTAAGCCAGACATGGGCAAATTGAGCCTCAACAACACTTCAGTTGCCACTTTCGCAATGCCCTCGCCTGTTGTCTCCGACACCCTGTTATAGCCCAATAACTCCTCGTGAGGACAAGGTCATGGTCAACATAATGCAAAAAGACACTCTCCTGTTCAGCACCAGAGACACTTGAGTACCATCAACAATTAATAAAAGATTGTACAATCGGAAGAGACCTAATCTCAGCTGCAATGCCTCGAATGATTGTATTGGCCATGATGTTCAGAATTTCATTCTGTGCTTTGGGGCCTCTTGAAACGTCAACACTCTGTTGGCAAGAGTTTGCGGTTCAAAAATGTGGGTGTGGCTGATATGGTTTTGTGCCATCACTGAGGTAACTGGACAATGCTTGTGCCACTGTCCCTATACTGGTGCTGCTGGCAACAAGGGTGACACCTGGTCCTGCCGTGGCTGTGACATTGTTCTCTGAAGTCTCTCTCCCTGGCTCTTTCCCTTTCACCACCCTCACAGACTCAGTCTGTCTCCTAGAAAAAGAAATAAGGTGTTTGCCGTACTCTAACTACCGGTACCCAAAACTACACAATTAATCACAACAGCAATACCATTGCCATAAACAAACTTAGTTTAGTCATCAGTTTAAGTTGAGAGCGGGGGATCCATGGCATTTTCCAATATGTCCCTATTTTACAAGTAAAAAAAATTGAGAACCTTTCATAATGTTGCCAAACAAAGACTCAACAAACTTACCTGAGACTCCCTGTCTCTGCCAGTCTGTCCCTGCCTATCTGTCCCAGCTCTGCTGTCTGTGTGCCATCTGTTGCCTGCTCTGCCTAATGACATCATTGTGAAACATTCCATTAGCTTTTCACTTCTTTCTATGAACATTTTATCAACTCGTCTTTGAGATATTAGGCTACTAGATTCTTACTTTGCGTTTTGTGTACTGAAAAATACTCTGATGTCCGTCTTTTTACTTTTTTCTGCCATTTTCTACCTGGCTGGCTGGCCGGTCTAGCTGCACACACACACATTTACACAACATATGCTACAACTTTTCTAATTTTAATATAGTTTGTTTCATATTGGCTGGCTTCCAACAATAGCTGAATTTGTAAAGCTAGCGAGCACCAATTCCGTTTCTGTGGTGTTTGCTATAATCAAAAAAAAAAAAAAGGTGAAATAAAATAAATGTAAAAAAGTTCACTAGCGACAATTTAGCTTTTGCAACGAGACCATTAAATATATTTAAGACAATGGTATAAGAGAGTGTAGTTCTGTTCAGTTTGGACTTCAGTTTATAGCTAACCTTATCACAGGGACTTTGAAGCACTAAAGCTGCATGCTGATCTGGAATAAATTGACGATAGCAAAGATTCCATCTTTGACGACGCCACATTAATGGAATAGGTACTAGCTAGCTTGCTAGTTAATGTTGCTTTAGTTTGCGCGCTAGCTCTGCAAATTCAGCTAGTGTGTGAACCCTGCCAACATAAAAATGTAAACATTGCTATGGCGCGATTGACTGGATTAACCTCACGTCAGTTACGTACATGTGCCTTTCGGACAGTAGATACGAACCCTCTTTTACCTTGCCAGCTAAAGAACTGGCAGTGGATCAAACCATTGTGAGGCAAAGGGCGGGTGGTCGCAATCTTTTGAAACTTAAAAAGCGCTATTAAGTGTCTATAATCAGCACAACTGCTTTCATTGCGTATTATTAATATTATTGAAATTACATAGTTATGTTTACAGTGATAGATTGGGGGGACAAATCATATTTTTCCCAGGATGGGGGGTCGTGTCCCCCCGTCCCCCTGGGATTTCCGCCTATGCCCCGGACAAGGCCAACCAGGCAGGATATAACCCCAACCCACTTTGCCAAAGCACAGCCCCCACACCACTAGAGGGATATCTTCAAACCACCAACTTACTACCCTGAGACAAGGCTGAGTATAGCCCACGAATATCTCCTCCACCGCACGAGCCCGAGGGGGTGGAAAACCGGACAGGAAAATCAAGTCTGTGACTCAACCCACTCAAGTGACACAACCCTCCTAGGGACAGCATGGAAGAGCACTAGTAAGCAAGTGACTCAGCCCCCGTAATAGGGTCAGAGGCAAGTGCTCATTACACAATTTATTTATTCATCAAAACGCCAGCTCCACCGCCAGCTATTGTGCTCATAATTCCCGCAGTGAAAATAGCAAAGATATTTCTGACACACCCCCAGACATATAGTGTTAACTCAAGCGCTAAGATTTGCCATTGTGTTAGGTTTGTTAAAATAGAGCCCTCAATGTTTGTCCAGCATCTTGTTCAGGCCCATAGAGATGGAAAAGAGAGGGCACTATCTTTGCAATGATGGYTTCTAGGACAGCATGGGAAATACTATTGAAAATAGGTGCGCCCTCTATCCGTCTCTATCTTCAGGCCATTGAAATGTGTTGCTGTTTCTTCAACTAGGGGTACCCCTGATATCAGCAGCCAAGTTCCCATTTGTCCTAAATACACAGTGAAGTAGAGCGCCCCCTTGCTGCAGACGCAGGTATTAGAGGTGGGGCAGGAGAGCTTTCAGAGCAAAGATACAGGGAAACGGGCAAACGTTGCTAATGTTCCAGGTAAAAACACTTTCAATTCGTCCAATTCAAATTTAAATGCATTGTACACCTTCACATTCAAGACAAAATACCCAATGTAAGCTATGAAAAAGCAAGCCTTCCCATTCTATCTCCAAACACTTGTTCCAACTAATACTGTCAGTTATCTGGGTATGAGCTCAGCAAGTGTGTCTCTACCGCTACCTGCTTGGGGAGAACTGACTCGTTTTTAAATCTCTAAAGGCTTTATTGCCCTAATTGAGTGATAATTGAGGCTACATGTAACCCTCTGGGAGTATGTCAGATGTTCTCCCTAGAGTCTCACATGTCTGAGATAAACATCCCTGTATTATTTTTGAGGTTCAGTCTCATTTGGAGTTAACTTATTGTTGATGTGTGGAAGTGTTTTGGTGGAGAAACCCAGCAGGATATTTACTAACTCTTGAAAAGCCAGAGAATGATGGTGACAGGGACAGTTACAGGGATGTCTTGTCTATCTTATCTGCAAAGAGCAGGTGTAGGTGTACTCTTTTGCTCCAGCCGACCCGATTCAGCTGATCAACTAATCACAGTCCACTCCTCAAGAAAGACTTAAAACTAGTTGAATCAGATGTATTACTGTACCTCTTTGGCTTGAGAAAGCCTTCACCCACAACAGCCCTTTGTGCATTTTGATATTGATTACTGCATTGTTGGGTTTGGAGCTTGCGAGAAAGGCATTTCACTGTACTTGTGCACGTGACATTAAAACGTGAAACTTGAAACTTGCTTTAGGAGGAGTAAGAGGAGATGGATGATAGTGATGATGAAGGTGGTGGTGATGACGCCGATGATAAAGATATGACTGGGTGTGCCAGGTAAAGGGTTCCTGGGCCCTCCCTGACTGTACCAGGAGCTGGAGTAGCTACAATACGACCTGTCTGTTGTTGAACAGGTCACCCTGCTAGTCAGGACATTACAAGGCACCTACCAGGTTAGACACACATGTACACACATTAACGTTTACTTTTCCTCTACCACCATTTCTCTTAACACAACAGTAGGGCAGGACGTGCCTAGCAATGCAGAGGCTCATCAGCATCAAAGAGGACGAGATCCAGTGTGCCAACAAGTGCCACCTGCGGCTGGAAGTTAAAAGGGATACACAGAAGTGACTAAAGATGGCGCTAGGATGCATAGCCACCGTTTTATGGACTCCTGACCAATTCTGCTATTTTGTGTGTTTTTTTTGCGCTGATCTGAACTTTTTTCTACATAATGTTTACGCCATCGTTTCCTATGACCAAAAAGCTTCTGGACATCAGAATAGCAATCACCCACCTCAATCTGGACAAAGACTTCAATGAGTCTTCGGCACAGAACATACTGCTCACCTTAGATCAGGCCCTAACCCTGACATGGATGCTCAGGATGTACTTCGAACACCCGACAAGGCTAACATCCCCGTCATTGGCAAGAGAAAGAGACGCAGGTACAGAGGACACAGAGCGGGGTGCCTCGTAAGGATCCGCAGAAGGCGAGTGGGAAAGCTACTGTTACCGTCAATATTACTTGCCAACATGCAATCATTGGACAATAAATTAGACGAGGTACGATCACGAATATCCTACCAACGGAAACTGTAACATCTTATGTTTCACGGAATCGTGGCTGAATGATGACATGGATATTCAGCTAGCGGGATATACTCTGCACCGGCTAGATTGAACAGCACATTCCGGTAAGACGAGAGGGGGGGGGGGGGGTCTGTGCATATTTGTAAACAACAGCTGGTGCACAAAATCTAAGGTAGTCTCTAGATTTTGCTCGCCTGTAGTAGAGTATCTTAAGATAAACTGTAGACCACACTATTTTCCTAGAGAGTGTTCATCCATACTTTTCGTGGCTGTTTATTTACCACCACAAACTGATGCTGGCACTAAGACTGCACTCAGTCAGCTGTATAAGGAAATAAGCAAACAGGAAACCGCTCACCCAGAGGTGGCGCTCCTAGTGGCCGAGTATTTTAATGCAGGGAAACTTAAATCAGTTTTACCTAATTTCTCATTTCAACATGTTAAATGTGCAAACAGAGGGAAAACATTTCTAGATCACCTGTACTCCACACACAGAGATGCATACAAAGCTCTCCCTCGCCCTCGTCCTCCATTTGGTAAATCTATCCTCCTGATTCCTGCTTACAAGCAAAAAATTAAAGCAGGAAGCACTAGTGACTTGGTCTATAAAAAAGTGGTCATTTGAAGCAGATGCTAAACTACAGGACTGTTTTGCTAGTACAGACTGGAACATGTTCCAGGATTCTTCCAATGGCATTGAGGAGTACACCACATCAGTCACTGCCTTTATCAATAAGTGCATCGAGGATGTTGTCCCCACAGTGACTGTACGTATATACCCCAACCAGAAGCCATGGATTACAGGCAACATTCGCACTGAGCTAAAGAGTACAGCTGTCGCTTTCAAGGTGGGGGACTCTAACCCGGAAGCTTATAACAAATCCTGCTATGCCCTCCGACAAACCATCAAACAGGCAAAGCGTCAATACAGGGCTAAGATTGAATCGTACTACACCAGCTCCGATGCTCGTCTTACGTGGCCAGGGGCGAAAATCTGATATCAACTTTGGAGGGGACAATTACATGAAATTTTCTCAAGAGCAATTCCTGAGGGGGACACCAAAAGTAGTGSTGTAACACATAGCCTACGTTGTAATATGTTAAATGTATATTGAGGAACCATAATCACTACTACTGGATAATTGATAGGTACAGTAGTGAACTGAAGGGTTGTCCCAACTTGTTCCAAATGTTTAAATCATTATAATACTACTACTACTAATAGTTATAGCAGTGTTCCTTATCAGTCCAGTATGTAAGCAGGTATTTGTACTTACAACCAGCAATACCAAGAAAGGCCAGTAGGTGGCAATGGTACTGTACACTGTATGGGTGCAGTTTTCGTAAATACAATGAACATGGTGTGATCTCGTCTAAAATAATCTCCATTGAGAACCATCACAAAGTTGGTCTCCACATTGAATTGACCTTTTAATTAGACTTTCTGATACATTTATATAGTCATTAAATATGTGCCACTGGCCTGAGTCTACTACAATATCTTTACAAGAACAAAAAGATACAAATAAGTACAGTTCTAAAAGCAAAATAACTACTTCAATGAATAACCCAAATAAATCAACCAAAAATATCCTTCAGTCAGTGTCTCAACTCTTCAAACAGCAGCTATGGACAAGTATGTCACACAAAGTATGCAATTTTAAATAAAATAACATTAAATAAATAATTAGTAAGTGTACTGTCATGTACTGAAAACTACTAAACAAAATAACAAATATCATACTATACACTAGGGGTTCTCAAACAGGGGTCCATGGACCCCTAGGGGTCCCTGGTGTAATTGCAAGGGGTCCGTGAAATAAAAAAGTGTAAATGAACGTATTCAGTACCACAAGGTTTCCAGTAACTTTACATATAATATAGAGGGGGTGGAGGTCCCTGAGGACCGCTCAAAACCTTGCCTCAAAATATGCAGGGGTTCCAGTACCCCAAAAATGGTTGAGAACCACTGCTATACACACTACTGAACAAAAGAATCGAACATATGTTTGTGGGTTTCAATGGATCCAACAAATTGCTGGCAGACATTTTCCCTCTTGAGGCTGTCCAGCCTGTCTCTATGTACATTACAGACAACTACGCCGTTCAGTCTCTCTTGGCCCATGCTAGCCCGTAGCCAAGTCTTTAACCTGCGGAGTGCACTGAAACTCCTCTCAGCCTCACATGAAGACACTGGCACCACAAACAAAATTCTGATCAGCACCTCAACTTGGTCAAACAACCCCCGCACCTCCACTGGAAGCCTCCTGAGGACCTCTGCTTCCTCTCCACTGCTGCTACAGGGGTATTTGTTGTGAAAGAGAGGGATCTGCACTGAAAGAGAATCTATGTTCACCTCTGGGTACTGATCTAGAGACTCATCCAACTCCCCCGTGAGAAGCGCACTTTCCAACTTTTGCAGGACGTTTAGACTGTCCTGGTCAAAACGGTCGCCAAACTGAGCCTCCACACCATCCAACACTTAAAAAGATTCTGCCCTATAGTGATCCACTGCTTTGCCAGCAAATCGTCTTGAGTGCCTCTCAATGGATTCAATAGAGTCAATCAATGTTGTTGCTTTCTCATACAGTCAAAGGTAGCTTTCGTGATTTCTCTTGCCCCTAAGAGATGACCGCACACACTCGACTGCAGCCTGCATACCAGAGACAGTCTGAGTTTTCTTCTGCAGTGAAATGTTTAGACATTCAAGCTCTCCAAGAACAGCAGAGGCAAGTTTGAGGCCCAACACAGTCTTGCCTTTGTTGAAGTGCTCAAATATGCCACTGGCAGTTGAAGCTTTTCTTGGATGCAGTTTTTGCCATCTCCTCTAGGCTGCTTAGTACCCGCTCATGCTGCCCTAGCACAGCTCTAATAGCAGTATTCTGCACAGTCCACCTTGTTGGACATAGGGGTTTCAGGGTGGTCAGATTTGTATCTTTGGATTTGGCAATTGATTCAAACATGCTCTTAAACTTTCCTGACTGGCCATAGAGGACACCTAACTGATGGACCCAAGAAAGGGAATCCCGGATCAGTGGGGAGGCTGAGCAGCCAGCCTGTGTAATCAGATTTACACAGTGTGCTCCACAATGGACACAGAGGGCTAATGGCTGCTGCCTCCTCATAATTGCCTGTGCACCTGTGTATTTTCCTGCCATGTTTGAGGCACCATCGTAACTCTGCACCGAACTAACAATTTTCATCAAGCAATGCCTTGCGTCCTCCCACGCGCTGGATAACTGGGCACTGATTGGATGTAGCTGGTGTGCTGTTACAGTTACAAAGTGGCGGTGGGTTTGGCAGTTTTGATGTGCTGTGAATTTTTCAATGGCTTTTCTCCAGTTCCTAAATCCTGCACTAATGAAGGCAACATCTGCTCTTTGGCCAAAAGATGGCTGGCTTGAAAACCCTTGGCAACAGTGAAAAAACAACACTCCTTTTATTGATGGATTATAATGTAGCCAGGGGAAATCGCGAAACCATCTCTCTTGAAACGTCAACACTCTGTTGGCAAGAGTTTGCGGTTCTATAAATTGTGGGTGTGGCTGATATGGTTTTGTGCCATCACTGAGGTAACTGGACAATGCTGTGCCACTGTCCCCTATACTGGTGCTGCTGGCAACAAGGGTGACACCTGGTCCTGCCGTGGCTTTGACACTGTCCTCTGAAGTCTCTCTCCTTGGCTCTTTTCCCTTTCACCACCCTCACCGACTCACCCGGTACCGGAGACAGACTGTCTCTTAGAAAAAGAAATAAGGTGTTTGCCGTTCTCATAACTACCGGTACCCAAAACTACACAATTAATCACAACAGCAATACCATTGCCTTTAACAAATCTTAGTTTAGTCACCAGTTTAAGTTGAGAGTGGGGGTATCCATGGCATTTTCCAATTATGTCCCTATTTTACAAGTCCAAAAAATTGAGAACCTTTCATAATGTTGCCAAACAAAACTCAACAAACTTACCTGAGACTCCCTGTCTCTGCCAGTCTGTCCCTGCATATTGTCCCCAGCTCTGCTGTCGTGTGCCATTGTTGCCTGCTCTGCCTAATGACATCATGTGAAACATTCCCATAGCATTTCACTTATTTCTTATGAACATTTTATCAACTAGTCTTTGAGATATAGGCTACTAGAGTTCTTACTTTGCGTTTTGGTGTACTGAAAAATACTCTGATGTCCGTCTTTTTTACTCTTTTCTGCCATTTTTCTAACTGGCTTGCTGGCCGGTCTAGCTGCACACACACACATTTACACAACATATGCTGCAACCTTTCGTAATTTTAATATATTTTGTTTCATATTAGCTGAATTTGCAAAGCTAGCGAGCACCAATTCCGTTTCTGTGGTGTTTGCTATAATCGTTGCTACCTGGTTAAATAAAGGTGAAATAAAAGAAAAAAGAAAAAAGTTCACTTGCGACAATTTAGCTTTTGCAACGAGACCATTAAATATATTTAAGACAATGGTATAAGAGAGTGTAGTTCTGTTCAGTTTGGACTTCAGTTTATCGCTAACCTGATCACAGGGACTTTGAAGCACTCCAGCTGCATGCTGATCTTGGAATAAACTGATGATAGCAAAAAATTCCATCTTTGACGACGCCACATAAATGGAATAGGTTACTAAGCATAGCTGGATGGTTAATGTTTGCTTTAGTTTGCGCGCTAGCTCTGCAAATTCAGCTAGTGTGTGAACCCTGCCAACACAAAACAAAATAACATTGCTATGGCCGATTGACTGGATTAACCTCACGTCAGTTACGTACATTGAGTGTCTTTCGGACAGTAGATACGAACCCTCTTTTACCTTGCCAGCTAAAGAACTGGCAGTAGATCAAACCATTGTGAAGCAAAAGGCGGGGGAGGGTCACAATCTTTTGAAACTTAAAAACGCGCTATTAAGTGTCTATAATCAGCATAAGTGCTTTCATTGCGTATTATTAATATTATTGTAATGACATAGTTATGTTTACAGTGATATATTGGGGGGGACAAATCATATTTTTCCCAGGATGGGAAGGTCGTGTCCCCCCTGGGATTTTCGCCTATGTACGTGGCAGGGCTTGCAAACTATTACAGACTACAAAGGGAGGCACAGCCGCGAGCTGCCCAGTGACACAAGCCTACCAAACGAGCTAAATCACTTCTATGCTCGCTTCGAGGCAAGCAACACTGAGGCATGCATGAGAGCATCAGCTGTTCCAGACGACTGTGTGATCAAGCTCTCCGTAGCCAGATGGATTAACAGGACATGTGCTCCGGGCATGTGCTGACCAACTTGCAGGTGTTCTTCACTGACATTTTCAACATGTCCCTGATTGAGTCTGTAATACCAACATGTTTCAAGCAGACTACCATAGTCCCTGTGCTCAAGAACACTAAGGCAACCTGCCTAAATGACTACAGACCCGTAGCACTCACGTGCGTAGCCATGAAGTGCTTTGAAAGGCTGGTAATGGCTCATATCAACACCATTATCCCAGATACCCTAGACCCACTCCAATTTGCATACCGCTCCAACAGATCCACAGATGACGCAATCTCAATCGCACTCCACACTGCCCTTTCCCACCTGGACAAAAGGAAGACTTACATGAGAATGCTATTCATTGACTACAGCTCAGCGTTCAACACCATAGTACCCTCAAAGCTCATCACTAAGCTAAGGATCCTGGGACTATACACCTCCCTCTGCAGCTGGATCTTGGACTTCCTGATGGGCCGCCCCCAGGTGGTGAGGGTAGGTAGCAACACATCCGCCACGCTGATCCTCAACACTGGAGCCCCTCAGGGGTGCGTGATCAGTCCCCTCCTGTACTCCCTGTTCACCCACGTCTGCGTGTCCAGGCACGACTCCAACACCATCATTAAGTTTGCAGACAACACAACAGTGGTAGGCCTGATCATGACAATGACGAGACAGCCTATAGGGAGGAGGTCAGAGACCTGGCCAGATGGTGTCAGAATAACAACCTATCCCTCAAAATAATCAAGACAAAGGAGATGATTGTGCATCTCAGGAAAAGGAGGACCGAGCACGCCCCCATTCTCATCAACGGGGCTGTAGTGGAACAGGCTGAGAGCTTCAAGTTCCTTGGTGTCCACATCACCAACAAACTAGAATGGTCCAAACACACCAAGACAGTTGTGAAGAGTGCACGACAAAGCCTATTTCCCCTTTTTAGGAAACTAAAAAGATTTGGCATGGGTCCTCAGATCCTCAAAAGGTTCGACAGCTGTAACATCCAGAGCATCCTGACTGGTTGCATCACTGCCTGGTACGGCAACTGCTCGGCCTCCGACCACAAGACACTACAGAGGGTAGTGCCTACGGCCCAGTACATCACTGGGGATAAGCTGCCTGCCATCCAGGGCCTCTACACCAGGTGGTGTCAGAGGAAGGCCCTAAAAATTGTCAAAGACCCCAGCCACCCCAGTCATAGAATGTTCTCTCTACTACCGCATGGCAAGCGGTACCGGAGCGCCAAGTCTAGGACCAAAAGGCGTCTCAACAGTTTTTACCCCCAAGCCATAAGACTCCTGAACAAGTAATCAAATGGCTACCCAGATTATTTGCATTGTCCCCCCCAACCCCTCTTTTACGCTACTGCTACTCTTTGTTTATCATATATGCATAGTCACTCTAACCATACCTACATGAACATACTACCTCAATTAGCCCGACTAACTGGTGACTGTATATAGCTTCGCTACTGTATATAGCCTCGCTACTGTTATTTTCACTGTCTTTTTACTGTTGTATTTATTTCTTTACTTATCTATTGTTCACCTAATACCAATTTTTTACTTAAAAATCACACTGTTGGCTAGGGCCTGTAAGTAAGTATTTCACTGTAAGGTCGACACCTGTTGTATCCGGCGCACTTGACAAATAAACTTACTAATCCTAGAATCCTACTACGCCGGCTCTGACGCTCATCGGATGTGGCAGGGCTTGCAAACTATCACGAATTACAAAGGGAAACCCAGCCAAGAGCTTCCCACTGACGCGAGCCTACTAGACAAGCTAAATGCCTTCTATGCTTGCTTCGAGGCAAGTAACACTGAACCATGCATGAGAGCATCAGCTGTTCTGGACGASTGTGTGATCCCGCTCTCCGTATCCGATGTGAGGAAGACCTTTAAACAGGTTAACATTGACAAGGCCACAGGGCCAGACGGATTACCAGGACGCATACTCACCGCATGCGCTGACCAGCTAGCAAGTGTCTTCTCTGACATTTTCAACCTTTCCCTGACCCAGTCTGTAATACCTACATGTTTCAACCCTGTGCTCAAGAACACCAAAGTAACTTGTCTAAATGACTACCGCCCCATAGCGCTCACATCTGTAGCTATGAAATTCTTTGAAAGGCTGATCATGGCTCACAACAACACCATCATCCCAGAGACCCTGGGCCCACTTCAATTTGCATACTGCCCATGCAAATCCACAGATGACGCAATCTCTATTGCACTCCACTCCACACTACCCTTTCCCACCTGGACAAAGGGAGCACCTACATGAGAATGCTGTTCATTGACTACAGCTCAGCGTACATAACACCATAGTGCTCTCCAAGCACATCAATGAGCAAAGGTCCCTGGGACTGAACACCTCCCTTTACAACTGGATCCTGGACTTCCTGACGGGCCACCCCCAGGTGGTGAAGGTAAGCAACAACACATCTTCCATTCTGATCCTCAACATGGGGGCCACTCAGGGGTGCGTGCTAAGTCTGTTCCTGTACTCCCTGTTCACCCACGACAGCGTGACCTCGCACAACTCTAACACCATCATCAAGTTTGACACAACGGTGGTGGGCCTGATCACCAATAACAATGAGACACCCCTTTAGGGACCAGGTCAGAGACCTGGCAGTGTGGTGCCAGCACAACAACCTCTCCCTCAACTTGGGCAAGACAAAGGAGCTTAACGTGGACTACAGGAAACGGAGGGCCAAACACGCCCCCATTCACATTGACATTTTGCTGTAGTGGACCTTCAAGTTCCTCTGTGTCCACATCGCTAAGGACCTATCTTGATCCAAACATACCAACACAGTCGTGAAGATGGTACAACAATGCCTCTTCCCCCTCAAGAGGCTGAAAATATTTGGCATGGGCTCTCAGATCCACAAAAAGTTATACAGCTGTACCATTGAGAGCATCTTGACTGGCTACATCACCACTTGGCATGGCAACTGCTTGGCATTCGACCGCAAGACGCTACAGAGGTTAGTGTGTATAACCCAGTACATCACTGGGGCCGAATTCCCTGCCATCCAGGACCTCTATACCAGCCGGTGTCAGAGGAAGTCAAAAATGTACTGTTCTCTCTGCTACTGCAAGGCAAATGGTACCGGAGCGCCAAGTCTACGATCAAAAGGCTCTTGAACAGCTTCTACTCCCAAACCATAAGACTGCTAAATAACTAACTAAATAGCTATCAGGACTATCTGCATTGACCCTTTTTGCACTAACTCTTTTTGACTCTATGCACCCACACTACACACTTACACTGACACGCCAACACATACACACACACACACACACACACACTCTCACTCACATATAACACATACACACAGGCACACATTCGCCACACACACACTTTCACACTCATCATATACGCTGCTGCTACTGTCTATCTATCCTGTTGCCTAGTCACTTTACTCCTACCTATATCTACATATGTCCCTCAATTTCCTCGTATCCCTGAACATCGACTCAGTACTGTTACCCCATGTATGTAGCCAAGCTAGCGTTACTCATTGTGTATTTATTCCTTGTGTTACTATGTGTGTGTGCATGGGTGGTTGGTCTTTGGGACCTCCCTTGGTTAGGTGAGTAGCAGATGGCAGGGCAGCTTGGAGTGGGTGGCATGGACTGGCACATTCTTAGTCAACTGCCAAGCTGTGGCTAGTTTAATCCTGTGTGGTTTATTATTGGAATATTGGTGCCCTTTACAACTACAGCCAGTCAATTAAATGCCAAATAGGCAGTTAGTGCTTTTTTTCATGTTTCTGATGGAAACTCATTCTCTACTAAAGCAATTCAAGGTCCAGCATGAGCAACATTATCCACTAGCTCATAGCCCTAGAATGCAGGGTCAGGGCTAGGTCAGGGAGTGTAGTCTGGATGTTCATAAAGCCCCTCTCCATTCCCATCTGCACCATTCTTGCTTGTGATTGTCTATGTCTGTTTGCAGACACGTGTGAGCCTGTATGCCTATATGTTAATGCATTTATTTTATTGTCCCTCAGATCTGGACGGCCGGTCAGTTTAATGGTTTTTCAACAGCGCCAGTCCCCTCAGCAAGATGTCCTGGGTGAATCTTTAACAGTATAGCTAGCCTACGAGCTTAGCTAGCCTACTCCTAATACAGACCTAATACACATTAAAGCTTTGTCGCATATTGGTCATCGTATATGTTTTGCCCACTGATGGATGTTGTAGAGGTGTACAGCTAAACGTATCTCTTTTGACCAAGGGGAAGAGAACACGCCGGGCTGGGTATGTGCGGAGGATGATGTGAAGACTAGACCTCCATTCTGGTGTCCCTTTCTAGCCTGACTACTCCCCATATTTTCCCCAAAAACTCAAGACCTAAAGGTAAGCAGCTATAGCTGTGAGGAAGCTCAGTGGTGGAGTGGACATATTTTGACAGCAAAATTATGCCATTTAACCTCTACCGACCCCACCTCCCGGATCCGGGATCCTCCTCATCAGAAACGCTGACTAGCATAGCCTAGCCTAGCGCCACAGGGAATATCATATAATATAATTTCATGAAATCACAAGTCCAATACAGCAAATGAAAGATAAACATCTTGTGAATCCAGCCAACATGTCTGATTTTTAAAATGTTTTACAGTGAAAACACAACATATATTTATGTTTGCTCACCACAATAGCCCAAAACACAATGCCATTTTTTCACCGTAAAGATAGCTTTCACAAAACCCACAAATAGAGATAAAATTAATCACTAACCTTTGAACAACTTCATCAGATGACAGTCTTATGACATCATGTTATACAATACATTTATGTTTTGTTCGAAAATGTGCATATTTATAGCTACAAATCTGGGTTTTACAACGCAGCCATGGTCACAAATAGCACCAAAATGTCCGGAGAAATTTTAGACAGCCACGTAATCTAACAGAAAAACTCATCATAAACTTTGCTGAAAAATACAAGTTGCATATATAATTAAAGATACACTGGTTCTTAATGCAACCGCTGTGTTAGATWAAAAAAAATAACTTTAGTACAAAGCACAGCATGCAATAATCTGAGACAGCGCTCAGCCATTCTCCGCCATGTTGGAGTCCAAAGAGTCCACAATAATACGAAATAACATCATAAATATTCCCTTACCTTTGATGATCTTTCATCAGAATGCAGTGCAAGGAGTCCTATTTCCACAATAAATCGTTGTTTTGTTTTAGAATGTCCATTTCTTCTGTCGAATTAGCAACTTTGGCTAGCATAGTGGAGCTCACGTGTCCATGAAGATTTTATGCATGAACGAAAAATTCAAAAAGTCATAATAATAGTCGAATAAACTGGTCAAACTCAGTTGATAATCCATCTTTAGGATGTTTTTCAGAAATCAATCCAATAACGTCCCAGACGGAGCATTTCTTCGTGTCTACCTAACKYATTGCAGAAAACGATRTGACAAACCCWAGTGCGTAGCCAGGTACTACCAATATGGCTGACCTCTCACTCCAACGAGTCCCATCCGGTCCCAGAAAARGCTAGAGACTTCATTCCACGTTCTACAGCCTGTTGACATCTAGTGGAAGGCGTATGAAGTGCATACAGATCCATAAATAAAAGACAATTGAATAGGCAATGCCTTTCACAGAGACCCATTTCAGGATTTTCACTTCCTGTTTGGAAGTTTGCCTGTCAAATGAGTTCTGTTTTACTCACAGATATAATTCAAACAGTTTTAGAAACTTCAGAGTGTTTTCTATCCAATAGTAATAATAATATGCATATCATATGATCTAGAACAGAGTACGAGGCCGTTTAATTTGGGCACTATTTTATCCCAAAGTGAAAATGGCGCCCCCTATTAAGAAGACATTTTTAAGAGAGTAGGAAACCGATCGCAGACAACAGAAATATCTGTTTTGTGGTTTTATGAAGAAAACAATTTGGGTCAGATGACACTGTAATAAAGTAAAGTGAGAAATTAAGTTTGAGTTCCTCTGAAGGTATCTGGTACATTGGTGGATTTGCGCTTGAACAGAGAGCAGACGATGTAGCAGGCCTTGGCTTCAATCAACCGGGGAATCAGAAAAAAATTGAATAATTGGCAATTAGAGGAGTGTGACTGGGATTCTTTGTGTGTCGCAGGCTATGATTAGCAGGTTACATCTCGTTCAGTCAGTGTCTATATCTCTAACATTTCCTGGCAGCTGAGCTGGACAAGTCATCCAAATTGACTGATAAGAAGAAGCTGTTTGATAAAGAAAATGGAATCCTTCACTCACATGAGGAGAATAGCAGTCCTTGCTCATCTAACAGACCACGAAATTACCAGAGGAACATTTTTTACATTGCCATTTCTTGTAATTTAGCAGACGCTCTTATTCAGAGCAACTTACAGGCACAAATGGAATGGCATTAAACACCTGGAAACCATGTGTTTGATGTATTTGATACCATTCCACTGATTCCGCTCCAGTCATTACCACGAGCACGTTCTTCCCAATTAAGGTGCCACCAACCTCCTGAGATATATATATATAAAAATAATACCCTTTGTTATTTCTTGCACTATATATATATATATATATATATAACAGTGCATTCGGAAAGTATTCAAACCCCTTGACTTTTTCCACATTTTGTTACGTTAAAGCCTTATTCTAAAATGACTTAAATTGTATTTTTCCCTCATCAATCTACACACAATACCCCATAATGACAAAGCAAAAACTGTTTTCTAGAAATCTTTGCAAATGTATTAAAAATAAAAAAAACTCACATTTACATAAGATTTCAGACCCTTTACTGAGTACTTTGTTGATGCACCTTTGACAACGATTACAGACTCAATTCTTCTTGGGTATGACACTACAAGCTCGGCACACCTATATTTGGGGTTTTTCGCTCTTCTCCCCCGATTGCTCAGTTTGGCCGGGTGGCCAGCTCTAGGAAGAGCCTTGGTGGTTCCAAACTTCTTCCATTTAAGAATGATGGAGGCCACTGTATTCTTCAATGCTCCAGAAATGTTATGGTACACTTCCCCAGGTCTGTGCCTTGACACAATCCTGTCTTGGAGCTCTACGGTCAATTCCTTCGACCTCATGGTTTGGTTTTTGCTCTGACCTGCACTGTCAACTGTGGGACCTCATATAGACAGGTGTGTGCATTTTCAAAATCATGTCCAATCAACTGAATCTACAACAGGTGGACTGCAATCAAGTTRTAGAAACATCTCAAGGATGATCAATGGAAACAGGATGCATCTGAGCTCAATTTCGAGTCTCATAGCAAAGGGTCTGAATACTTATGTAAATAAGGTATTTCTGTTTTTATTTTTAAGAAATTTGCAAAAAAAGATTACACATTGTGGAAAAAGTCAAGGGGTCTGAATATTTTACGAATGCACTGTATATGAATATATGTATATAATTTTTTTTTTTTTTTTTTTTTTTTACAACGTCTGATATTGGGCATAAGCGTCATTTTACCAATTATGAAATTCCCTTACGTTGAGGACTTTTTACAAATCCAATCAGTTTTCCATGTTGGAAACGACATTGTGTCAACCAGTTTTTGCCCAGTGGGTTTATTATAATTCAACATTGTTGAGTTGAGTTCATCTATAACATCATTGGTATAATGATACGGGACCTTGGTCTTACCTACACATATCCCCGAGGGGCAAAAAATAGCACTATAACCTAAAGCAGTATTTCAAGCTGTTACAAAATAGCTCATTACTAAGTAAAAGGCAGGTATGTTAAGATGAAAGATATAATGTGCTCTTCCAGTACTACACTGCTATTATGCCATGCTAACACACCACCTTAGTTTGCCTGGCAGGGTTAAAGTAACAAAGGATGTTGAAGAGGATATCAAATATGCACTGTTGGCTCTGTGAATGTGCAAAACTAACTCATTATAATAGAATAATGCAGTTAAGATGAAAGGAAACCTTCTGTCAAGTGAAAGTAAGCCTGTGTGTGTGCCCTCATGCATTCATGCATGCTTACGTGTGTCCTGTAGAGGAGATGGGATACTATCATTATTCTCTCTCATTGTTTGAGCAAAGTGAAATCCCCCACAGCCTCGGAAGTCCCACAAAATGAATGACATGGCTTGTTTCAATCTGGAGTCATGTCATTTGTCAGATGTAGTGATAATCTGTGTTTCTCCCCCTTTCAACACCTATACTGCTGATACCGTATCAACACACTCTCTCTCAGTTTCCCCTCTTTCACAGTCTCTGTGTCTAGGGATGGCGGAGAGATCAAAGGGTAAGCACCTTATTTCTGGTGACTCGGCTGAGGCCATTGAGTCCTGAAGATAATCCATAAAGCGAGGCAAATGCTGGATGGTATTCAAATTAATCTTTCCAAATTGAGATTGAAAGGCTGATGGCCCATGTCCCACAAATATTCCTGCATACATATTCCTGCATACATATTCCTGCATACATTACAAGTAAACAGTAAATCACAGACCAGCCTGCGTCCAAAATGTCACTGTATTCCCGTATAGTGTACTACCCTATGCTGGCTCTGGTCAAATGTAGTGCACTATATTGGGAATAGGRTGCCATTTTGGATGGAACCCAGTGTTCTTTCCATCTCCCTCCGCTCCTCCGAACTCTTACATACTGGACACCACTATTCCCTTCATCTTAACTATTTGAAATTCAGATGCCTCCGTCTCTGAAAGGAGAAATTGTGTGTGATGGATGGCAAACTCAAAGGAAAATACATTTACACAATTTGTATGGAAATGCAGAAGCAGTGGCAGAGGCCAGTCACCTGGAGACGGCGGACCACTGCAGGGTGCTTGGAGATGATGAACTTGTCCCTGTGTTTGATCTAAAATGTTCCAATTTTCATCCATATGTAGCTTAGTAGTGTGACCAAGCTCTTTATACGTCTTCATTCTGACTGATACCCAGAGTGTGTGAGTGTGTGTAATCATATTGCAGCTCAACCCCACTATGTCTGTGTTGTTATCCCTGTTCGTCTAATACCATCGGCCTCGTCCCATCAAACCTCATCGGAAATCTCATTTGTCTTTTTCTGYGAATATAAATGCATGTTTCAATTCAAGTATTCCACAAAACAATCTGCTACCCAGAGTGTAGGGTCGTTCCACGAAATGAGTCCCTTTTGCATCCCTTTGATAGAAATTGTGCAGCAATGTTATATTTTTTWAAAGCCTGTTATATTAAATAAAGTGCCCTTTAATATAGACCACATGGAAAAGTCTGCTAAAGTGCTAAAATCCAACATTTTGACATGTCCCTCTGTGCGCTCTCTATGACCTTTCGGAAAACTTTAACCCACGTAGCCATTTCCTGCAGTCAAATGACCTACTGGCCTMATGGGKGGAATGTTATGAATATTTTTCACAATTAACGTTATTGTTTTTTTTACTCCGACAGTCTAGTGTTTCTACGTCAAACAGTTTTGTTATATTTCAGTCTTCTGTGATGTARTATTGGGATGCAAACTCAACATCTATATCTGACATGGTACAGGTGTCTTCTTTTTTTTAAGCCCATAAACCATGTGTAGATCATTTTGTTTCAAAGTAGATTTATTCAGGACTACCAAGAAACACTCTGTGTGACCCTGATTTAGCCCACTGCAGTAGACGGTTAACCGCAACATGAAGTTTTCACCATTATTGTAAAGCCCTAGTTATTTTGTTGGTTTGACAAAGTCATTTCAGAAGATCATTATTTACAACTTGGAACTCGGAAATCGACTTCCAACTTAAGTGCGTTCAAGAC
This sequence comes from Salvelinus sp. IW2-2015, assembly GCF_002910315.2. Classification (NCBI taxonomy): domain Eukaryota; kingdom Metazoa; phylum Chordata; class Actinopteri; order Salmoniformes; family Salmonidae; genus Salvelinus; species Salvelinus sp. IW2-2015. The sequence continues at coordinate 7,794,400 of NC_036847.1, forward strand.
AACTGGGAACTCACAAAAAACTAGCTCCGACTGGGAAAAATWGTTTTGAACGGACATCCAACTCGAAAATTCCAATGTCGGAAACGTGGTAATYTTTCTAGAGCTCTGACTTTCCGACCTGAAGATCACTGACGTCATTATATGACCTCGTTTTTTTCCAGTTCCTAGTTGTCTTGAAAGCACCATTCCTGTGTGAGATTATTTTTTACTTGTCCTGGAATATGGAATTGGTAACCATTTTGGATTTATTAGAGCATTGGATGCATACTCAAAATACTCTCAAATACTCTGTCCTCTGAACATGAAGTCAAGCGGGATGTTGCAGAGACGTTCTAATAATTTTAAAGGAAAACCATTTCCTCAGGTCATTATTCAACATCTGTATTGAGGCAAAGGAACATTCTGGTAACCAACAAAATAAGAAATGAAAATGCAGCTGTAATATGCAATATATTGCCTATAATGTAGAATACCACCTATATCCATATAACCAAAGACACTTACTACTCATCTCCAATCCTCTTTGCTATAACTGAGTAGTGATTACAGTAGGTCTCTGGGTAAAACTGAGCATTTGTTTTGTTGTCTGTAGCTGAAGACGGCCCTTCACCACCCGGTCCGTTGTGCCCTGCTGGGCTTCTCTGCAGCCAGCACATCTCTACCGCAGGGCTGTCTCTGGGTAAACACTGCAAACTGTAAATAGATTCCAGGACTGAACTGAGCTGCGGAGAGGAGGATGTTAGGTTAGTGGTAGGAAGTGTAATGAAGGTGGTTCAATGAGCTATGTTGGTTCATGTGATACAGTAACCTAGGCCTTAGCTTTAGCTCTTTAGCTCAGAGGGTCTAGTGTCACGAATAAGACCTGTGATCAATAGCTGGTCGACACATTAACAGCCTCTATCTGTAATGACCAGGTGGCCAGTGGAGGTGACCGCAACCACGGTCAAGTGGAAATCTTCTCTCTGAACCGGTCCACGCCACACACGGTCAAGCCCATCCAGCTGGGGTTGCCAGTCCTGTTTCTGGACCACATGATGGAGCCCTGTCCCACCGAAGAGGAAGAGGATTCAGACGCTGCTGCAAAGAACACAGCCAGCTCTGGCAACACCATCTGTGTAGGCCTGCAGGATGGTTAGTGAGTCATCATGTACACTGTAGTACAAACAAAAATGGCAGAATTTTTTATGCTGCACCTTATGGATTTGTTTATCCACTATTCCCCATCAAGGAACCAACAAATCAGAAAAAAACGTGTCRGACTTAACATTAAGCATTCAGCTCATTGTGGCATGTATTGTCTGTAGCACTGCTAGTAGAAACCGGAACGTAGCAGCCCAAGTAGCCACACACAACTCTATCAGTAGAATTTATGTTTGCTCATGTTATTGTCATTGTCATGTACCTAATATTTAAATGCCCTTGAGGTCACCCTATTTCTCATTAACTCCATTTCCCAGGATCCGTGTGTATTTTAGTGTGGAAACTGCCACCCAGTGCCTTCTGACCTTYTCCCACCCAGACAGTTGTCCAGTTCTGTGCCTGAAACACTCTGCCTCTGTCCTGTTCGCTGGGCTGGGGAATGGAAAAGTTGCCGTTTACACTCGGAAGAGTGGAGGTGAGACTGCGAACCAACTGTATAATCATACAGTCATATCTTATATCACAGCCATTTTCTCGTATAATCAAGGTAATCAATTACAGGTTACAAAAAAACATAAAAATGAACAGGATGGGTCTATTGCAATGAGCATTGGCCAGCGTACTAACACAAGGTAATCTCTCGTTATATAACAAATTCTTATTTACAATGACGGACTACCAGAAGCCAAAAGGCGGGACAGGGGCTGAGATAATTGTTTTAGTTTAGTTTTTTAAATATAGGACAAAACACACATCACGACAAGACAGACATCCCAACACTACATAAAGAATAAAGAGAGACCTAAGACAACAACATAGCATTGTAGCAACACAACATGACAACAACATGGTAGCAGCACAAAACATGGTACAAATATTATTGGGCACAGAAAACAGTACAAAGGGCAAGAAGGTAGAGAAAACAATACATCACGTGAAGCAGCCACAACTGTCAGTAAGAGTGTCCATGATTGAGTCTTTGAATGAAGAGATGGAGATAAAGTAGTCCAGTTTGAGTGTTTTTTGCAGCTCGTTCCAGTCGCTAGCTGCGGCGAACTGAAAAAAGGAGCGACCTAGGGATGTGTGTGCTTTGGGTGCTAAACTCACCCGCACAGGTGATCTCAATTGTAACCATCAATTGCCACGATTTAGCACTCTCTAAAGCAGATGTGACTGTGGGCAGTGGCCCCATCCGCACCCCCCTAATCCTGGAGAACACTTTGTGAGCCAGTTGTGCCAACTTCGTCACCGTCATCCAGGGCTCCAGCTTCCTCCTCCAGGTGAGCAAAACACATCCTTCTATACACCCTCATTTACACAGGGCTGAAGGAAAGAGGGAGGGATAGGAAAAGAATAGAGACAATGGCCTTTTCTCAATTCAATTTGCTCAATTCCTTCGTCCTCTCTCCTCTGTCCTCTCTCGCCTCCTTTTGAAAAAGGTCAAAGGTAATCAAGGAGAGTGAACGTGGACGAAAATGCGCTTGTATGAAATGAGAAGCTTCTTCTCCACTCGCGTCATCAGGCAAATTACGTTTACAGGGGTGGATCCCAAAATAAATGTGTAAAGTGATGAAAACTAATTAGGTTAGTTGTGCAAGACATTTCATAGATAAAAGGACAAGTAACATATTGTTTTTAAATGTGTGCATGCTTTTCTCCTCCGACAATAAAACTTCTGCGGTAGGATCTGCGGTAGGATACGCTTGTGCTTCTTTGCCAAAAGGAGGCTATCGAGGAGGGGAGGACCATCTTTCGTTTGCCTACTAACGAATTGACACACTCCTCGACCACTTATCGGTTTCCGGATCACAGAGGAGAGAGGACGGAGAAGAGAGGATGGAGGACAGACTTTTGCCCAAATGAGAAAAGGCCTATATGACCCTGGAAAGGATAGGTTTTAATACTGTATGATACTGTAGCTAGTATAAAGAGGACACATGCATTGACAACCTCACACAACCTCTCCTCTCCGTCTCTCAATCATAACACCTCTCTTTCTCACTCACTCTATCACTCACTCACTMTATCACTCACTCTATCACTCTATCACTCACTCTATCACTCACTCACTCACTCACTCACTCATTCACTCACTCACCCTTTCACTCACCCTTTCACTCACTCACTCACTCACTCACTCACTCACTCACTCACTCACTCACTCACTCACTCACTCACTCACTCACTCACTCACTCACTCACTCTGTCTTACTCATTCACCCCCCCCCTCTCTCTGAGGTTCGAGGCGTACCTAGAGCACCTACACGTGATCAATATCTCCACACGCTCCATATTCCTCAGCCCAGGCAAGTACAGTGTAGAAGGTCACAGGTCACCGACTACTTTTTTTCACTTACATTATTCAAATCCACCCCCTAGACACTTGTGTAGGTCTAAAATAATTGTATACAGGTATGAACAATCAGGTAATAGGTTCACATTGCCCTATGTAAGGCTACGTGTATTTTTTCCCCTATTGATCATATGTATTCATAGAGGCTAAGGTTGGATGTGGAAGTGGGAAGCTGCAACGTTGACATGAACAGAAGGAAGTGACAGAATGGTGGTTGTGTCTCTCTTGCAGGTCAGCAGGGCAGCGTCCGGGTCACCAGCCTACTCATCTGCCAGGGGCTGCTGTGGGTGGGCACTGCCCAGGGCATCATCGTCACCCTGCCCGTGCCCAAACTGAAGGACATCCCCAAAATTACAAGTCAGGCTTGGCAAAGACACAACCAACGTTTGCGCATTAAATCTGGCATCCGGTGGCATCGAGGTCCTCCCGTTGCGTTGGTGTGACTGGCTGTATTGAGTTATAACTTTCTAATAAAACCAATCAATCAACCAAATCAAATTTTAAAAATCACATTTCATTGGTCACATACACATGTTTAGCAGATGTTATTGCGGGTRTAGCGAAATGCTTGTGYTTCTAGTTCCAACAGTGCAGCAATATCTAACAAGTAATATCTAACAATTTCACAACATACGTAGTCCCGTGTGGCTCAGTTGGTAGAGCATGGCGCTTGCAACGCCAGGGTTGTGGGTTCATTCCCCACGGGGGGACCAGGATGAATATGTATGAACTTTCCAATTTGTAAGTCGCTCTGGATAAGAGCGTCTGCTAAATGACTTAAATGTAAATGTGTAATGTAATGTAAATACACCCAATACACACAAATCTAAGTAAAGGAATGGAATTAAGAATATATAAATATAAGGATGAGCAATGGCAGAGCAGCATAGACTAAGATATAGTATAGAATACAGCATATACATATGAGATGAGCAATGCAAGAAATGTAAACATTATTAAAGTGACATTATTAAAGCGACAAGTGTTCCATTTGTTAAAGTGGCCAATGATTTCAAGTTTGTGTATTTAGGCAGCATCCTCTCTGTGCTAGTGATGGCTATTTAGCAGTCTGATGGCCTTGAGCTAGAAGCTGTTTTTCAGTCTCTCGGTTCCAGCTTTGATGCACCTGTACTGACTTCACCTTCTGGATGATAGCGTGGTGAACAGGCAGTGGCTCGGGTGGTTGTTGTCCTTGATCTTTTTGGCCTTCCTGTGACATCGGGTGCTGTAGGTGTCCTGGAGGGCAGGTAGTTTTCCCCCGGTGATGCATTGCGCGGTTGTGGGCGGTGCAGTTGCCGTACCAGGCGGTGATACAGCCCGACAGGATGTCATTGTGGGTGACAGGTAAGATGGAGGTGATATGATCCTTGACTAGTCTCTCAAAGCACTTCATGATGACAGAGGTGAGTGCTACGGGACAATAGTCATTTAGTTCAGTTACCTTTGCATTCTTATGTACATGAACAATGGTGGCCATCTTGAAGCATGTGGGGACAGCAGACTGGGAGAGGGAGAGATTGAATACGTCTGTAAACACACCTGCCAGCTGGTCTGCGCATGCTCTGAGGACACGGCTAGGGATGTCGTCTGAGCCGGTAGCCTTGCGAGGGTTAACACGTTTAAATGTCTTACTCATGTCGGCCACGGAGAAGGAGAGCGGGCCGCGTCGATGGTACTGTGTTATCTTCAAAGTGGGCAAAGAACGTGTAAAGCTTGTCCGGAAGCAAGACGTTGGTGTCCGCAACGTGGCTGGTTTTCCTTTTGCAGTCCATGATTGTCTGTAGACCCTGCCACATTCGTCTCGTGTCTGAGCTGTTGCATTGTGACATTTTGTCTCTATACTGACGTTTTGCCTGTTTGATTGCCTTACGGAGGGAATGACTACTCTGTATTCTTCCATATTCCCAGTCACCTATCCATGTTTAAATGCAGTGGTTCGCACTTTCAGTTTTGCACAAATGCTGCCATCTATCCACGGTTTCTAGTTAGGGTAGGTTTTAATAGTCACAGTGGGTACAACAGTGGGTACAATTTCCTATACACTTCCCGATAAACTCAGTTACCGTTTCAGTGAATTTGTCAATATTATTCTCTGAAGCAACCTGGGACATATCCCAGGGGGGGGGGGGTGTACATGGCTGTGACTATAATCAAAGTAAATTCTCTTGGGAGATAATATGGTCTGCATTTGATTGTGAGGTATTCTAGGTCGGGTGAACAAAAGGACTTGAGTTCCTGTATGTTATCACAATTACACCATGAGTCGTCAATCATGAAACATACACACCCACCCTTCTTCTTCCCAGAGAGATGTTTATTCCTGTCTCCGCGATGAACTGAGAATCCAGATGGCTGGACCGAACTCCGACAGTATATCCTGAAAGAGCCATGTTTCCGTGAAACAGAGTTACAATAATACAATCCCTGATGTCTCTGGAAAGAAACCCTTGCCCTGATCTCATCAACTTTGTTATCCAGGGACTGAACATTAGCGAGTAATATACTCGGAAGCGGTGGGTGGTGTGCGCGCCTCCTAAGTCGGCGTTGTTTTTGGGTCGGCCTCTGGAATCAGTTCAATTGCCCTGGGTGGTGCGAACAAACAATCCGCTTTGGGAAAGTCATATTCCTGGTTGTAATGCTGGTAGTGCTGGTGAGTTACCGCCACTCTGATATCAAATAGTTCTTCCCGGCTGTATGTAATGAGACATAACATTTTCTGGGCTAACAATGTAAGAAATAATACATTTTTAAAAATACTGCAAAGTTTCCTAAGAACTATAAGCCCTCTCTGTCGGCGCCATCTTGACTGTGTCCAACCAACCAACCCACCCACCAATCAACCAATCAGGCTGTGTTTTCTAACCGAGGCCTTGTGTGCTGTTTGTCCCACAGGTAAAGGATGACGTCTCCAAACACTCACTGTGGCCACCTCCAGCACCCTGTCCCCAGACATGCTCAACCGGACTGCTCCTCCCCCCAGGACGACTCCATCTACGAGCTGAGCGAAGACCCTGACGTGTGGGTGCGGGGGCAGCCCCCAGCCAGGGAGGGGAGTGGGAAAGACAAGGTGACCTTGGCTGCCGCAGGTGGTCCCGTAGGCTTAGGGAGCCAATGGGGTCCCAGATGAAAGTACGCTCATGGTTTGTCAACTCCCACTAGCAGTAGAGAAAAAGTCTGATTGGATGTTGTGAGAGATGGCTCCTCCCTCTCACCTGATGTATTGCGTGCTCTAGTAAGAAGAGACACTATTAAGCAATATATTTCAGGATGGTAGACTAGACTGTTTCAGGAAGGGCTATACACTATGGTACATTCCTCTACTACCTTGGTGGTTGGAGCTCTGGATGGAGTCTAGTGGTGTGCTGCTGCTTCAAACTGTCTGACATGTTTCAGGCCCTGGGGCCACGTCGGAGTCCCATCTGAGGGAACTCTAAACTYTTAACATGCACTCTTCCAACCAGATGCTGCTTCAGTCTGGCAGATCTAGACCAGGGGGTCTTGTCAAATGTGATTTGAGGAGGCTCACCAAATATGACTTTGCATATCTTTTAAGCGTGTTCTTAGAAAAAGGATAATTGACAATTAATTGAAAAGTGACAGTTATGAACATAAGATTGGATTTGCTTGTTGTCTTTCTAATTCMCTCATTTTGCCAGTGTATCATGTGTTTTGCTAACACAGAACATGACAGCTAGTGGTATTGTATAGGCAGGGTGTATGGGGGCATGTGTATGAATGACTTATAAAACATTTACAACCCCTTAATTACTGCAGTGGGCWAAATCATTGTGATTCTTGGTATTCTTAAACAAATCTATTTTGAAAAAAAGTATACACCTCACACACATATTTATGGGCTTAAAATAAAGAARGCACCTGTACCATGTCAGATATAGAGTTGAAATGTATTCAATTTTGAGTTTGCATCCCAATATTACACTTTGTATACATCACAGAAGACTGAAATATAACAACATTGTTTGACATAGAAAGATCGGATTTGTCCGTGTTTTTTTACAATAAGCTTKATTAATTATGAAATTATGAAAAATATTAATACAATTCCACCCATGAGGCCAAAGAGGGCGCTTTTGGTGATTGACTGCAGGACAGGGCTACAGTGTACATTAATGGAAAATGTTACCGGTGAACTTAATGTAAATTATAGGTACAGCACACCACTGATATGTATCCCACTTTTGGGAGAAAGGGAATTCTACATATACAATTTGTCATAAATCAACTTGATGATCAACATACTCTGTGTAATAATGTCCTGTCCTTTTATTCTGCGAGAATTGTTTTAAATGTCCTGGTTTCCATTTCAATAAACACACTGTTTATTGAAGGAACTTATTTGAAGGTACTTATTGGACAGTTCGTTTTACAGTATGTCACGTTGTTATTGGAATAAATAGTTCATGGTCTTCAAGCTCTTCATTTTTTCTAATTTGGGATTTTTTGCAAACTCAGTGAATGACTTTGGGAGGCAGTTGAGGTACRAGCGAATATACTGTTATCTTGGACACAGAGCGGCTACATGCTTTTTCCCCCTCAACGTATGTCCCTATTTTATACTGTAGCCAACGTTTTATTTAATTGCATGCAAATAAATAATCTAAACGAATAATGAGCTATTTTGCCTATATTTCATAGCACWAACATGAGGCAACTGTCTGTCTCCTGATAGGATTTGGCGCGCCTATCTGTTCTTGTGTGCGCGCTCTTAAGCGTGTGGCGTGTGTTGAGAGAGTTCATTCAAATCTGTTCCTTTTTTTAATCCTCTGACTATTCAGGAGTTAATAACGGGAAGAGGACATATTTTTCTCACTGCTCGCTTGACAGAAACAGAAAAGTAGGTCTGCGTTCCGGTGCAGAATGAAGCGTTCCGAAAGGGCACCCGACCCCGTGCCGCAGACACGGTGGATGACACATTATCGGTGATTTTTCGCCTAAAAGTAGATGGAATGTAAACTTGACCTCACACACTAACGGTGAAGATGAGTTGTGCTTTTTCTCAATGTCTCATCGTATATATTTTGGATTTAGCAGTTGGTAAGTCTGTTTTTTATACTATAAGGAGCATTTTGTTCTTATTAGCTAAAACGTTTTTATTTTATTTCTAAAGCTCAATGCAGTAGACTATTTCACCTAAATATATATACACACATACAGTACATATATAGATACACATACTTATATATACTCTGAACAAAAATATAAAACGCAACATGTAAAGTGCTGGTCCCATGTTTCATTAACTGAAATAAAAAATCCCAGAAATGTTCCATACACAGAAAAAGSTTATTTCTCTCAAATGTTGTRCACACATTTGTTTACATCCCTKTWAGTGAGCATTTCTCCTTTGCCAAGATAATCCATCCACCTGACAGKWGTGGCATAKCAAGAAGCTGATTAAACAGCAWGATCATTACAATTGTGCTGGCGACAATAAAAGGCCACTTTAAAATGTGCAGTTCTGTCACACAACACAATGCCACAGATGTCTCAAGTTGAGGGAGCGTGGTGACTGCAGGAATGTCCACCAGAGCTGTTGCCGGAGAATGTAATGTTCATTTTCTGTATCATAAGCTGCCTCTAACRTTATTTTAGAGAATTTGGCATTACATCCAACCAGCCTTACAACCGCAGACCACATGTAACCACGCCAGCTCAGGACCTCCACATCCGGTTTCCTATCTGAAGGGGGGGGGAGGGGTTCTGAGGAGTATTTCTTTCTGTAATAAAGCCCTTCTGTTGTCAATTTTTTTGTTGTTGATTGGCTGGGCCTGGCTCCCCAGTGGGTGGGCCTATGCCCTCCAAAACCCACCCATGGCTGCACCCCTGCCCAGTCATGTGAAATCTTTGAAATTGTTGCATGTTGCGTTTATATTTTTGTTCAGTATATATATATATATATATACACATGCAAACAGACACATACTTATGTGATAGGCTAAAGCTCTCAACCCTGCAGAATTAACTTTCCAATGATTATAGGGTGTAGATGTTCTTTGATTACATGTTTGAAACTCATTACACAGTAGCCTAGATTGACTACAAACAGTGTCAAGTCATTGACAGCCATCCAAAAGGATTAGTTGAAGATCTTTGTCCTTGAGGAGATTTGCTTCAGTGTCTGTACATTGAGTGCTCATATTAATACATGTTTGATGTAAACAAAAGTTGCCTGCTGCCAGTGAGGCTATGATGTCACAGTCCTAGTTACCCCACCCAGATTTTTGATTGATTATCTGAGGGATAAAGGCTGTTTGTTTGGCTGACCCATTTTACAGGTAATCTGTCCTCTAAAATGATTAAATTCCACTGCCCCAAGGCTCTAGGCCCCAACACAATGCCAGCAACAAAAACAGGAGGATATGTATTATTTCAAGCATCTGTGTGTGTGTGTGTGTGTGTGTGTGTGTGTGTGTGTGTGTGCGTGCGTGCGTGTGTCTGGGTCTTTTAGTCATTGCCCTTCCAGAGAATGGCACTCCACCTCCAGCGGCTCGTGAGATCAACTTGGTCTGTGAGTGGGAGAGAGAACGAGAGAGATAGTCATCTCTTGCTGCCTTTCTGTCTGTGCTTTATTCACCCCCCCCCCCCCCCCCCTCCCATTGCAAGTAGCTGAGTTAATGCTTGTAGGGATCAACCACATTATGCCTTGAGTGAGCCCATTTTCAGAAGAATCAAGACTCACAACGCCAGGCTCTAATTCTCTGATCACCATATAATCTATTTGGATTGATTTGGATTGTAGATATGGATTGTAGATTCTTAGTGGGAATGGCCGCTTTAAGAAATGTCGACAGACATCATAAAAACACCCGAGTTAAAAAATATTTGCCTTCACCTACAGGACTCACGCTTACAGAGTTGAGTGTCAGCTCTCTTTGCTCCAAGGAGCTGCTGTTTATTTTTTATGTTTTTAATGTGAGTATGTAGCACAAGACCCTCCAGCCCTCTCCTCCCATCCATGTAGTATCTGGAGCAGGACGCMGAGCGATGTGCCGAATGGCTGGGTCTGTAGATGAAAAGCTGGGGGATTAGCGGGAAAAACATGGTGAAAAATAATCCACCATGATGTCAGGGTGTAGAGGCCAAGGTGGGAGGGAGGGGCTGGAATGCTACACTGGCATTATTATATAACACCGTGGCTACGTTTACACAGGCAGCACCAATTCTGATCTTTTTTTCACTAATTATTCTTTTGACCAACCAGAACAGCTCTGAAAAATATCTGATGTGAAAGGACCAAAAAATCTGAATTGGGCTCCCTGTATAAAAGCAGCCTATTTGGTCTTTTGACCAATCACATCAGATCTTTTTTCAGAGATTATCTGATTGGTCAAAAGACCAATTAGTGAAAAAAGTTTCAGAATTGTGCTGCCTGTCTAAACGCAGCCTACAACACTCACAATATTTACTTAAGGGAAAGCTAGTTGAGATTCTTTCTGCCACAGAATGCGCTTATGAAAGTGCAAATGAAAACATATCATTCATTACAGTGTATAAATTCTCAGAGAATGAGGTTGCTACTAGGTTTCTGTGGCCTCAGATGCCTGTGCAGGGTAGAGATAGAGATTAGTGCTTCTAAGCACTATATCCTCTCTTGACTTGTTTAGGAGACAGGTTGGCTTTTAATTCATCATTCTGACCTTTTTACCCCGACAGAGCCACAGCACTTAGCACACACTAAGACCACACCAATGGGAGAAAAAGAGTACCATCAACATGCACTAGTGGTGCCACTGGTTTTAACATGCATCCTTTGTCCTGCTCTGGTCCACATTCTGATTGTACCAACATTTTTAGACAGGTGTAGATGATTAAGAGACGCATTATGATCTGATTGTGATCAGATCTTCCTGACCACCTCCGGAGGTRGTCAGGCACGCATTGTGTCTGGATATCTTACAAGTGTAGACAGATCTGGACAGTGAAACCATTTAAATCATCATTATCCCGCCCTATAAAAKCMTTGACAGGTGTTACCATTGACAATATGTCTTCAAATAAATTAGATTTTGAAAGAAAAGCTGTGAAATTATTTGCATACAGGGAGGGACCATGAAATGTGGTCACAATGCGGACACAGTGGACGGATAAGATACACATTTTAATACCATGTGAAGACACATTTCTGAAAATGTGTGTAAAATCAGCACTGCAATTAATGAATGAACAAGACAATAATGAATCCTTAAAGTAAATGGGGAAAAAGTGTGTACATTATATTGCTATCCCAACTTGTAATTGCCTGCATGAGACAAAATAGATGATGCTTTGGCTACATAACCTTGATAATGCACTATTAATAATCCATTACAGCTAGCTGGTAAGGTTTGATTCCCAACGCTACAGAGAGAGGGAGGTATGGTCATTTGAGAAGTATAGCAACAATCTTTGATTTTGCCATTAGGAATCATAACGTTGTTCTATTCTATGTCTAATGAATGCCTATAGCATGTTTTGCGCTGGTTTATGCTATGGGTTTCATAGAAGGGAGTGGACTATACATTGTGGGGAGAAATACGTGTGGAAATCTGTGTAACAGATATTTTACTTGTTGTCTTTGAACCACAGGCTATTTAACGGTCACTCTTGAGTCCCTCCCTCCCGTTGTCATTGGAGACACGGTGACACTCAAGTGCAATTTCAGGACAGATGGCAACCTGCGAGAGATTGTGTGGTTTCGGGTGAGTAGGGTTGCCTTGGTGTCCCCGAATGAACCGTATGGTTGTTTGCAACAGCACATATTTTGTGTTTACTTCCATGAGATGTTTTTGACTAGACCGACATTGTTATCTACTGTTTTCCTTTGACACTTCAATTAAAACGCATCAAAGCTTTGTTCAGAAGAGACAGAGCTTTAGATACAGTACATAACAAGCTATCTGACTTCTGAAGAGCTACTAGGTTTGATAAGGTTTCTTAAATTATTATTATAATAAGCTCCTTGTGAAAATTCACTTCAAATTCCCATTAACTCCCCACTGTGAAATTCACATCTAGTAACAACTAACTAAACTGATTAAAGAAGAGGCTTCAAATCTCTCTAGGCTTCATGAATTGGAAAATAATAACTGTGTGCATTGATAGTTTTGTATAGAAAGCTTGTTTATTATTGACATGCCCAGGGTGTGTGATGTATTCTTTAACTTTCTAGGTGACAGAAGGTGGCAGTGCCAAGCAGAAGATCTTCACCTACGATGCCATGTACAACAGCAACTTCTCCCATATGGAGGACTTCCGCAGACGAGAAGACCTGGTCTACCAATCAACTGTTCGGTAAGCTTGACCAGTAGTCTGCAGCCTCAAGAAAAAGAGCATTGGTCAGTGTTTTCACTTGCAAGTGTAGGCTTATCTTGCCTTTTTTATTTGATCTTATAAAGGCTTTGAGTGTATGGGAAAGTGCTGTAAAACTCCTATCTTGTACCTGTGTTATCTTCCTGGGTTTGCTGTTGTGTTGCCAGGCTCCCTGAGGTGCAGATGGAAGATGATGGACCATATGAGTGCCATGTGGGGATCTACGACAAGGCCTCTAGAGACAGGGTGGTCTTAGCCTCAGGCACCATTGTGCTCACTGTCATGGGTACAATTCAAGAGAATTCATGTTATATTGATATGATCATGTGGTATTGGATAGGATTTTGTCGATGGAAGGTTTTGTAGCCTTTGTCCTGCATCCACGATTCTTTTGTGTTTTAGCCATTTTCATTACCACCACTATCAGCATTTTTATCACCTGCCTCCCTCTACTGTTGAGATGTAGGAAATGCACAGAAGACTACTTTCTGTCATCAAGTACAGACATGAAAAACATGTTTTAGTTTAGTTTTTTTTTTTTTAAGTTGCCCTTCGGGAAATACTGGGAGGGTGGTAACTGAAAATACTATACAAACTTTGCCTATATGTGGATGGTTTTGTCGTTTTAGTCCCAGGCTCCTTCTTTTCCTCCATAGTGCCGCCTAAATCCATCTCTGTAGTGGCAGCAGACTGCCCGGCCCCCTTCAATCGCTACGAGGCCCAGAACTTCACTCTAATCTGCATCGTCATGGGAGGAAAGCCAGCCCCTATGGTGAGTTTGCCCACATGCTAGCTGAGGAACGCTCAACTCCGTTCTCTTCTTATATCGAGGCGGAGTTGAGTTTTTTTGGTACCGCGATTTGCTAGCAACAACATTGAGTTACCATCTGTCAATTCTTGTAAAAATGTAAATACTGAAAACAGTTACCTGTACCTATTGTAATGAAACAGCAGGGAGCAGGTCTCGAACCCTCGACCTTTTAGCCCGAAGTCCAGCGCACTATCGACTGTGCCACAAACGCTATCGAATGTGCCACAAAGGAATGCACAAGTGGTAGAGTCGATATCCGCTCTTATAAACCCAGGGTCGTTACACTATGTTTGTCCTTTACAACTGGGAGGGCGCTCAAGATGGTGSCATAGGAGGTAGTAAAATGTCTAGCTGAGGAACAATTTTAGGGTTTTCTCACAAAGTTTATAAATGTAGGCTGCAGTTGCAAAACTAAATAAATATATATAGCCATACAGTGTAGCTATTTCGAATAAGTTTAATTAATCAASTCATTTAAATATTTTGATGATTTCCAACGAACAAGTTAGCTACGATAGTTATCGAAAAGTTTCAGCTAGCAGCATGGAGTCAGGACATAACCAAACTGTTGCTGAGATAATGGATGCTGCGACTTTCAAGGAGAAAAAGCCATTGCTGAAACTCATTCATATGGTTGTAGTGTAGAAAAGGGGGGTGAATGTGATTCATACCCAAATACCACAAAGCAACTTCCAAAGAGGCAGAGAAGGGAACCATCAATGAGCCAGCTACAGGACAACATCGTCTGCATCCTCACGGCTAACATCAAATAGAGAGCAGATGACATCATGGACTTTGTGAAAAAGAACACTGTCATCATCGTTAACCTGAAGAAAGTGATTGATTACCATGCTGAGGAAGTAAATACTCTGAAGCAGCAGTACGCAACACTGAAAACTCAGGTTGCAAAACAGGAGAAGAAATTCACAGAAATAGAGTCAAAGGTTAACAAGACTGACCGGTACAGTCAGAGATGGAATCATAAATTTGTGGAATCGCAAAAAGAGAACATCAAAGCAAAAGTGAAGGACATTTGCAGGTCAACAGTTCCGGAGGCCGAGCGGAAGGCTGTTGCAGCTTTGCAACCTGCGTTTTCAGTGTTGTGTACTGCTGGTTCAGAGTATTTACTTACCCAGATGGCGCCGGAGAAGAAGGCAGACGTTTTACAGCCAATTGTGCTTTTTTGTTCGTTTATTTGCGTTGTTTGTAACATATTTTTTTCCTTATTTTGTACATAATGTTGCCGCTACCGTCTCTTATGACCGAAAATAACTTCTAAACCAACTGGCGCAAACCAACTGGCAAGTGTCTTCACTGACATTTTCAACCTTTCCTTGTCCGAGTTTGTAATACCAACATGTTTCAAGCAGACCACCATAGTTCCTGTGCCTAAGAACACTAAGGTAACCTGCCTAAATGACTACCGACCCATAGCACTCACGTCTGTAGCCATGAAGTGCTTTGAAAGGCTGGTCATGGCTCACATCAACACCATCATCCCAGAAACCCTAGACCCACTCTAATGTGCATGCCGCCCCAACAGATCCACAGATGATGCAATCTTTATTGCACTCCACACTGCCCTTTACCACTAAGGACCCTGGGACTAAACACCTCCCTCTGCAACTGGACTTCCTGACGGGCCTCCCCCAGGTTGTAAGGGTAGGTAACAACACATCCGCCACGCTGATCCTCAACACRGGGGCCCCTCAGGGGTGCGAGCTCAGTCCCCTCCTGTACTCCCTGTTCACTCATGACTGCATGGCCAAGCATGACTCCAACACCATCATTAAATTTGCCGATGACACAACAGTGTTAGGCCTGATCACCGACAATGACGAGACAGCCTATAGGGAGGAGGTCAGAGACCTGGCTGTGTGGTGCCAGGACAACAACCTCACTCTCAATGTGATCAAGACAAAGGGGATGATTGTGGACTACAGGAAAAAGAGGACCGAGCACTCCCCCATTCTCATTGACGGGGCTGCAGTGAAGCAGGTTGAGAGCTTCAAGTTCCTTGGTGTCCACATCACCAACAAACTAACATGGTCCAAGCACACCAAGACAGTCATGAAGAGGGCAGGACAATACCGATTCCCCCTCAGGAGACTGAAAATATTTGGCATGGGTCCTCAGATCCTCAAAAGGTTCTACAGCTGCACCATCGAGAGCATCCTGACTGGTTGCATCACTGCCTGGTTTGGCAACTTCTCGGCCTCCGACCGCAAGGCACTACAGAGGGTAGTGCGAAACGGCCCAGTACATCACTGGGGCCAAGCTTCCTGCCATCCAGGACCTCTATACCAGGCAGTGTCAGAGGAAGGCCCTAAAATTGTCAAAGGCTCCAGCAACCCTAGTCATAGACTGTTCTCTCTGCTACCGCACGGCAAGCGGTACCGGAGCGCCAAGTCTAGGTCCAAGAGGCTTCTAAACAGCTTCTACCCCCAAGCCATAAGACTCCTGAACAGCTAATCAAATGTCTACCCAGACTATTTGCAGTGCTCCATCCACTCTCACCCCGTCTTTACACCACTGCTACTCTCTGTTGTCATCTATGCGTAGTCACTTTAATAACTCTACCTACATGTACACACTACCTCAACTAACCGGTGTCGCCGCACATTGACTCTGTGTATCGGTACTCCCCTGTATATAGTCTCGCTCCTGTATATAGTCTTACTGCTGCTTTTTAATTACTTGTTACTTTTAGCTCTTATTCTTATCTGTATTTTTTTTAAACTGCATTGTTGGTTGGGGGCTTGTAAGTAAGCATTTCACTGTAAGGTCTACAACTGTTGTATTTGGCGCATGTGGCTACWAAAATTTGATTTGATTTGATAAATATTAGAACTGCGAGTGTGTTATGAATACGTTTGGAAGTTACTGGGAACTGATGAAATTTGATATAAGGGTTTTGGCTTTTTCAATGGGGAAATTAATTACTTGTGACAAGAGCGAGAAAGAATATAACATCATAAAGGGAATAATGGATTATACAACAACAACAAAAATGATCTAACTAATCAGGAATTACTGGAGCTATCATCACTGCAAATGCAGTTACTGTATCTACAAGGAAAAGGCCCGGGGAGCATTTGTAAGATCAAGACAAAAATGGATGGAAGAGGGAGAGAAAAATGCAAAATATTTCATTAATTTTGGAAAAAGGGCAGGCGAAATGTCTTCCGTATGTAAATGAATGATCAATAATTCTCCCAATGAAAATCCAAAAGAAATCTCTCAGTTTGTTGCCCAGTTTTATCAGAATATTTATACATCAGCCCAGCCAACTTCCAATATGGATTCTTTATTAGACAATGTAGCGAACACTGCTCAGAAGATAGATCATGATTTCAGGGATATTTGTGATGATGAGTTATCAAAATTGAGATACAATATTGTATTTTAAAGCCTTAAGGACAATAGATCCCCTGGAAAGTATGGTTTAACAAGCAAGTTCTATAAAACATTCAATGATCGATTGATTTCTTTCATTCGTGCTATGTTTCAAGAAAAAGGGGAGTTACCGGCTTCCGTAAAGCACAGTGTAATTACTTTGACTCCCAAACCTAATAAGGATTAGCTTGTTGAATAATGATGGAAAGTTATTTGCCAATGTATTTGCTAAGAGGTTGAAACAAGGCTTACATCATATAATTGATGAAGAACAATATGGTTTTATGTATGGCTGACACATTAGTAGTAACCTCAGTTTGATCTTGGATATGATTGACTATAAGGACCTCATCCTTGATAGTTTTCGCATGTTTGTTGATTTTTATAAAGCTTTTGACACTGTAGCATATTAGTTTATGTTCAAAGCAATCTGTTTTATTGGTTTGGTTTAGTGATTTTTTTTTTTTTAAGCAGTCCAAACTTTACACAGTAGTTGTACTAGATCTGTGAAATTAGCTCACTGGACATCCCAAAGATTTGATATTGRGTGTGGCATTAGGCAGGGCTGGCCAATTAGTCCATTTGTATTTTTATTGGTTACTCAAATTATGGCTCTTCATATCAAGAAAGGGAGTTTTCAATGTATTTCAGCAGGAATTTAAACTATGTCAACTGGCTGATATCACCATATTTTTGAGAGACCAGAATGAGTTTTCTAAAGCAGTTTCCTGTATTGAAGAGTTGTTATTGGTTTCAGGTTTGAAAATTTATATCAATAAATCAGTCTTATTTCCACTAAAGGATTGTGTTTTACAGGAACTATATGGTATCCCAGTTAAAGATAAGGTAACTTATCTTGGAATTGTTATATGCAAGGATGAAAAACAAAAGAGTAATTTAAACTTTAACCCAATTATTGAGAAAACCAAGAAGAAATTTAAACTCTGGTTACTGAGAGATATTTCATAATATGGTCAGGTTTTATTCTCCAAAGCTGACGGGTTATCCAGGTCGGTTTATGTCTCTCTATCACTTGACTTACCCACTAAAATTGAAGAGGACTTAGATAAGATTCTTTATCATCTTATTTTGAGGAACAAGCCTCACCATCTACGGAAAGATATTCTCAGTAATACCCAAGAACAAGGATGACTTGAGGTTTTTGATTTCAATATTCTAACTACAGTTGAAGTCGGAAGTTTACATACACTTAGGTTGGAGTCATTTAAAACTCGTTTTTCAACCACTCCACAAATTTCTAACTATAGTTTTGGCAAGTCGGTTAGGACATATACTGTGTGCATGACACAAGTCAGTTTTCCAACAATTGTTTACAGACAGATTATTTCACTTATTATTCACTTTATCACAATTCCAGTGGGTCAGAAGTTTACATACACTAAGTTGACTGTGCCTTTAAACAGCTTGGAGAATTCCAGAAAATGATGTCATGKCTTTAGAAACTTCTGATAGGCTAATTGACATAATTTGAGTCAATTGGAGGTGTACCTGTGGATGTATTTCAAGGCCTACCTTCAAACTCAGTGTCTCTTTGCTTGACATCATGGGAAAATCAAAAGAAATCAGCCAAGACATCAGGAAAAAATTGTAGACCTCCATAAATCTGGTTCATCCTTGGGAGCAATTTCCAAACGCCTGAAGATACCACGTTCATCTGTACAAACCATAGTACGCAAGTATAAACACCATGGGACCACGCAGCCGYCATACTGCTCAGGAAGGAGAAGCGTTCTGTCTCCTAGAGATGAATGTAGTTTGGTGCGAAAAGTGCAAATCAATCCCAGAACAACAGCAAAGGACCTTGTGAAGATGTTGGAGGAAACAGGTACAAAAGTATCTATATCCACAGTAAAATGAGTCCTATATAGACATAACCTGAAAGGCCGCTCAGCAAGGAAGAAGCCACTGCTCCAAAACCGCCATAAAAAAGCCAGACTACGGTTTGCAACTGCACATGGGGACAAAGATCGTACTTTTTGGAGAAATGTTCTCTAGTCTGATGAAACCATAATGACCATCATTATGTTTGGAGGAAAAAGGGGGTGGCTTGCAAGCCGAAGAACACCATCCCAACCGTGAAGCACGGGGGTGGCAGCATCATGTTGTGGGGGTGCTTTGCTGCAGGAGGGACTGGTGCACTTCACAAAATAGATGCCATTATGAGGTAGGAAAAGTATGTGGATATATTGAAGCAACATCTCAAGACATCAGTCAGGAAGTTAAAGCTTGGTTGCAAATCAGCCTGACTAACCGGTGTCTGTATGTAGCCTCGCTACTTTTATAGCCTCGCTACTGTATATAGCCTGTCTTTTTACTGTTGTTTTATTTCTTTACCTACCTATTGTTCACCTAATACTTTTTTTTGCACTATTGGTTAGAGCCTGTAAGTAAGCRTTTCACTGTAAGGTCTACATATACCTGTTGTATTCAGTGCACGTGACAAATAAACTTTGATTTGATTTGAAATGGGCCTTCCAAATGGACAATGATATCAGCATACTTCCAAAGTTGTGACAAAATGGCTTAAGAACAACAAAGTCAAGGTATTGGAGTGGCCATCACAAATCCTGACTTCAATCCTGTAGAAAATGTGTGGGCAGAACTGAAAAAGCGTGTGCAAGCAAGGAGGTCTACAAACCTGACTCAGTTACTCCAGCTCTGTCAGGAGGAATGGGCCAAAATTCACGAAGCTTGTGGAAGACTACCCGAAACGTTTGACCCAAGTTAAACAATTTAAAGGCAACGCTACCAAATACTAATTGAGTGTATGTACACTTCTGACCCACTGGGAATGTGATGAAAGAAATAAAAGCTGAAATAAATAATTCTGAAAAACTGAGTTTAAATGTATTTGGCTAAGGTGTATGTAAACTTCTGACTTCAACTGTAGCACTTTCAAAATAAATATTATTTTGAAGTATATTAAGAACCAGAACAGTATTTGGAATGTCTTCCCTAAGTAGTTATTTGACTCTGTTGCTGGTTTAGAATTTCTGCTTCGGTGTAATTTTGATGTTGATAAAACCCCTGTAGAATTGGCCGAATTCCATAATCAGGCACTTTTAGCTTGGATGTTAGCATATAAACGTCCTTTTTACCCAGACAGATACTTTCTATGAAACAATCAAAGATATTTTTAAATTGTATGTCTCTTTTTTTGTAACTGGTTTGGGAATAAAATAATTTTGGTTGGCTAGTTACTGAATGAGGATGATATCTCATATGGGGAATTTCTTCCTAAATTTATAATTCCAATAACCCCGAAACAATATGCAATTGTTTTTGATGCAATTCCAATGGGGGGTTTGTTATAATTTTTGTATTCCTCTATGGTTGATGTAAGTAGATTTAAATGAAAATAATATATTAATTAGCTAAATTAATACCCTCAAAGATAAATGTTGTAATAAACAGATTAGGAATATTGTCTGTGATACTACATTTCCCTCAGCAAGATTTTTTATCTATGGTGATATACAATGGGGGAAAGCATAGGAAATTCCWAACAAATATTGTATCATTAACAAGGTAAATGAAGTTTCATCTAAAATGTTACATATCATTTATCCTGTGAAACATGTTTTAGAAAGATGCAAACTGAATATTGACTATTATTGTGATTTCTTTGGAATGGAGAAGGATATCATTTTTTATTTGTTCTTTACCTGTATTTATAGTAGATTTTTTAGGATTGACATAAAGAACTTTGTTACAAAGAAAACATGATAGGTTGTACAATTTAATGGTTTTGATGTAATGATTTATTTGAGAAATTCTGACGTTGATAAAGATGTAGTATATTTCATTCAACTGCTAATAATATTAGGTACATTTAATATTCACACATGCAAATGGTCTAATTCAAAATGTTAGTTTTTTTACTTTATAAATGAATTTAAACAATATGGCACTACTTAACTAAAATGGAAAACAAAAAGGCAATTTAAACTTGTATTATTTATGAATACCATTTCTTTGTTTAGGATTCCTGGCCATGGAACAAGTTTATGTATGCTTGTGGCATTGTAAAAAGTTAGTATGTATGCTTTATTTGTATTGCATGTGACTATTCCTCTTTTGTTTGTTGATATTTGTTTGTTAATATAAATAAATAAAAATGTCCTCATTGCACGTACTACGTAAACTGAGATTGGGTCCGTGCTATCCGGGATATCCTAACCTTACCTTAACTGTAACCATAACCATACCTAACCCTAACCTAAACTCTTACCGTAACCACTTAAAATGTCAACTTCAATGGGGTAGGTACTTCCCAATGATACTGGATAGCACAGGTCTAATTGAATCTCAGTTTAAGTAGTACGAGCAATGAGGAAAAAGGTGATGGTTGTATTTGCTAAATATTTTTATTAAAAGTATGAATTTCAGGACCCCGCGAAAGGATCGCAGTTTTAAAGGACGAACATAGGTACAGGTAAGCGTTTTCAGAATCTACATTTTTACAAGAATCGACTGATGGCCTCGATATAAAAGAAGAGTTGAGAGTTCCTTGGCTACCCACATGCAAACTACTCAAAAGTACTCCTACTAGAATATATTTTGAAGTAAGAACACTCACTGCACTGTTGAAATGATTAGTGTTCTTGGTTGTTACGGGCTCTTACGATGTCGTTCCCCTCTCAGGTGTACTTCAAGCGTGACAGCGAGCTGATCGAGGTGTTTCCCTCTATTATGGAGGGTGGTGGGGGCCAGTCCCAGGGAAGGGGCCTGGCAGGTCTACGGAGCTCTAGGCCCCTGATCAGCAGAGATCTGGATGACACCAAGCTGAAGAAGTCCCTCTCCCTGCTGGACCAGGACCAGGGGAAGCCCCCCCGTCTGGATCATGACACCCCTGGGACCAGAGGGACAGGGAAGACAGGAGGGGCCGGGGAGGAACCAGGGGCCCTGGGGGAGCCTGGCGGTGTGGAGGGGTCTGAGCCCAGCCCCACCACCACGGAGGTGATCCCAGAGACGGTGGTAAGCCGGGAGTTCCCCCGCTGGGTGCAGAGCACAGACCCGCTCTACTACTTCCAGCACAGGCGGCAGGTCTCCAGCGATGGCACCATGGAGGTCAGAGCCATGCTCACCTGGAGCCTCAACCCCCAACTGGACAACGACGCCCTGTTCAGCTGCGAGGTCAAGCATCCAGCTCTGTCCATGCCCATGCAGGCTGAGGTCACTCTGTGTGGGTACCAGACCAGAGCATGCCCTTCCACCTTCTACCTTCCTCAGATACCAGGCTCCCAAACTGGTTTGACCATGAAAATCAGCTGGATACCAAATACTAATGTCTCCTTGAAAACAGAAAGAATATGTACAGTCCTGGCCAAAAGTTTTGAGAATGACACAAATATTAATTTTCACAAAGTTTGCTGCTTCAGTGTCTTTAGATATTTTTTGTCAGATGTTACTATGGAATACTGAAGTATAATTACAAGCATTTCATAAGTGTCAAAGGCTTTTATTGACAATTACATGAAGTTGATGCAAAGAGTCAATATTTGCAGTGTTGACCCTTCTTTTTCAAGACCTCTGCAATCCGCCCTGGCATGTTGTCAATTAACTTCTGGGCCACATCCGGACTGATGGCAGTCCATTCTTGCATAATCAATGCTTGGAGTTTGTCAGAATTTGTGGGTTTTTGTTTGTCCTCCCGCCTCTTGAGGATTGACCACAAGTTCTCAATGGGATTAAGGTCTGGGGAGTTTCCTGGCCATTGACCCAAAATATTGAGGTTTTGTTCCCTGAGCCACTTAATTATCACTTTTGCCTTATGGCAAGGTGCTCCATCATTCTGGAAAAGGCATTGTTTGTCACCAAACTGTTCCTGGATGGTTGGGAGAAGTTGCTCTCGGAGGATGTGTTGGTACCATTCTTTATTCATGACTGTGATCTTAGGCAAAATTGTGAGTGAGCTGCGAATTAACCCCACACATGAATGGTCTCAGGATGCTTTACTGTTGGCATGACACAGCACTGATGGTAGCGCTCACCTTGTCTTCTCCGGACAAGCTTTTTTCCGGATGCACCAAACAATCGGAAAGGGGATTCATCACAGAAAATGACTTTACCCCAGTCCTCAGCAGTCCAATCCCTGTACCTTTTGCAGAATATCAGTCTGTCCCTGATGTTTTTTCTGGAGAGAAGTGGCTTCTTTGCTGCCCTTCTTGACACCAGGCCATCCTCCAAAAGTCTTCGCCTCACTGTGCGTGCAGATGCACTCACACCTGCCTGYTGCCATTCCTGAGCAAGCTCTGTACTGGTGGTGCCCCGATCCCGCAGCTGAATCAACTTTAGGAGACCGTCCTGGCACTTGCTGGACTTTCTTGGGCGCCCTGAAGCCTTCTTCACAACAATTGAACTGTTCTCCTTGAAGTTCTTGATRATCTGATAAATGGTTGATTTAGGTGCTATCTTACTGGCAGCAATATCCTTGCCTGTGAAGCCCTTTTTGTGCAAAGCAATGATGACGGCACGTGTTTCCTTGCAGGTAACCATGGTTGACAGAGGAAGAACAATGATTTCAAGCACCACCCTCCTTTTGAAGCTTCCAGTCTGTTATTCGAACTCAATCAGCATGACAGAGTGATCTCCAGCCTTGTCCTCGTCAACACTCACACCTGTGTTAATGAGAGAATCACTGACATGATGTCAGCTGGTCCTTTTGTGGCAGGGCTGAAATGCAGTGGAAATGTTTTGGGGGGATTCAGTTCATTTGCATGGCAAAGAGGGACTTTGCAATTAATTTCAATTAATCTGATCACTCTTCATAACATTCTGGAGTATATGCAAATTGCCATCATACAAACTGCGGCAGCAGACTGTGAAAATTAATATTTGTGTCATTCTTAAAACTTTTGGCCACGACTGTAGACTGACCTTGCACGGAGAACGCATAGAGCCCAGAGTTGATTATCCCTTTTATACCATGGCTATAATTTAATACATTTGCCGCTAGATAGAAATGTGTTCAACATCCACTGAAGTAGCTAGCATTACAAGTATACTAGACAGCTACAGTAGTTGCCGTGGTAACCAAACAAACAGACCTGCGAGTTTAACTAATCAAACTATCAGTCCTAGCTTGCCATTATGAAAATCTAATTCAACAATACCAATGTTTTCAATACGACTTTTGCTTTCAAAAGCAGCTCGAACATAGAACATGTAAGAATGAACTATAGCCATTGAATTATACCGTGCAAATATACTGTGCGTAATAGGGAAATAATGCACACTCTAGAATGCCCTTCAAACCAATCAGAAATAAATATTCAACAACGCCATGGTATAATTAAGCAATAAGGYCCGAGGGTCTGTATCCAGGCACTCCGYGTTGCGTCGCGATAAGAACAGCCCTTAGCAGTGGTACATTGGCTATATAGCACAAACCCCCGCCTTATTGCKATTATAAACTGGTTACCAACGTAATTGGAACAGTAAAAAGTWTTTTTTTAATCATACCCGTAGCATACCACGGCTTTCAGCCAATCAGTATTCAGGGCTCAAACCACCCGGTTTATATTCCAAAATAATATATTTCCAAAATATTAGTTAAAGTCCAAATTCACTATAGGATTACATTTTTTCCTGAATTAATGGAAAATGTCCATGGTGTCTGAAAACTGAATTTAGGGAATGTGGCATCTGAAAACAAAATTTAGGGAATATGGCTCCCAAGTGGCGCAATTCGATTCCAGGCTATATCACAACGGTGGTGATTGGGAGTCCCATAGGGCGGTGCACAATTGGCCCAGCGCCGTCCGGGTTAGGGTTCGGCCGGGGTAGGCCGTCATTGTAAATAAGAATTTGTTCTTAGCTGACTTGCCTAGATAAATAAAGGTTAAATAAATACATAATATATATATATATATATATATATATACACACAACCATACTTAGAGATAATGCATTCAGTAATGGCAGAAAACAATCACTTCCCAGCCCAAAGCATCAGCTAACTACAGGAGTATACGGTACTCATATGCTTTAGCTCAGGATCCAGCAGCAGCCAGCGACTATTTAGAGGCAGTGACTCACGTAATGAGGATGATCCTTAATGGAGTATTTGTTCAGAGCATCCATTAGTTCTCCGTAGAAACGCATTAGAAATCTCACGGCAGATCAGCTATTTTTTACACCGTTACATATGTAATCACATAAGCACACACACACACCTACACACACTATGTTCTTTATGCAGTACAGCCACGGGCATCAGTTTATGATGAATACATGGCAAACCTCATATCAGTAAGTATGAGTGGATTACTAGATATAGTGGAGATTTTTCATAATCAAAAACAGCTATTCCAAGAATGTCATGCTCATATACAAAATGGACTCATAGGCTGAAAGCTTATACAGAGAATATATACTGAACAAAAATATGAAGGCAACATGTAAAGTGTCACATGTTTCATAAGCTGAAATAAAATATCCTCGAAATTTTCCATATGGACTTAAAGCTTATTTCTCTCAAATTTTGTGCACAAATTTGTCTACATCCCTGTTAGTGAGCATTTCTCCTTGGCCAAGATAATTCATCCACCTGAAAGGTGTGGCATATAAAGAAGCTGATTAAACAGCATGATCATTACACAGGTGCACCTTGTCCTGGCAATGTACCTTATGCTGGGGATATTGAAAAGCAACTCTAAAATGTGCAGTTTTGTCACACAACCTAATGCCACAGAGGTCTCACGTTTTGAGGGTGCTCGCAATTGGCATGCTGACTTCAAGAATGTCCACCAGAGCTGTTGTCAGAGAATTGAATGTTAATTTCTCCACCATAAGCCACCTCCAAATTCATTTTAGAGAATTTGGCAGTACGTCCAACCAGCCTCACAACTACAGACCATGTGTAACCGCGCCAGCCCAGGACCTCCACATCCGGCTTCTTCACCTGCGGAATTGTCTGAGACCAACCACCCCGACAGCTGATTAAACTGAGGAGTATTTCTGTCTGTAATAAAGCCCTTTTGTGTGGAAAAAGTCATTTTGTTTGCTGGGCCTGTCTCCCAAGTAGGTGGGCCTATGCCCTCCCAGGCCCACCCATGGCTGTGCCCTTGCCCAGTCATGAAATCCATAGATTAGGGCCTAATTAATTTATTACCTTATATGAACTGTAACTCATTGAAATTGTTGCATCTTGCATTTATATTTTTGTTCAGTATAGATGACTTGCTGCATTTATTTCTTTGTAAATAGTTTGTGACAAATAAGGAAAAAATAATAGAAGTGATTTGTTACTGACTGCAGTGACTGTAAGTCGCTCCGGATAAGAGCGYCTGCTAAATGACCAAAATGTAAATGTGACAATTTTGTTAAAATATTAAAGATTAGATTAGATCAGATAAAAAAATATGTAACATTGATTGTTTATATTTTATTTCCCTTTAGCTGCTCCCAGGGGCCCCAAACTCTCCATGTCGCCTGGTAAGGCTAAAGTAGGAGACACTGTCCGCATTACAGTTCAGGGCCTCCAGATCTCTTCCACTGGGGTGAGTACATGAGAAGTGCTATTTGCACCAATAAGTGCATTCAACTGTAGTAGGAAAGACAACCACATATCACAATCATTGAAAGTGAACCTTCTTCAAAAATATAACACTTCACCAACAGGTGTCACTCTATGACTATAGAATACAGCTAACTGGTAGATACATTTGGATGAAAGTCATTCAGCGTGTTTGATGGGATCAGTTTGAGTAAGATGAGCTGGCAAGGCACATAATCGATCATCTTGATCACAGAGTAATTATTTGGGATGCAAGGTGATTTGTGCATCAGTGATTATGTGCAGTCCGGCTGTAATGTATTCAATCTCATACACACATTATTTACAAAGGATGCTTTTCCCCATGCACTCTTCAGAATATGGTGTTCCCCGAGCCACTGTTCACCTGGACCAGGGTGGGAGGTAATTTGCTGGACGGGAGAGAGGACCATAATGGGAGGGAGCTGGTGCTTGAGAGAGTACCAGCCGAGCTCAACGGCTCCATGTTCCGATGCACTGCCCAGAACCCTTTGGGATCCACTGACACACACACGCGGCTCATCGTGTTTGGTGTGTGTGTTCTCTATGTCAAGGGTTCTCTATGTCAAGTTACCCCCTCTCCTCATCCATATGACTTACTTTATCTTCTCTGTTTTTACAGAAAACCCCAGACTTAAGAAGGGGAGACAGCATTTTGTTGGTATGCATAGAGAGAATGGACAAAAGGAAACTCAAKCCTTTGCAAGGTCAACATAAGTCATTCTACTAAAGACGAACTAATGCTTATTTATTTCTATTAGCAGATGCAGCCTATTGCAATGAGGCACTGGAGCTGACCACCATGCTGTTAATGTTAGCCGTGACATGGGAGATGACGTGAACAGCAAAATGGACCCCTGCCCTTCTCCAGTCTCACTAGTCTCTCGAGTCTCTCCTCTGTCACTCACTTCCCCATCTGCAGTTCCAGCTACTGGAGCTGAAGCACTGTTCACTTTTCATAAAAGCAGCTTAGGAAAATAAAAACATTGTCAGAAAGAAGATGAGAACTACATACATTCTAACTTTCTAAGCTTTTATGTTGTCATTCTGCCTGCCTAACTGATTCTTCCCTTTTGGTTTTTTCAACATCCTATGACCAACTATCACAGTGGTTATGTTTTATGGTAGATTCCAACCTGTGTTAGAGGTCATTTTAACCAAGTTTATGTGGGCTGGCCCGCATTAGATGCTTTTTCCCCGTCGTCCTGTTATTTGAAGGTCAGAACACATACAATATGACATGTTTTTGACATATCTTGGTCAGCAAGTTCTTGGATAAAATAAATGTTTGGTTGGAAGAAATGTCCTTGAAATGTATTTTTGTTCAGAGTCATAGAAAAAGAGTGATATGTTTTTTTTCTCGATTTGCTGAAATGCTTGCAATTCTTTTAAGAGAAATGTACAGTCTGCGGTAATGGTCCCTACTTGAATGCACAGCCCAGTTTATTTTACCGACACCAAATCAGAGTCAAGGTGCCAATGTGACCAAACAGGTATTGTTTGAATATGTGCTGTCCGGGAAATAGAGATATATGATGGAACTTGAGCCTACAATCAGATGAGAGTTCCAAGTGATCTCATGTTGAATATCGTCACCTTAAAACACGATCTTTATGGCATTACTGATATATCACCAGAGTAATCAAATAACACATAGGCTACTTCTATATAGTTATGACAACCTATTGGCAATTCATAACATAAAGACAGTGGTGGTTGTAAACTTGATCATGTAACCCCTGTCCTCTGCAATTCATACTTTTCCCCCATGCGACTTTCTCCTCTCGCAGCTCTCTTGGGGGTGGAGAGAAAGAAAATGAGCAACAGCCGTTAACGCACAGTTAAATCGGAGGGACTTTAATCTCCAACAACTGTCAATCAACATTAATGGGCTATATAAAGCCATATTGTCGTCATACCGGTAGTCAGACAGTGCTGGGATTGAAAAGGCTGAGCATAGTCGGAGAAGTCAAATCCAAATTGTGTTGGTTGGCGCACGCACTGTTGGCATTGGCTCTCAATGTCAGCTATTGTCACTGCATGTTCGTACTGTGCCTATTATAACAAAGACTTATGTGTCAACATCTGATATTCAAACTGGAGTGATGATAATTCTGTCGTAGAGGGGTAGTGTTATGGAGAAGACTTAAAATTCCAACATCTGGCATCCACGCACTTTGGGAAGGTGTGCATTGCCTATGTGGATACTCCAATTGTATTCTCAGAAAAAGGCATCTTTATACCTCAAAGTCGTAATGGAACTAAATAACTTGGGACACGCTTTGCTTTTCCCGTTCCACATCCTCTTCTGCATATTAAAAGCATGCTTTGGGTTGTTGCTCCCGAGCAGACGGAAGGACCTACGTGGAGAGGTGGTGCTGATCACCGGCGGTGGACGGGGCATCGGTCGGCATTTGGGGAAAGAGTTCGCAAAACATGGGGCAAAAAAGGTAAACAATCACTGTGCGCTATTATGCATTTGTGCGTCATTGCGCATATCATCAATATGATAAACGCACAATTAAAAAGCAATCCACTGCCAAACAGTCATATCCACCACTGTAGCGTGCTCACATCACTTTGTACAGCTTGTATGTTATCTTATTTAAAAAAGAAAGAAGAATATGAACAAGAATCCATTAACATTTTACCTCATGTGAAAGTTGGGAGAAGAAAGAGTTGTTGGAGATGTTTTATAATTTATACTCTATTTGATTCAAGCATAACTTCAAAATCTATTGTATTGTTGTATAACTTATATTATAGCTTTAGTTCTATTAAAAACTTGAGTCTATCAGTCACTCTCGGTGTGTTTGTTTTCCATGTGAAATGTAATTGGGAAAGCACTCACTAAAGTAGGCTAGTGGAACGGAGCCTGAACTCCTCTCGTCCCCTAGCTGACCTGGGGGACGTATGATGTGTAGTGTGTTCCCTTCCCCATTCATTTTATTGTAAAGGCACACAAACACAGGTGTTTCCTCAGTCCCTGATTGTAAAGGCACACAAACACAGGTGTTTCCTCAGTCCCTGTGCTTTACAATGGGTTGATGACAGGTTGGGCGGTTGGCTCCGTAGTGCTACAATGATATTTGACTTTTTAACCTCAACTCTAGCCTCTCCGGGTCCCCAGTGACTGTTCAAGAAAGTTCACTGACAGGGTAGTGGAAGGCACAGTTCGGTTCAGTGAAAATATTCCTTTTATCACTGAAGCATTTGTCATTGTTGTAAAATGATCTGATGGTTATCTCTGTCTGTCCGTGTGTCTGTGTTCATGTGTCTGTGTGAGAGTCTGGTGAATGTGTATGTGCGTGCGTGTCTGTCTGCGTTTGTGTGCATGCTCGCGTGTCTTGCATGTGTTTGTGTGTGTAGTGGGGCCAGTAGCTAGACATCCAAGGTTATCAGTGTACAGGGGCCCCTCTGGGGACAGATATTAGATCTTTGTCTCTGGTTTTCACTCCAAAACTGCAAATCAAAGAACTTGTGTCTGCTCAAAATCTCTAGCCAATGCCTCCTCCATGAGCAATTCAAGATATAGCACTTTGCAATGCACAGCAATCTCAAACAGATGGGAAAGATGTTAACGTAATAGAATATAACTTCATATCTTGAACCTACTGTAGGCTACCTGAGCACTGGTTTAAGAAATGCATGCAATGATCATTAATCTACAAAAAACAACATTTTTCTTGCCGCCCAGAAAGCCTGTGTGTTTATTTGTGATTCCTACAAGATGACACAAGTCCAAATATGTGTTCTCAGGCCAATAGACTGTTCTTTTTGACCTTGTCTGCCTGTTGTCAGGTGATCCTGTGGGGCCGCACTGAGAGGTGTCTGAAGGAGACCTGCGAGGAGATCTCTCTCACCACCGGAGTCGAGTGCCACTACTTCCTGTGTGACGTGGCCAATCGCGAGGAGGTGTACAAGCAGGCCAAGGTGGTCCGAGAGAAGGTACAGTAGAGATAACCTCCGAGATACTGTAGCCCCACCCAAATGAACAACCCAGTTCCTATGTCATTTAGATAACAAACACATGACCGTGTTGAAAATGGTCTACAGTCCAACCAGTCTTTCGAAGGTTGCCTTTGGGATCTTCCACTGTACAGTGTTTCACAGGGATATATGATGTATCAGCTTTAAGAGATTCTCTGGTACTTTTGTATACTTTTTAGCCAGTAGTTCTGAAAATAAAGCTCACAAGACAAAAGTAGTCCCTGAAAATTGCGTACTACGTCACGTATGTGCAGATATATGCACCACGTCATGGCTCTCTCTCTCGCTCTGCTATGTGTGCATCTTCCTACCTGTCACTCAAATGGCGAGGGCTAGAACTCAATTTTCTGGGGGGCTGGCCCACRTGAGGGAAAATGTAGGGAAAATGGCACAGCTTCCAAAAAAACAGTCGCTTTCAAACTAGGGATTTCGTGGCTAATTGAGGTAAAACAGCAATTCTGCTTATAGATTATACATGTATGAACTACACATTGACACATTCAGCCCAAAGCTGGAGGTTTAAAAAACACTTAGTCACCAAAGTTCCAGAGCATGTCTTTAACTTAACAAGGATTAAAATCAGACATAATTATCGCTCACTTATCAGTCTTGCAACTTAATACAAAGGGAAACAAAGTAATAAAACAAAGAGGTAAGCCTTTTAACAGAATATGTTTATTTTTGTCTCTTAGGTAGGCGACGTCACCATTCTGGTGAATAACGCAGCAGTGGTTCATGGGAAGAGTCTGATGGACAGTGACGATGATGCCCTGATGAAGACTCAACACATCAACACACTGGGCCAGTTCTGGGTGAGTGTTGAAAAATAGATTTCCTTTAGATAAGTATGTTGATACAGGAAAGTACTAATTCGTTATGTCTTGTATTATGTATTGAAGCATTTTATGAATTTTGATTTGTTTCAGTTATTTGAAATATAAAGGTTATCTTTCCACGTATGTTGATACCACAATGTATGAAGGGGAGAAGTTATGTTTTTAGTACTCTATCTACTACTGGTCTCAATATAACTCCCTGTTTGAAATAAAGGTTAAATAAAAATAATTAAGAATCAATAGATCTGAAATCAAATGCTGGTACCTGAGAAGGCTTGCTGACACTGTTAAAAGGATCTCATGATGTTAGAGTTTGCCTTCTGATTTGCTCTGATGGGATGTGGAACAGGTTCGGTTCCCCAATTCCCTCTGACTGCTCCAACTCCTCTCTCTTATTCTTGTGAATTCCTGAAGGTAGGAAGGGAACTCATTTTGAGAATGAGGAATTGGGAATAGTGAGTGGAGCAGAACAGTGTGCAGACGGTCACGTTTCTCTCTGTCTCTCTCGCTCTAACTCTCTTTCTCTCTCTCTCTCCCTCTCTCCAGACCACCAAAGCGTTCCTACCCCGCATTCTGGAACTTTGCCATGGCCACGTGGTGTGCATCAACTCCATCCTGTCCCTGTCCTCCATCCCGGGGGCCATAGATTATTGCACCTCCAAGGCATCGTCCCTGGCCTTCATGGAGAGCCTCACCCTGGGCCTGCTGGACTGCCCCGGGGTGGGCTGCACCACCGTGCTCCCCTTCCACACCAACACAGACATGTTTCAGGGCATGAAAGTCAGGTGAGTGTGCCCGCCATGGGATACCATATATTGAGTCTACCATATATGGCACTCTAGTTGTTTTACAGTGGGTCAGCCAGTAAGCACAGTCAGCACACAGAATTGACACATGGACTCAGATAGAGGTTCCATAGAAAGCAATGGATGGAATGTCTACACGGACCAATCCCATTCACACATCAATAACAGGAAGAATGAATCGATATTGTGAAAGAAATTCACCAAGACACATTTGACAATATGACTTACAGGGTTAAATAAAAGTGAAGTGAGAGTTTGAAGGTAAAGTGTTGTGATGTGTTCATCCCCCAGGTTCCCTCAGCTCTTCCCACCGCTGAATCCTGAGCTGGTGGCCCAGCGGACGGTGGACGCAGTMCGGACCAACACGCCGTTCGTCTACTTACCATGGACCATGCACGCTCTCGTTATCCTCAAGAGGTAGGGGAACCGAATCCCAGGCACGACACCAGAGTAGCCTACTACTAAGTTAGATAGATGAGGCGGTGACACTGGGTCTTCTGAGTGCCAACAACTGTGTTAGCCCTAGGGACTAGCTTGGGGAGCTAACACAAGTCTTCAGGTCTCAGACAAAGTTCATCTTCATCTAAGTGTGGTTCAATGATCTACCTCTGTTAGATAAACATGCTCCATTCTCTTCTCCAACAGCCTCCTGCCTCAGGCGGCCCTGGAGGAGATCCATCGCTTCTCAGGGTGCTACACCTGCATGGACACCTTCAAGGGACGGACATAGGAATGGAGGCCAGGCACGAGTACTGCCCTGGTCGTTCTTGAATTGCGGTGGCATATGCGTCGCTTGCCTTTGCAACCATGAAAAACACATTTAAAATGACATAGTTACACATCATAAATGTTTTTGTATATATTGAACTGTTTATAAATGGTAGAACATAATGCAAGTCCTTTATCCTGCAGAACTGTAGGTTTAGGCATTGTTTAAAGTACTTAGGGTATGCAAATTGGCGTGTCCCACTAGTGATGTGTAGAATTGTAGTGTTTTAGAGATACTGTATCTATCAATTATTATGAATGCTAGAAAGTGAACGAAACTATTTAATATATTGTATAGATCAATTAAAACAAAGGCTATTTAAATAACTATTTTCTTTACTAGTATAACGTGTCACTCAGTTTCATGTCATTGGTGTTACCGCCTTGAAAATCACTCATTACAAAGATAAACAAGGATTCCAGTGGCAAACTGTTATCGGGGAAGGGTCTATATTAAAGAGAACTCTTAGCTAACCTTTTAGTATGTCATAAATTGAAGGATTGCATTGATAACTTGGTGTGTCTAAATCCAGTGTCAGTTGGTGTTTAAATAAAGGGAAAAAACATTGTGAGCAAAATAATTAATAATATCATTTTAGTAAATTACTTTTAAAGGATTGTTCACTTTAGATTTGAGCATTTGTGGCCTCCATGTCAGAAAATCCTTATTTACCTAAAATGTCTCATTGGTGTTACCATCATTGGTGTTAATAATCCAACTGGTGGCACAATGTTAACATCATGGTAAAACATTTGTAAAGTCATTAAGCTACCATATTAGTTTATTTAGATTGGGAAAATGTACCCAAATACATAAACTAGAAAAATGAAGTTAATTTTCTCCAATGTCATGCCCAAATGCCACTGTAATTCAAGAATGACCTGCCCATTTGCACATTAGAAACATTAACGCCGCGGCTTGGCACTAAGAGCTACACAACAGCTGCTCGTCTAAAGATGAAATTACAGTTGCTAATGGTAGAGCACAGACAGGGCCTTCAGAAAGGATTCATACCCTTGACTTATTCCACAATTTGATGTTTTACAGCCTGGTTTCAAAATGGATTCAATCAAAAATATTCTCTCTCACGCATCTACACACTACCCCATAATGACAAAGAGAAAACATGTTTTTAGACATGTTTGAAAATGTATTGAAAATTAAATATCTAATTTACATAAGTATTCACACCCCTGAGTCAATACATGTTAGAATCACCTTTGGCAGTGAATACAGCTGTGCGTCTTTCTGGGTAAGTCTCCAAAAAGCTTTGCTCACCTGGATTGTAAAATATTCGCACATTATTCTTTAAAAAAATTCTTCAAACTCTTTTCAAGTTGGTTGTTGATCGCTAGACAGCCATTTTAAAGTCTTGCCAAAGATGTTCAAGACGATTTAAGTAAAAACTGTAACTAGGCCACTCAGGAACATTCAATGGCATCTTGGTAAGCCACTCCAGTGTATATTTGGCCTTGTGTTTTAGGTTATTGTCCTGCTGAAAGGTGAATTTGTCTCCCAGTGTCTGTGGAAAGGCAGACTGAACCAGGTTTTCCTCTAGGATTTTGCCTGTGCTTAGCTCTATTTAGCTTATTTTTATCCTAAAAAACTCTGTAGTCCTTGCCGATGACAAGCATACCCATAACATGATGCAGCCGCCACCATGATTGAAAATATGAAGAGTGGTACTCAGTGATATGCTGTGTTGGATTTGCCCCAAACATAACTCGTTGTATTCAGGACATAAAGTTAATTAATTTGCCACATATTCTGCAGTTTTACTTTATTGCCTTATTGTAACCAGGATGCTGTCATTTAGGTTAGTATTGTGGAGTAACTACAATGTTGTTGATCCATCCTGGCTTCTCCTATCACAGCCATTACACCGTTTAAGTCATCATTGCACTCATGATGAAATGCCTGAGCGGTTTCTGTCCTCTCTGCCAACTGAGTTAGGAAGGACGCATGTATCTTTGTAGAGACTGTGTGTATTGATACACCATTCAAAGTTCAATGTCTGCTTTTTTTTAAATTCAGCTTTTTTATTTTTACCCATCTGCCAATAGATGCCCTTATTTGCAAGGCATTGGAAAACCTCCCTGATCTTTGTGGTTGAATCTGTGTTTGAAATTCACTGCTCAACCGAGGGACCTTACAGATACTTGTGTGTGTTTGGGGTACAGAGAGGAGGTAGTCATTCAAAAATCATGTTCAACACTATTATTGCCTACAAAGTTAGTCCATGCAATTTATGTGACTTGTTAAGCAAATTTTTACTCCTGAAAACATACTTAGGCTTGCCTTAACAAAAACAGAATTCCCATGTTGACAATAGGGGGTATTGTGTGTAGGCCAGTGACACAAAATCTCAATTAAATCAATTTAAAATCCAGGCTGTAACACAACAAAGTGTGGGGGGAAAGTCAAGGGTATGAATAATTTCTAAAGGCACTGGTTGTCATAAAAAAGGGTCTCTCTACCTCTATCGATCTCTGGGTAATTAGTAAAAAAAGTGTTACTTTCCCCTCAGCTCTTTTATTTTTATTTAAACCTTATTTTACCAGGTTAGTTGACTGAGAACATATTCATTTACAGCAACGACCTGGGGAATAGTTACAGGGGAGAGGAAGGAGGATGAATGAGCCAATTGGAAGCTGGGGATGATTAGGTGGCCATGATGGTATGACAGACAGATTGGGAATTTATCCAGGACACCAGGGTTTACACCCCTATTCTTACAATAAGTGCCATTGGATCTTTAATGACCTTAGAGAGTCAGGACACCCGTTTAACATCCCAACAAACGACAGCACCCTACACAGGACGATGTCCCCAATCACTGCTTTGGCAAGCCAGCAGGTTGCAGGTTCTCCCCTATAGTGGAAAATGCTGTATTAAATACTTATTATACATGTATTATTGTGTGATGTGTGTGTGTAGACAGATCCAGTCTTCTCCGTGTGCTTGTTCATGTTCTGCCAAAGCCTCCAGCCATCTCATGGTCAACATTCCTGTGCTGCAGCCCTGCCAATTGTGAGCTCATTGTTCGCTTTGTTAGGGTTGTCATAACACTCTCTCAGCTCCATAGGAAAGTGTACCGGAGAAGCTCCTTCCATTGGAAGACCCATGGTTTAAGGGGGAAACAGGCAATACGATCAACATTCATCTGACAAACAGGAGAACATGTATTTGATCCTATACTGTGCCTACTGAATACACTTCCTGGTACCCCCTTTCTTCATCTTTTCCTCTCAGCTCCATCTTTTAATCTTCTTTAGTGCGGTTATCAATCTGGAACACAGAGACCAATATTATCGGTTTTTCTACGTTCTGTTAATAACTTGCCTTTGCTAGGTAAGGGCAGTCATTCAGGTTAAGTTTTAGTGGTTATTGTGTTTAGCATTCAGGTGTAGATATTGAACATTCAAATTTACGCACAATGACGTATCCAAATCTTGTTCAAAGAATTCTTGTGGGCAAAAAACTGTCAAAGTTACTTGATAAAACAAATTCACTTGGTCATATTTATGTGCTCAAATGCAGGGGAGGCTCATCCATTACTATAATACTACTTTGGCCAATTAGATACAAAAGTGATAAAGTGATTGTTTGTTTTAGACTAGAAAAGTTTCAGAATGTAATGGCCCAACCTCTGAGTGTGTGTTGGAGAAGACCGGTCAAATCTCAGGAGGCGAGTTCATAGCAAGGTTTGCCAAACAGCAGATAGATTTGAGGAGGTGGTTGGACAGACAGAATATTCCCCCTGTCCTGAACTCTTCACCCTGAGGCCTTGGAAGGCAGGCAGCTCTCTTGAGTGGAGGCTCAGGTGGCCGAGAGGTGCATCAATTACCAGTCTTTAACATTCACAAAGTTCTTGTCCGACTTGTGAAACTAGAGAAGTGGGATGCTGCGGTGTGCAAGAAAGGGAGCAAACGGCATACACCGTGGCACGTGACAGACAATGCACCAATAAAAAATGTCCATCCTCCTAGCTAGGCTTTAGATACATTGACTTGGGTTCTTCTAAAGTTGGTGCTGCTGCCCTCTGTAAAGAGAGAGATTTTGCTTGCCACTACCTCATTTCTCTCTTGATGCAAATGAATTGTGAAACCCCTCCATTACTACCAATTACCTCGGTATGCAAAGGCTTCTCGCGGCCTTTCTGTGAGCGAGCGAGGCACTGAACTCTCTCTCTCCGTAACATAGGTTCTCTTACAACATTCATACAACATTCATCTGATATTCAAATGTAATGAAAACTCATCCGCATAATTGTCCAAGATCTATTTGTATACATTTTCATAATCACATGGCTTCTGGAATCAGACAGACTTCAGAGCCTGCATCCAATCATTGCTCAAACACACTGAAACCCTGGCCATGGATTTGATTGAGCTGGCTTTAAAAGACTTCAGCAACTCCAGCGAAAGAGGCAGGGGAGTCCAAACGAGCAAGGATCGTGTCTCACAGTTCCGGGAATCTTTTAATTCCAAATGTTCTGTCTGTTAAGATCACTGCAGCTTCATGGGGGCTCAATAGGGGTTTGCGGTCTGATCCGTTGCAAAGACTCTTTCTAAACCTCAAAGACATGCTCCGGAACTTTGGCGACTACTAAGTATTTTTTAAACCTCCCACTTTGGGCTGAATGTGTCCAAATGTAGTTCATACATGCATAATTTATGAGCAGAATTACTGTCTTATCTCTATTAGCAACAAAATCCATAGTTTGAAAGCAACTGTTTTTCTGGAACCTGTGCTGTGCCATTTTCTCTACGGGCCATCCCCCTAGCAAGTCGAACCTAACCAATGACTTCTTAGACAATAGGCTAAAAATTAGGCCAGGGGTGGGCAAACTTTTTTTGTCTGGTGGGCCACAACAGGATTTCGAAATTTAATGGACGGCCGCAGAGATTTTTATATATTTTTTAAACCTTTATTTAACCAGGTAAGACCCATTGAGGTTAAAAACCTATTTTGCGAGGGCGACCTGGAAAGAAGGCAAAACAGGGAAATAGCAGCGTGTACACCATATATTACAGAAAAAATACAAAATACACACAAAAGACAATGTGTTACAGATACAATTGGAGATTAGAAACAACTGCAGCTATCGAAACATGCAAGGACACTAACTCCCCTAACTTTAATATCTTTTGAAGCATGTTCCAGGATGAAGGGCATTATGGGGAAAAGATTGTTTCCCCATCTCAGTTCTAACCTTAGGAAGAGACAAGGACAGCAACGACTGTGAACGAAGACTGTATTGAGTGACAGATCTTGTCAGTAAGGAACAGAGATACAAAGGGAGTTGTCCCATCAATGCTTTGTACACAAAAGTGTACCAGTGCTTTAGCCTCCTGTCCAATTCAATTTGGAAGCAAGAAAAAGGGCATTTATTTGAATATATATACACTGCTCAAAAAAATAAAGGGAACACTTAAACAACACTATGTAACTCCAAGTCAATCACACTTCTGTGAAATCAAACTGTCCACTTAGGAAGCAACACTGATTGACAATAAATTTCACATGCTGTTGTGCAAATAGAATAGACAACAGGTGGAAATTATAGGCAACTAGCAAGACACCCCCAATAAAGGAGTGGTTCTGCAGGTGGTGACCACAGACCACTTCTCAGTTCCTATGCTTCCTGGCTGATGTTTTGGTCACTTTTGAATGCTAGCGGTGCTTTCACTCTAGTGGTAGCATGAGACGGAGTCTACAACCCACACTAGTGGCTCAGGTAGTGCAGCTCATCCAGGATGGCACATCAATGCGAGCTGTGGCAAGAAGGTTTGCTGTGTCTGTCAGCGTAGTGTTCAAGCATGGAGGCGCTACCAGGAGACAGGCCAGTACATCAGGAGACGTGGAGGAGGCCGTAGGAAGGCAACAACCCAGCAGCAGGACCGCTACCTCGCCTTTGTGCAAGGAGGAGCAGGAGGAGCACTGCCAGAGCCCTGCAAAATGACCTCCAGCAGGCCACAAATGTGCATGTGTCTGCTCAACCGGTCAGAAACAGACTCCATGAGGGTGGTATGAGGGCCCGACGTCCACAGGTGGGGTTGTGCTTACAGCCAACACCGTGCAGGACGTTTGGCATTTGCTAGAGAACACCAAGATTGGCAAATTCTGTGCTCTTCACAGATGAAAGAGGTTCACACTGAGCACATGTGACGAGTCTGGAGACGCCGTGGAGAACGTTCTGCTGCCTGCAACATCCTCCAGCATGACCGGTTTGGCGGTGGGTCAGTCATGGTGTGGGGTGGCATTTCTTTGGGGGCCGCACAGCCCTCCATGTGCTCGCCAGAGGTAGCCTGACTGCCATTAGGTAGAGATGAGATCCTCAGACCCCTTGTGAGACCATATGCTGGTGCGGTTGGCCCTGGGTTCCTCCTAATGCAAGACAATGCTAGACCTCATGTGGCTGGAGTGTGTCAGCAGTTCCTGCAAGAGGCAGGCATTGATGCTATGGACTGGCCGCCCGTTCCCAGACCTGAATCAATTGAGCACATCTGGGACATCATGTCTCGCTCAATCCACCAACGCCACGTTGC
Source organism: Salvelinus sp. IW2-2015 (assembly GCF_002910315.2). Lineage (NCBI taxonomy): Eukaryota > Metazoa > Chordata > Actinopteri > Salmoniformes > Salmonidae > Salvelinus > Salvelinus sp. IW2-2015. The sequence goes on from NC_036847.1 coordinate 7,833,920, forward strand.
ACCACAGACTGTCCAGGAGTTGGCGAATGCTTTAGTCCAGGTCTTGGAGGAGATCCCTCAGGAGACCATCCGCCACCTCATCAGGAGCATGCCCAGGCGTTGTAGGGAGGTCACACAGGCACGTGGAGGCACACACACTACTGAGCCTCATTTTGACTTGTTTTAAGGACATTACATCAAAGTTGGATCAGCCTGTAGTGTGGTTTTCCACTTTAATTTTGAGTGTGACTCCAAATCCAGGCTCCATGGGTAGATACATTTGATTTCCATTGATCATTTGTGTGATTTTGTTGTCAGCACATTCAACTATGTAAAGAAAAAAGTATTTAATAAGAATATTTCATTCATTCAGATCTAGGATGTGTTATTTTAGTGTTCCCTTAATTTTTTTGAGCAGTGTATATAGATCCATTATACAGTATTCACACCCAGTGGCGATTTTAGCATGTAAATCTTGGTGGGGCAAGCTCCCCCACAAAAATGTTTATGCATGCCAGAAAAGCCACTACACTACACTACACAACACTAAACAATACATCAATTGTACTATAACGGTGACAAATGGTGCCCGCAAACTGTTAGGGCCTACATAAAGCTGTCCCAACAGCAGTACCAACACCTTACCACCGCTACACCTGGCTATCAGCAGAGCCTTGTCTGGCAGCGAAACAGTTCATTCAGCCTCATTTACTGCCCTTTAAAAAACATAGCTGATATGGCTGACTTTCCTAAACAAAGTAGAAATGTTGTTTCTACCGACAATTTAGATGTACAAACTATGGCATAAGCGGACGACGATTGAGGCAATCCATAATTTTGATTAAGACATTAATAAACGAGCTAGAACAGATTAGTCAATATAACACTTGTTCAGCACTTTTGCTGGGAAATTTTGTCATCAAAGTCTGTCATTCTCTGGATTTATGATGCTTTCAAGACAACTGGGACCTCGAAAAAAAAATAATGCTGCATCATGATGTCAGTGATCTTCAGGTCAGAGCTCTAGAAAGAGGCCCGAGTTCCCAACTTGGAATTCCGAGTTGGATGACAGTTCAAAACCTTTTTTCCCAGTCGGATCTAGTTTTTTTCAGTGTTCCCAGTTGTCTTGAACTCACTAAAGTCTGAGATATCCCAGTTCAGAGTTTCTAGTTGTTTCGAATGTGGCAGAAGTCATGCTGGATTGACAGCATGGCCAATGTTGAATGTTTATCCTTTAAAATTTGGAAAAGAGACCCTTAAACCCAGATGTGCACCACACACCCACTCCGCTAAATAGCAGGCTAGTGATTGCTTAGCAAGAAGCTCTGACGAAGGCCGTGAGGCCGATACGTAAGCTTATTAAAGATCAGTGATACTATCAAGAGCAGTGTGCGGTTTCCTTTTCCCCTCATCTTGTCCAACTGTTACCATGAAACCTGCAAAAAAGATTGCTCAGATGTGCGAGTGCCTTTTAAATTTCGTTATTATTGTATTGAAATGATTGAGTAATGAAGTACTCCTTTCTGGGTGGGCTGAAAGCCCCCAAACACATCACTGCGAAACTGGGGGAGGTGCTGCTAAAAGCCCTCGATGGTGCAGCTGTAGAACCTTTAGAGCATCTGAAGACCCATGCCAAATCTTTTCAGTCTCCTGAGGGGGAATAGGTTTTGTCCTATTCACGACTGTCTCGGTGTGCTTGGACCATGTTAGTTTGTTGGTGATGTGGACACCAAGGAACTTGAAGCTCTCTACCTGCTCCACTGCAGCCCCTCCATGAGAATGTGGGCATGCTCGGTCCTCTTTTTCCTGTAGTCCACAATCATCTCCTTTGTCTTGATCACGTTGAGAGAGAGGTTGTTGTCCTGGCACCACACGACCAGGTCTCTGACCTCCTCCCTATAGGCTGTCTTGTTGTTGTCGGTGATCAGGCCTACCACTGTTGTGTCATCGGCAAATTTAATGATGGTGTTGGAGTCGTGCTTGGTCGTGCAGTCATGAGTGAACAGGGTGTACAGGAGGGGGCTGAGCACGCACCCCTGAGGGGCCCCTGTGTTGAGGATCAGCGTGGCGGATGTGTTGTTACCTACCTTTACAACCTGGGGGCGGCCCATCAGGAAGTCCAGGATCCAGTTGCAGAGGGAGGTGTTTAGTCCCAGGGTCCTTAGCTCATTAAAGATCCCATGGCACTTATCGTAAGAGTAGGGGTGTTAACCCCGGTGTCCTGGCTAAATTCCCAAATCTGGCCCTCAAACCATCATGGTCACCTAATAATCCCCAGTTTATAATTGGCTCATTCATCCCCCTCCTCTCCCCTGTAACTATTCCCCAGGTCGTTGCTGCAAATGAGAACGTGTTCTCAGTCAACTTACCTGGTAAAATAACGGTAAAATAAAAAATAAAATAAAAAAATTGATGAGCTTTGAGGGCACTATGGTGTTGAACGCTAAGCTGTAGTCAATGAATAGCATTCTCACATAGGTGTTCCTTTTGTCCAAATCAAATCAAATTTTATTTGTCACATACACATGGTTAGCAGATGTTAATGCGAGTGTAGCGAAATTCTTGTCCAGGTAGGAAAGGGCAGTGTGGAGTGCAAGAGATTGCATCATCTGTGGATATGTTGGGGCTGTATGCAAATTGGAGTGGATTTAGGGTTTCTGGGATGATGGTGTTGATGTGAGCCATGACCAGCCTTTCAAAGCACTCATGGTTACAGACGTGAGTGCTACGGGTCGGTAGTCATTTAGGCAGGTTACGTTAGTGTTCTTGGGCACAGGCACTATGGTGGTTTGCTTAAAACATGTTGGTATTACAGACTCAGACAGGGAGAGGTTGAAAATGTAAGTGAAGACACTTGCCAGTTGGTCAGCGCATGCTCGGAGTACACATCCTGGTAATCCGTCTGGCCCTGCGGCCTTGTGAATGTTGACTTGTCTGAAGGTCTTACTCACATCAGCTGCGGAGAGCGTGATCACACAATCTTCCGGTACAGCTGATGCTCTCAATTGGTGCTGGTGCTCTCAACTGTTGTGGTTTGCAAGCCCCGTCACATCCGACGAGCATCAGAGCCCGTGTAGTACGACTCGATCTTAATCCTGTATTGACGCTTTGCTTGTTTGATGGTTTGTCGGAGGGCATAGCACGATTTCGTATAAGCTTCCGGGTTAGAGTCCCGCTCCTTGAAAGCAGCAGCTCTAGCCTTTAGCTCAGTGTGGATGCTGCCTGTAATCCATGGCTTCTGGTTGGGGTATGTATGTACGGTTACTGTGGGGACGACGTCCTCGATGCACTTATTGATGAAGCCAATGACATATGTGGTGTAYTCCTCAATGCCATTGGAGGAACATATTCCAGTCTGTGCTAGCAAAACAGTCCTGTAGCTTAGCATCTGCTTCATCTGACCACTTTTTTATTGATCTAGTCACTGGTGCTTACGGCATTAATTTTTGCTTGTAAGCAGGAATCAGGAGGATAGAATTATGGTCAGATTTGCCAAATGGAGGGCGAGGGAGAGCTTTGTATGAGTCTGTGTGTGCAGTATAGGTGGGCCAGAGTTCTTTTTCCTCTGGTTGCACATTTAACATGCTGATAGAAATTTGGTAAAACTGATGTAAGTTTCCCTGCATTAAAGTCCATGGCTACTAGGAGCGCCGCCTCTGGGTGAGCGTTTTCTTGTTTGCTTATGGCGGAATACAGCTCATTCAATGCCATCTTAGTGCCAACCTCTGACTGAGGTGGTATGTAAACAGCTACGAAGAATACAGATGAGAACTCTATTGGTAGGTAGTGTGGTCTACAGCTTATCATAATATACTCTACCTCAGGCGAGCAATAGCTCGAGACTTCCTTAGATATAGTGCACCAGCTGTTATTTACAAAAATAAATAGTCCGCCGCCCCTTGTCTTACGAGACACCGCTGTTCTGTTCTTGTCCAAAGATTGCACATTTGCTAGCAGAATTGAGGGAAGTGGGGGTTTATTCGATCGCCTTAGAATTCTCAGAAGGCAGCCCCTCTTTCTCTGCCTCTTCACACAGATCACGGGGGTTGGGGCCTGTTCCCGAGGGAGCCGTAAATCCTCCGCTTCGGGCTCGTCAGAGTCGTGAAAGAAGAAAAAGGATTCTGCTAGTCCGTGGTGAGTAATCGCAGTCCTGATGTCTAGAAGTTATTTTCGGTTATAAGAGATGGTAGCGGCAACATTATGTACAAAATAAGTACAAAAATAAGTTAAACAAGGCAGATAAACAAACAAAAAAACACAATTGGTTGGGGGCACGTAAATCGTCTGCCTTCTGCTCCGGCGCAATCTTACATTCATCGTATTGTGTTCTAAATATACAGAAGTTGTTAAAACACCCGTTTGCAAAAAATTCACTGTTAAAATTGTGCGATTCTTGGGATGTCGGACTCTCTAAGTCTCTACTATGTTGCGCTACTGAACCAAGTGCAGCGGTGGCCAATCCGGACCCGATTTTTTCCTTGCCTGAGTAGCCTCATTTCACTGCCAAAAATAAAATGAAACCATCTAGTGTTCAGAGAAATAACAACACAATGTCAAATACAGGTAGCACAGTCAAATAATTAACATCCAATCACATTAACCATTACTCTCTCGTGGGAAACCTTCACTCTTGCGCATACATTTAGAAATGAAACATGACAATTTGAAAAATAAGCCATGGGAGTTTTTAAAGCGAGAATAAAGACGAATTCGAGTAGTAAGACATGTATAAAAGCAACAGATACCATTAATAAATAAGAAGGGGCTAGAAGTGTCTTATGTGGTGAGCTACCGAGTGGCTAGGACAGGCAAGCTCCATACTATTGTGGAGGACTTAATTTCTTCCTGCTGTCGTGGATATGGCTGGGACAATGCTGGGGGAAAAGGCCCAAAAAACTATACAGACAATGTCTTCATCAAACAACACTGTTTCACGACGCATCAGTGACATGGCAGGAGATGTTTTGAAACAATTACTGCTTCGYATTCAAGCCAGTGAATTATATGCGTTACAGCTGGATGAGTCAACAGACATGGCGGGCCTGGCACAGCTCCTGATATATGTCTGTTACGTTTATGGGGGGTCAATTAAGGAAGACATCCTCTTCTGCAAACCACTGGAAACCAGGACAACATGAGAGGATATTTTTAAAGTACTGGACAGCTTTGTGACATCAAATGGAGTTGTGGTCAAGATGTGTTGGTATCTGTACTGATGGCGCAAAAGCCATGACAGGGAGACATAGTGGAGTGGTAACGCGCGTGCAAGCAGTTGCTCCCGATGGCACTTGGGTACACTGCAGCATCCACCGAGAGGCTCTTGCTGCCAAGGGAATGCCTGACAACTTGGGAGAGACGAAGGGCGAGAGAGAAAAATATTTAGAACTCAAGACTTGCTTGGCAAAAATGTGAGGTAGAAAGGAGGAGCTTCCTACCGAAGCTAAGAAGCACTTGCTTTACAGTAACCACTGAGTGTAATTTCCTAACACTAACATTTTATTTGTTACAGACAATGTGTTTAGCAGATGTTATTGCGGTTGTAGCGAAATGCTTGTGTTTCCAGCTCTAGCAGTGCAGTAATATCTAACAGTAATATCTAACAATTTCACAACAATACACACACATCTAAAGTAAAGGAATGCAATTAAGACTCCATAAATATTGGGCGAGCAATGTCAGAGCGGCATAGACTTAGATACAGTAGAATAGGATAGAATACAGTATATGCATTCGAGATGGGTAATGCAAAATATGTAAACATTATTATAGTGACTAGTGTTCCATTATTAAAGTGGCCAGTGATTCCAAGTCTATGTATATAGGGCAGCAGCCTCTAATGTGCTATTGATGGCTATTTAACAGAATTTAACAGTCTGATGGCCTTGAGATTGAAAAACAACTTCTGTCTCTCGGTCCCAGCTTTGATGCACCTGTACTGATCTCGCCTTCTGCAGACCGCACCACACTCTGGAGAGCCCTGCGGTTACGAGCGGTGCAGTTGCCGTATCAGGCGGCGATACAGCCAGACAAGATGCTCTCAATTGTCTGTAAAAGTTTGAGGGTTTTAGGCGCCTTCTTCACCACACTGTCTGTGTGGGTGGAACATCTCAGGTTGTCAGTGATATGTACGCTGACAAACTTGAAGCTTTCCACCTTCTCCACTGTTGCTTCCTGAAGTCCACGATCAACTCCTTTGTTTTGTTGACATTGGGTGAGAGGTTCTTTTCCTGGCACCACACTCCCAGGGCCCTCAACTCTTCCCTGTAGGCTATCTCGTCTTTGTTGGTAATCAGGCCTACTACTGTGGTGTCGTCTGCAAACTTGATGATTGAGTTGGAGGCGTGCAAGTCCACGCAGTCATGGGTGAACATGAGGACAGGTGTGGGCTGAGCACGCATCCTTGTGGGGCCCCAGTGTTGAGGATCAGCGAAGTGGAGGTGTTTTTTCCTACCTTCACCACCTGGGAGCGGCCCGTCAGGAAGTCCAGGACCCAGTTGCACAGGGCGGGGTTCAGACCCAGGGCCTCGAGCTTGATGATGAGCTTGGGATAGGGCAGTGTGCAGTGCGATGGCGATTGCATCGTCTGTGGATCTATTTGGGTGGTAAGAAAATTGAAGTGAGTCTAGGGTGTCAGGTAAGGTAGAGGTGATATGATCCTTGACAATAAAAAAAAACAAAAAACATTTAACTAGCCTAGTCAGTGAAGAATAAATTCTTATTTACAATGACGGCCTACCCCGGGTGACGCTGGGCCAATTGTGCGCCGCCCTATGGGACTCCCAATCACGGCCGGATGTGATACAGCCTGTATTTGAACCAGGGACTGTAGTGACGCCACTTGCACTGAGATACAGTGCCTTACACCGCTGCGCCACTCGGAAGCCCTAATGCACTTCATTATGACAGAAGTGAGTGCTACGGGCCGATTGTCAATTAGTTCAGTTACCTTTGCTTTCTTGCGTACAGGAACAACAGTGGACATCTGGAAGCAAGTGGGGACAGCAGACTGGGATAGGGAGAGATTGAATATGTCCGTAAACACTCCTGCCAGCTGGTCTGCGCATGCTCTGAGGACACGACTAGGGATGCCGTCTGGGCCGGCAGCCTTGCGAGAGTCAACACGTTTAAATGTCTTACTGACGTCGGCCACGGAGAAGGAGAGCCCATAGTCCTTGGTAGCAGGCCGTGTCGGTGGCACTGTATTATCATCAAAGCGGGCGAAGAAAGGTGTTTAGCTTGTCTGGAAGCAAGACGTCTGTGTCCGCGACGTGTCTGGTTTTCCCTTTGTAGTCCGTGATTGTCTGTAGACCCTGCCACATACCCTAGCACACATGCATGAGCCGTGTAAAATACATGCACACACATGCTAACGTAAACAAACATGGTGTGAGCAGCAGTCCCATTGGAAGAGTGAAGTGTGGGCCAGAAAGCCCAGAGGCTGAGCTGAGTATTTGACTGGTTAACACCTCTAGGGTCAGAGGTAAGGGGCTAGAGACAGGGTTCTGCTGACTCTCTGGATTTATTAGCCTGTGAGGTGACAAATGCTCTCAGGCCCAGCAGAGATAATGGAATCAGGCTAGTGCCCCATCTGTGCCAGGGATTTCATGTCTCTTTCTCACTCTAGAGATACTAAATATGTATTAATGAAGTTAAACGTACATTTAATTGGAAATTAAACAAAACTTTTTTCCATGTGACGCAATATTAATCCGATGGCTGTTTCTCCAAACCTTCAGCTGTCTTTTTCAAACACCTTCAGCAGGCTTTTGTTCCAGCCCATCACTAACTCACCTGACTCATCAACTCATCGTGGTCTAAATGAAATACTGTGATGAGTGGAATCAAGTGTGTTAGAGCTGGGCTGGAAACATAATCCTGCACACACTGTGGCCACTGACTGGCCAGATAGTGGCTTAACTCTGGAAGCTCAGAACAGGAGTGTGACTCACAACTCAGAGTGGATGTTGTCAGTGAGGTGGAAGAGCTGCTCCTGTCCGTCGGCTTGGGTGAAGGAGAAGCGGGCCTGCAGGCCCTGGGGTCCCTTACAGCAGCGCGGCTTACTCACCCGCAGCACTCTCAACCTTCAACACAGGATGGAGAACATAGAGCAGCGTCAGCAGTAGTCAGTATAGCTGCTAAATACAGAGGATCAATATAACAAAAGCTCAGCATAGCAGCTTGAACAAATACACAGCATTAACATAACAGCTTAGCACAGCAGCTTTACATAACAGCCAAATACAGAGTATCAATATGTTAGGTCAACATGGCAGCTCAACACAGTGCGTAAGGTGGTATATAGAGCACTAGTTGAGACTGATTCCGACTAGAAAGGACCTGTGAGGCTGTTGAGAGGTGAAGAGGTCACACAGTGCCTTAGTGTCTGGTCTGGTCTCACTTCCCCTTCAGACGACCCCCCCCCCGCCCCTTCATCACCCCCTCTTTTTCCTGGCTGCCAAAGTCAGCCCAGGCCCGGCTGGAATTCCCACATCTGGCTTGAATCTTCCCGGGCTGCAGTCTTTTGATTAGGGACCAATGGGGCTCAGTGAATTTACAAAGACGGCACTGTGCTGCTCTGCTCTACTGGGCTGGGCTGCGGGGGTTTGCTTTTCTTGGGGCGAGACAGGTTCCAGGATGTCTGCAGCTGGAGCCGCTGCTAAGGTGGAATGGGAGCTTGTGGGAAGGCTGGGCGCCGGGAACCAGGGGGCTGTAGGGCTCCTCTGGCTGGCTGGCTGGGTAGGTAGGTGGGTGTGTGTGTGGACAAACAGACGGAGAGAGGCGCCGGCCGATGTCAGCCACAGGTGAAAAATTGGGGGGAAAAACCACAGCTCAACAGCTTCATATCAGTGTGAATAGCGTAGGACAAGCCAGGTCGACTAGAATGGCAGTGTATCTTTGGTTCAGGCTCAGGGGCCTGGAGGAGGACCAGCCTGCCGTCAGGAGTTCAGGCCCTAGCCCAGCACAAAAACACACACTACCCTACTCCAGCCTTTTCCTCCAGGAGACAGCATTGCCCAGTCTCCCACATTGCCCCTGGCCCTAGGCACTTCATGTAGTTCAGAGAGGATCGGATGGATAGTTACTGCATATGCAATCTGCTAATAACTCCACTATGTCATCTAGAAGGCTGGGTGGAATTTGTGCTGTATTAGTTACACACTTCTCCCATTCTCTCAAGTGCCTAGGAGGCTAGGGGTATTGGTGTTATTGGGCAGAAAGAAGTGTGGGCTGGGCAAGATGAACACCGAAGAGCATTAGGCTCAAGTGTGTTTTGTTATGGCATGCATGGCAGAGAGGTATAGTTGGTTAAAATAAGATATACACTACCGTTCAAAAGTTTGGGTCCACTTAGAAATGTCCTCGTTTTTGAAAGAAGCGCACATTTTTTTGTCCATTAAAATAAAAATACAGTGTAGACATTGGGCTAGGCGTGCCGCTAGCGCCCCACCTCGACAACATCCGTTGAAATTGCAGAGCACGAAATTCAAAATACAAAATTCGTAATATTAAACATTCATGAAAATCTAAGTTTCTTACATTGTTTAAAAGCTTAACTTCTTGTTAATCCAGCCGCTTTGTCAGATTTCAAAAAGGCTTTACGGTGAAAGCACACCATGCGATTATCTGAGGACAGCGCCCCGCTTACAAAAGCATTAAACATTTTCCAAACAAGCAGAGGCGTCACGAAAGTCAGAAATAGCGATAAAATAAATCCCTTACCTTTGAAGATCTTCCTCTGTTTGCAATCCCCTCTGTTTGCAATCCCAAGGGTCCCAGCTACATAACAAATGGTTGTTTTGTTTGATAAAGTCCTTCTTAAAGTCCCAAAAAAGTCAGTTTAGTTGGCGCGCTTGATTCAGTAATCCACCGGTTTCCCTCGTTCAAAATGCATACAAATGAATCCCAAAAGTTACCAATAAACTTTGTCCAAACAAGTCAAACAACGTTTCTAATCAATCCTCAGGTACCCTAATACGTAAATAAACTATACAATTTAAGACGGAGAATAGTATGTTCATTCCCGGAGATAAATAACGAAGTGTGCGCCCTCATCCACACGCGCAACAATACTACAGCCAAAATGGGAGCCACCTAGAAAACCTACAAATTCTAGCTAATTTTTCAAAAAACAAGCCTGAAACTCTTTCTAAAGACTGTTGACATCTACTGGAAGCCCTAGGAACTGCAATCTGGGAGGTATTCCATTGATTTTCCCATAGACAGCCATTACAGTGAGTGGTGAGCTAAAAATAAAAAACATTCCGTATGGATTCTCCTCGGGTTTTTGCCTGCCATATCAGTTCTGTTATACTCAGACATTATTTTAACAGTTTTGGAAACTTTAGAGCGTTTTCTATTTCTATGATATGCATATCCTAGCTTCTGGGCCTGAGTAACAGGCAGTTTACTTTGGGCACCTCAGTCATCCAAACTTCCGAATACTGCCCCATATCCCTAAGAAGTTATTAATGTAGTAAATGACTATTGTAGCTGGAAACGGCTGATTTTTAATGTAATATCTACATAGGCGTACAGAGGCCCATTAACAGCAACCATCACTCCTGTGTTCCAATGGCACGTTGTGTTAGCTAATCCAAGTTGATCATTTTAAAAGGCTAATTGATCATTAGAAAACCCTTTTGCAATTATGTTAGCACAGCTGAAAACTGTTGTTTTGATAAAGAAGCAATAAAACTTGCCTTCTTTAGACTAGTTAAGTATCTGGAGCATCAGCATTTGTGTGTTCAATTACAGGCTCAAAATGGCCAGAAACAGACTTTCTTCTGAAACTCGTCAGTATATTCTTGTTCTGAGAAATGAAGGCTATTCCATGTGAGAAATTGCCAAGAAACTGAAGATCTCGTACAACGCTGTGTACTACTCCCTTCACAGAACAGCGCAAACTGGCTCTAACCAGAATAGAAAGAGGAGTGGGAGGCCCCGGTGCACATCTGAGCAAAAGGACAAGTACATTAGAGTGTCTAGTTTGAGAAACAGATGCCTCAAGTCCTCAACTGGCAGCTTCCTTAAATAGTACCCGCAAAACACCGGTCTCAACGTCAACAGTGAAGAGGCGACTCCGGGATGTTCTTTTGCCCATCTTAATCTTTTCTTTTTATTGGCCAGTCTGAGATATGGCTTTTTCTCTGCAACTCTGCCTAGAAGGCCAGCATCCCGGAGTTGACTCTTCACTAAAAAAAAAAAAAATGTGAATCACATTTTTATTTGGCGTACCCCTGACAGAATTGCGCGTACCCCTGGGGGAATACCTGGTCTAGAAGATACAGAAGTTTATAACTTGCAATGCTGGTGGAATAACCCCCATCCTCTTAGAGATGTGGAATGGTGATCATGCTAAAACACATTCCGTACCAGTGTGTAGATGGCTTGTGGCGAGACACCTCATTAGCATGTCTGTCTGGTATTTCTCACGCAGGGTTGACAAAATAAAACAATTCCTCTCCTCTCACTTTCCATCCCTGTGGTTTCACTGTCAAATCTCTGCTGTTGTCATGCTCATTTTCAATGTTGGGATAGAAAGAGAATAGGTGAACTTGTGTTTGCTTTGTGCATACTGTAGATTTTGCCCTGGTTCAGTTGAATAGATTGAATAAGTGTTTAAATCTGATGCCATGACTCTGGACATTGGATAATACATGAATAACATCTCTAACAGATCACCAACAACGCTACGTAGGTCAATTATGTACTGTAATGTGCTGTATATAGTTCCCATTTGTGGATTTTGAAAATGTGGGTCTAATGTTCTGTTTCTCCTCATTGCAATGTAGTGTATTTGTAGTGAAGGAATGTCTGGGACTGGATTGACAGTGTGCTGAGGGAGTGTGAGGAGTGCTTCTCTCCCCCTTTGTTTGGGAATTGTAATTGAGCTGGCTCTAGAGGGTTGCCAGGACCGAGGGAAGGGGAGGGAAGGGGAGTGTGTGCGAGAGAAAGTGTGGGTGTGTGTGTGTGAGTGAGAGAGAGACAGAGCGACGGCAGGGTGAGATTGTGTGTGTGTGTGTCTGTGTGGCGGGAGGGTTGTGTGAAAGACAGGAGGGAGAGTTCACGAGCAGGGCAGGAGAGCAAGGGGAGTGCGAACCATCACACAACGTCTGCTTCTCATTGACTTGTTTATTTCCTAGTATGTGCTTTTCTGGAGATGTGATCTGAGCCAGTCATACAGAGGGTAAAGAGAAAGGGCTTCATGCACAGTGAAGAAGGTCATGTGATGAGCAACTCAATCCACAGTAGGGAGGAACTGTATATAACCCCACCATTGTTCCTTTAAATCATTTTACAGCTTTTCTTCTGTATGCGATGGTATCACATCAATATCACTGCTTGATTAATAGGCATGACAGTGTCAGGGGGAGCATATGTGTGTGTGCGACTATGCAAGTCTGTTGGTAGGACAGAAGAAAAGCTGTGTGAATTATCTAAGGGAATGAGGGGAGTTTACAGACAGTTCTCCCTACTGTAGTTGAGTTTCTCATCACATAACCTTCTACACTGGCAGTTTTTTTTCGGGATAAAAATGGGGCTTAAAGGAGTGGCCATTGGCGTGGGATTTTAGAGGCCCTCCTGTTGGCCCGCGATGAATTTTCTTTTGCTGTTTGAAAGCAAATTTCCTGCAAATCTACACATTTTTTTATGTGGCGAGAGAAAAGTGTGCCGTTTTAAATCTAATTTCAATGGCTAATTTCCAGGCTTATGCTATGAGGGACTCAAACATTTTATAACAAAATCAACGAGGCCCGGCGCAGGCCATGACAAAAATACTCCTGAATTCATTAATTTTTGAAGTATGATAGATTCTCCCTGAAC